>NC_134856.1:54982307-55316235 GCF_049852395.1 Peromyscus maniculatus bairdii
AAATGCAGATCAAAACACACCGAATCTACCTCACAGACAGATGCCGGCGAGGACGTTTACATCGTGTGTGTGCCGTGAGCGGCAATGCAGACCACTCCAGCCACCATGGAATTCAGTATGGAGTTCCTCAAAAACCCAAGACTAGCTCTTCCATATGACTCACCCATGTCACTCTAGGGTACTGACCTGAAGGGCTCCAAGTCAACACATCACAGAGACACCTGCGTATCAGTGTTTACTGCAGCCCTGTCCATCAACAGAGCAACGGATAAGAACATGTGGCTTATGTACAAGGAGATTTATTTGCAGTCATGAAGAACACAGTCATGTTATTTGCAGGAAAAATGGATATTACTGGAGATGATCATGTTAAGCTCATTAAGCCAATCTCAGAAAGACACATATCATGTTTTCTCTCATTTGTAGCTCCTAGATTTTAAAGACATACATATGTGCGTGCATGCACACACACACCACCACCACCACCACAAACCACCACACCATGAAAGCTAAACGGTCTAGGTCAGTGCTTTTCAATCTTCCTCATGATGCCACCCTTCAGTACAGTTCCTCATGGTGTGGTGACCCCCAACCATAAAATTATTTCCATTGCTACTTCATAACTGTAATTTTGCTACTGTTATGAATCATAATGTAATTATCTGTGCTTTCCAATGGTCTTAGGGGACCTCTGTGAAGGGTCATTTAACCTCCAAAGGAGTTATGACCCTTTGGTCATGACCAGGGTTGAGAACCTCTGGTCTAGAGGGACAAAGGACAAAGGACTAAAGGAAGGAGGGTGAGAAAAGTGAGGGAACCGGGGTATGAGTGGAGACATATAACCATGGGAGATGTGAGTGTGGGAAAACTTAAATTAACTAAATAAAAGACCTGCAAAGACATACAATTTCAGTCACAAAGGAGGAGCAGGCTCAAGGGGCTATTGTCCTACCTGGTGACAGGAATTAGCAGCAGTGAATGTCAGAGCAGCACTGGGTACCTGAAGACTACTAAGAAAACCACAAGTGTCCTAAGCACAGAACAAAATAAGTGCACAGGAGACCCACGAGGTGCAGGAGAAGACCCTGTGAAGTCTGTGAGGAGACCCCATGAGGCGTGTGAGGAGACCCTGTGAGGTGCGCAAGTGATCCTGTGTCACTCTGTTTGATTTAGACATTCTATAAGGTACAGCAGTCAAAACACAGAGTCACGGAGCTGGAGAGATGGCTCAACAGTTAAGAGCACTTGCCTTCTTGCAGAGGACCCAGGTTGCTTCCCAGTACCCCACACGGCAGCTCACAACCATCTGAGTCCCTCTTCTAGTCTCTTCAGGCGCCAGGCGCACATGTGGCACACAGACGTACATGTAGGCAAAACACCCAGACACATGCAAATAAAAATAATAAACATGGAGTTGCGCACAATGTGTGCAGTCCACCTCTCCTCCTTACATGTGGCAGGTCTCAGGGCTGCACCAGGGCACCCCTCTCTGGGGGTGACACTGCTCTGTGGCAGGCAGCCCTGGTTACAGGGTCTCTGAGAGCGTGTGTGCAGAAACTCACACATTTAAGACTGTGAAACCTGAGCCAGGCCTGGTGTCTCACTGTTCCAAAGTCAATTTCCTGGTCCTGCAATTTTACTGCTTCTGTAGGATGTCACCACTGGGGAAGCCAAGGGAGAGCTCAAGAGACCCCCACACACTACTCCTGCAACTTCCTGTGAATCTACGACCATTTTAAAAGAATGAAAATGAACGCCCCCCCCCCCTCACCCAAGATTTCCTCTATTTTGATTGGTTTTATATTGCAGGATTTGAGTTGCACCATTTATAAGTTGTGACCTTCCCATAATCTGGGTGAGGAGGGGGTTGAGCCTGACCTCTGGCACCCTTCAAGAGCAGCCATCTGGGAGGGGTGTAGGAACTCTTGTTGTGCCTTTTGCCAGAGGACCCTAAGTTTTCTGAAATGCCATTGGTATCTTCATGATACTCAAAATCCCATGAACTGAAAAGTGTGCTGGGCATGCTCCCCCATGGCTGCATTTCAGCACATTAATGTTTTTTCAGGGGCTGGAGAGGTGGGTCAGCTGGGAAAATGCTCCCTGCCCCAGCATGAGACTCAAGTTCACCTCCAACACCTATAAAAAAAAATGTCAAATGGTTATATGTCATCCCAGCTCTGGGGAAGCAGGGACGGGGGTATCCCTGAGTCTAGTCTAACCAAACTGATGAGTACCAAATCCAGTGTGACCCTGTCTCAAAAAGTAAAATGGGGTTGGGTGGGGGGCTCAGTTGTTAAGAGCACTTGCTGCTCTTTCAGAGGACATGGGTTTGGTTCCCAGCAGCTACATTAGACACTCAAAACTGCCTGTAACTCCAGCTCCAAGGCATTCAATGCCCTCTGGCCTCTGTGGGCATCTGCATGAATGTGGTACACATAAACTCATGCAGGCACATTCACATATACATAAATAAAAATAATAAACAAAAAGCCGAGTGGGAAGTAAAAGAAAAAGCAAGATCTTAGACTAGAGCACAAGACTTGGGGGTTAAGGGTATGGTCGGGTGACTCACAGCTGCCTGTAACTCCAGCTTCAGGGGATCTAATGCCCTCTTCTGGCCTCCATGGGCACTGCACTCATGTGTGCATATCCACATAGAGACACATACACATAATTTAAAAATAAAATAAATCTTTTCACCTACCCCCCCCCAAAAAAAGTAAACTCTTTCTTGGCCTGTTTATAATTTTAAACAACTGAGAGCTTGGTTCACCATCTCAAGGGAACGTGAATGACAGAAAAAAAATCTAAAATAAGTCTAGCACAGAGGCACACATCTTTGATTCCAACACTTGAAAAAGCAGGCATATTTCTGTGAGTTCAAGGCAAGCCTGGTCTATATAATTGGTTCCAAGCCAGCCAGTGGCTATATAGTAAGACCTTGTCTCAAAAAAAAAATTTCTAAAATACTAGCCAATGGGGAAAAATTTGTAGACATCTCAACCCTCCTAAGACATTTGTGGGTGCCCTGACTATAGCTCCAAGGCCAGGGAGGGAACCCCAAAGGAACATACCATGCCTTCCTCAACTGCCAGCTTCGTGGGTTCCCAGCTTCATGAGTCTGGCCTACCTCTCCCCTTCTCTGTGTGCATGTGGGACTTCACACCAAAGGAACGTCAGACAGGGCAAACATTTATTCAGAAAAATGCTTCATAGTGTTACCTCCCCAGAGTGCTTGGCTGGGAATGAAAGCTTGGTACACACACCCGCTGCCGGAGGACAGGAAATGGAGCCCTTTGCTCAATATATTTTCAGCTTTCATGAGCTGGTGTTGGTGGAAGTGTGTCAGCTTCTCAGCTGAAGACAGGCTGAGCAGAGCCCTCCCTCTCCTCCCCGCCGGCCCCAGGCTCTGAGAAGGGGGCACAGAGGTTGGCATCCAGGGTCTCAGTGAGCAGAAGAGTTCCTGGTCACTTCCCAGCTTCAAAGGGGCCTAGTCACTGACAAGTGGGATGGGGGAAGACAGGACCCAGTAGGTCAGAAGGGAGGGGTCACTCTTGTCCTTCATCCTAGACCAGCAGCAGTACAAACATTATCCTGTGTCCCCAGCACTGAACTCTACCCTTCTCCACTGAGCTGAACTGCATCCTGGGGGAGCTATCTCCAAGTCACTTACCTGCACCTGCAAACAGATCTGATTTTGGGAAGGTTTTACAGATGGGACCAAGCGAAAATGAGACCATCCTGGATTCAGATGGTCCTTGTCCAGTGACTGGTGCCTTCAAAGAAAGAGGGCCACAGGACAGATGTGCAGAGAAGCCATGTGAAGATGGAGGTCAAGCCTGGGCATGTGCAACCACAGCCAAGGGACACCAAGTATGACCCCAGTGCTCCTGATGATTCAGAAGAGTCAAGTTTACCCCCATGAGTGTGTGGCCCTGCTGACACCTTGAATTCAGCTTTGGGCCTTCCAAACTGAAGGAATATCTGTCTGCTGCATTCAGCCCCCGAAGACTTTGTAGTACTACCTTGCTGTGATGCAAGAAGCACAAAGCACCCATTATGGTACACACACTATTTTCTGGTGTTCATGGTCAGCATGGGCCAGGTTGACCCTCACCAGCTAGTATCAGGTGAATTCTTAAGAGATCCGGCCAGCATTTCATGGGGTGATGCCAAGGGTGGGGTCTTTCTGAGGTTGAACTTGGCTGGGAGTTAGAGCAGCAATGGGAAGAAACCACCTGCTCTTCCTGACATGTCTCCCCAGAACCCCAGGATGGCTCCATGCTCCCCCATTGCCCACCAACCCCTCGCCATAAATCCCATAACTCCAAAGCAGAAAGGGAACAGCCCAAGACACGCCCACATTTTCACAGGGATCATACCAATCAGAATCCAGTTTACCTGATACCTTTCTTCTGAACAGACACAAGCACAGCCATGTGGTAACAATTTTGCAAACGACAGACTACATGCATGCAGGGGTCACATCAGATGGCATCACCTAGTGACATGTAGCCATTGAAGGTATTCCCATGTGGACCAGAAAGGAACCATTTTCTCAAGGCATACATAACTACACACACATATGCAGGTGCACATCCTCACACACGCACACCCGTGTCCTCACACATGCCCACACTCACCCTCACATGTGCACATTCATGTCTTCACACACATGCTATGTATTGAGCCTGATGAACTGAGCCTATATAAACCTGTTGTTATTAAACATGTCCCTGTGTGTGTCCATTAGGATTTTATTCCCAATGAAAGGTTATGAGCCTTAATTTATTTGAGGGAAAATAATTCCCTGAGGGTGGGCTGCACGGGTTCCTGTGAAAACAGGTGACCAGTCAGAGCTTAGAAGTCTGTGACGGGGAGGAGACTAGTTCTGCAGTTTAATGCATGACGTGTTCCTGGCAGTATATCCGCCATACATTCCAAAATTATTTTTTAATTAATTTCAATCATAAAAGAAGTCATTGAGTAATTAAATTCCTTGCCTCTAAGCATTTTCATTTAAATAAAAATCCATTTGCTTTATAACTGACTCAATAGAAATTCACAGACCCAAAAATACCAGACCAGAGCTGGTAGCCCTTGCCAGACCACAAAACTGGCCATGGAGGCCACCCTAGGCCCAGCTTCAACTTCCCCTGTGGTCCTGGGTGAGTTACCGGGCCTCACCTTGTGACTCTGTGGAGCATGTCCATCTCTAGGCAGGACCTTAGGGTTCGATGCAGGGCACTTAGCACCACCAGGGTCTGCTATAGCAGCCATAGGGCACCTGCTATAGACTCTGGGCAAGACAGGCTAGCTCTACAGTTAGCACATCTACCATCTGGCCACCCACTGGAGACCTGGGGCCGCAGAATGCCCCCATCCCTGCCTGACCTTCTTCATGGAAACAAAAGAAGGTCCTGGAAGCTTCCTGTCATTAGGATAAAACTCCAGGAATAGGGGTCTGCCCCTGCAGCACCACACAATGGTCCCAACTTCATCCTGCACTAGCCCACACCTGGGAGGCAGGGGCCTTCCTTCACCAATTGATACCCAGTCCACAAAAGCCAATCTTCCAACAAGAAGCCAGCAAGGAGGCCTTTGCACACATGCACCTACCCCATCCTTCCACATTCCTGGCCAAATCCTTCTTCCTTTGGATGTGAAAACACTGAGTTCCAGAGACAGGCTCTCTCCCCAGACGCCAAGTCCCGCTCCTGTGGCTGAGGACCCTCTTCACAAACCGCACGTGCATGCCCCCTCCACATTCTATCCAATCACTGTTTGTTAACTATTTCTGTCTTCCTGGCTAGACGTAAGCCTAAGGGAGCAGACTGCAGTCTCGTGTAGCCCAGGCTACCCTTAAACTCACAGCCAAGGTTGACCTCGAACTTCTGATCCTCCTGCCTCCGCCTCAGGACTGCTGACATTACAGGTGTGAGTCACCCCACGGAGTTTATACAGTGCTGGGGATTGAACCTAGGTCCTGAGGCATGCTAAGCAGGCACTCTACTGATGGAGGCATGGTCCCACCCCCTGAACTACGCTCTTTAAAAAATAAAAAGGCTTTCAGTGACTGATGTATTTAATTAGCACCTAAAATATAGTTACACTATATATTTTATAAAACTACTAATCCACATGTGTGCAAATTTGCCTCTAAGGACAACTTGGCGTTTTTACGATCTGCTTTCAATATTTCCCCATTGTTCCAAAGTAATATTTCTTGCTATTAAAATACATAATAAAGTTCTTAAGGAAAAAAACCCACCAGAATCCGTCTAAGCAGGTAATAGAAAGAACCTAAGACCTCGTGAAACCAACCACCTTCTTTCATCCGCCATGAGGGAAAGGTCTGACATTAATTTAAGTCCTGAGAAAGCTTTAGGTCCAGTGAGACTCTTCCCCAGCTTAGACACAGGGATCTTGCTCCATGAGACCTGGAGGGGCACAGGCACCCCAGCTCCGGCAGAGAAAACTATGACTGTAGCCAGCTTGTGACGGTTTTCCACATGGTGAGGCCAACAGTCCTGGCCACCGTGGGCCACATGGAACTGCTCCGAGAACGCCTACTGCTGTTGTCTGTGAGCCTTCTCTGTGGAAAAACTGGTCCCTGTCAAAGAGAGCTCCCTGATCCCAAGTCCCATGGGTCTCCCTGAGCCAGAGAAGCCACATCCTAGATGGGGGTGGCAAGGACATGTGTGCTGAGACACTAGGAGGCTCCTGGGGTCTGAGAGCATGAGCCAGGCGAGGGGCTGGAAGTAAAGCTATCTGAAATGAAGGGCTTTCCTTAGTCCCAGCCTGTACTGTGTGGCCTTGGCCAAGCACTCAGCCCCTCAGATTCCTCATCTGTAGAAGAAATGGCAGTTCCCATACGATGGTTGGGTGTGTAAAACCCACAGACTGAACTCACACACACAGTCAAATGTCCATAGAATTCAGAGAGCCCTGTGACCCGGAGGCAGCATCCACTCAGGACACCACTGTGGCTCATGCTTAGCTGAGAAAGCAAAGTCAGAGGGAACCGAAATCCGGCTTTATTATCATCCACACACTGGTGACCCCAGACACCAGGCA
Organism: Peromyscus maniculatus bairdii; assembly: GCF_049852395.1. NCBI lineage: Eukaryota > Metazoa > Chordata > Mammalia > Rodentia > Cricetidae > Peromyscus > Peromyscus maniculatus. Next base: position 54,989,385 of record NC_134856.1, read on the forward strand.
TAAGAGAGCAGAAAGAGCTCACTGACTGTGATGTTGATACTGCATCGAGAGGACAAAGCTTTGATACACCAGGCTAAATGAAAAGCATGCTCGCTCCCCACTTCATTTTCACTACCAGCTAGCTCCTGGAAAATTTTAACTTCGCCCTTGGCTCCTGGCTTCTCTGAGGGACAGAACTGGTTAGGTGGGTCGTGGGTTTGAACCGCTGGCAGACCCGCAGCTAACAATGGGACTGGCTTTCACTTGTGCCCCCTCGTAGGAAGCTGCCCTCCCAAGTGGGTACTCCCTCCCCAGGAGTGCCTGTTGGCATCCCTTCGCGGCCTTCTAGCCTTGCAGGGCTGGGACGGGAGGGGCGTTTGGGGAAGTGCTGCAGCCTTTGTTTGGTGCAGAAGTGATTGGCAGGGAGATGCGAAGCAAGAAAAGCAAACAGGACCCTCCACGTGTGGTTGTTTCAGGGAAAGGGTAGAAAACAAACAAGGGAAGAAAAGTAGGAGAGAGATCTAAGCCCTTAATGAGGTCCCTTAGAACTCACTCCAAGCTCCAGGGGGTGGGGTGGGACCCCGGAGAGACCCAGAGAGAAAGGAAGCCCCTATAGAGAGAGGGGGAAGCTGAGAGGAGAGCAGGAAGAAGAGTGGGGGGTGGAAGACTCTTTACATGTGGCTGGTGTCGGTTGTGGAGGGGAAGCAGGAAAGAGCCGGCTCCACCTCTGGAAGTCGTTGTTTAAACCTCAAGCACCTTTCAGGACAGCAGACAGCACTTTCCAGCTCCCAGTGGCTTTGTGCTCCCACTTGTGGGGCCTGCTGCGGTCTGAACCCTACTGACTAAGGGGCTTTCAGCATTGGACCACATAACCATGCAGAGTGGTTAATCCCAGTGGATTTGGGGGCAAGCGCATTCTGCTGAGGACCCTCCATGCATTGGGCTGGGCTGGGGACATGAAGCAAGAATGGATGGATGAGCCAGGAGGTGGTGGCACCTTTAATCCCAGTCAGAGGCAGGTGGATCTCTATGAGTTCGAGGCCAGCCTGGTCTACAAAGCAAGTTCCAAGATAGCCAGTGCTATTATACAGAGAAACCTTGTCTCAAAACAAAACAAAACAAAACAAAACAAAACAAAACAAAACAAAACAAAACAAAACAAGAAGGTGTGGATGGTTTGTCTGCTGTTGCTGGGTTAGAACCAACTGGAACCCACATACATCTTACACTGACCAGCATTCATTCTAACCATAAGGATCAAGAACCTGACCCGGACTGTGTCCTAGGGGCAGGGCTATCCTTAGAGTTTTGGGACCATCCAGAAGGAGAGGATGGGTCTGGCTAGCTAACCACAAGGCACATCTCCTGAGCCATCACAGAGGCCTTGTCAGGCAGGAGCAGCTGGGAGCTGCTGGGTTTGCAGATCCGAGTCCCACACCCCATGCTTTCTGCAGGCACCGGTCTGCACCACACTTGGCAGAGCTGGCTATGAGGCTACAGCCTCCATCCACCTGCTTGCTCCCGAGAGTGCTCTGGTGATGACCCTGCCCAGCTAGGCTCACCAAACAGAGGGTCCTGACTCTGTTCTGCTATCTTCCATCTCAAATGCAGGTGACTCCAGACCCAGAGAATTTTCCCGAATGTACCACCCTGGACCCATCCATCCTCCTGGCCAGCAGTCTTCCTCTTCTTAGAATCTTCCTGACAATGATGGATGGATATGGGAATGAAAGGTGGATGAATGATGGATGGATATGTAAATAGATGGATGGGTGGATGGATGGATGGTTATGTAAACAGATGGTGGGTGGATGGGTAGATAGGTGGATGGATGGGTGTATGTATGTATGTATGTATGGATGGATGGATGGATGGATGGATGGATGGACAGGTGGGTGGGTGGGTGGGTGGATGGATGGATGGATAGATGAAAACTGAAGAGGCAGATGTTTCAGAGCCTTGCTGAGCATTTCCTGTCAGGAACAAACTCTGAAGCAGTGGCTAGGTTTTGAATCTTCTACCACTGCGTAACCTTGGACAAGTTATTTCACATCTCTATGCACATCAATGGTGTCCAACCTCCAAGGGACTGTATAGCAAGTATGCTGAACAGGACTAGACAGCCAGACAAGGGAACCACATCATGTCTCTATGAGCATGGCCCTTGCATAAAGAATGGAAAGCCGGAGGTTCCTTTAAAAATTCCATGGGCCTCCACAGCCCCTTGGAGCTCACTGAGAACAGAAGGCAAAGAGCTACCCCAGCCTTGGGAAAGGGATTAACAGTCTGTGTCTGTTTAGTTATTCAGCTCTCTGACTCACTGGAGAAAAATACCTTGAAAGATTAGATTATGCAGCGCGAACGATAGGACCACAGTGCTGAGTAGGGGTTTCGCCCCTCCTGCTAAGTTGGGTCTGCAGGCTAATTTCCCTGTAGGTGGTCCAGTTTCCTGGAGGTGGAAGGACAGAGCAGCCATTCCAAGCCCCCGGGGCTACAGTGTGAAAGCAACTTTTAAATCTTAAATTAAAAAAACAAAAGGCCGTGTTCATCCTGTGAAGTCCGGGTACTTGATCTCTCAAACAGCAACACAGCCAAGAGCTGAGACTCGGAGCTGGCTCTGGACTATAGAAACATGTTCACAGTGAATAACACGCCAGGCAGGATGGCATGTGCCTGACAGGATTATCCAAAGAGCATTTGTCCTCTGAGATGCCCATCACTCCCCGAATGAGAGTTTAGAAGGGGTACATGGTCCACATGGTGACAGTACAGACCTCTAAGATGGCTGACACATGGTCCACATGGTGACAATACAGACTTCTAAGATGGGCTTGATTGAGTGCAGGAACTAGGAAACTGTCCTTTCTCCAAACATAATAAGTGACGCTGGAAATGACAGAGAAACAGCCGTGCCTGTGGCAGAATGTTCTAGAAGTGTTCGTGGGTGCACGCCCCACCAACTCATGCCCATCCGGAGTTGCCCACAGGAGCAAAGTCAGATGTGCAGCTTAGAAGCCTTGCCATGTGTGGGGAAGTGGGACATCACAGACAACGCTCCACAAAGCTGGGACACACACATTCCTGAGCTGTGTGGCCTTGGACCAGCCTCAGGGCCTCTCTGAACCTGAGTCTTCATCTGTAAAGTGATGGAACTGGAGCTGGGGGTGTGATCCGGTTGGTAAAGTGCTTGCCTAGTGTGCACGAAGCCCTAGTACCATAAGCCAGGTATGAGTGACATGTGCCTGCCATTCCAGCAACTCAGGAGGAAGAGGTGGGAAGATGAGAAATTCAAGGTCAAACAGCTAGACAGTTAGTTTGAAGCTAGCCTGGGCTATATGAGACCCTGTCTCAAAATAATAAAATAAAATAAAATATAATATAACATAACATAATATAACATAATAATGAAAAAGTAATGGATAAAACTGTTCTTATTTGCCCACAAGCCAACAGACCAGATCTGGGAAGAGCCTACTGATGAAGATGCTATTCTGCAACTGTGATGTGGTGCTCCAGGGACAGCTGTGATTATTATAGTCACTCCTTCAGCCCTGCCTCCATAATCCAATAGCTCTGGTCTCTGGTTGACCACTGTCAAAGGGAAATTGACTCAGGTGATTCACTGCTCTGAGCAGAAACCACCTTTGGCTGGCCAGGCTAAGGCAGCGATTTTTATAAAACACTACTTAGATGCTGCTTCGGGAGCTGGCAGAAGGCTAGTGAGTCCCATCGGAGCCTCTGGTGGGTCCACACCCCATCCACCTCTCTCAGGAAGTCCCGTACTCTGGGCCATGCTGCAGAGCCCTGATCTCCCCTGAGCCAGGTGCCAGTTGCTAGAGACAGCCCTTATGCCTCAGAGCCCAGAAGGCCATTCAGATCAGCCTACCCACAGGGGGCCTGGACACTAAGTGAGCCATGGGCTGGCCATGCAAGCTCTGGCTGGCAACTGGCATGTGACGTCACTCCGTCCTCCGTGCAGCCCCTCAGTGGTGTCACTTCCCACTTCTCGCCCTATTTTGTTGTTTTGTTGTTGTTTGGGTTATTTTTGTTTGTTTGTTTGTTTTTTAATATTGTGGTATAAACAATAGTCATGAGCTTTGGAAGTGGCCTACTTTCCAGTAGCTGTCTTCAAGGACCCAGATTTTTATTCTTGGGCTGTTTTGATGTTCTCTGTCAGTCAGGAGGTGGCTTCTCAGCGAATTCAACCATCACATGGCCATTTACCGACATAAGGTATGGTACGTGTGGTCTGCCCCTTCTGTCTTTGGGCAGAGGGCAAAGTTACCCCAGTGTCGACCTCGAACCTTCCAGGAGCAGGAAGCTGACAGGGCAGCCAGGAAAACACTGCCAGTGTTATAATCAAACTGACTAAGAAGAAGATGGCCTCAAAGCAGCCGAAATGGGGGCCAGAGCGCTCCTATTCTCCCGTTTAGCTCACTGCAATCATTCTTGTTAATAAGGACACTCTCAAATGTGCAGGTGAGCTCAACCCCAGCACGAGCCCTGACGGGAGCGAGGATGGGGCGGCCCAATTACCTCCCCGTGGCCCTCCTTGGCAGAAGCCAGGGATACCCTCAAGACACAGAGGGAAGCGTCATCAGACTGGTGACAGGTCCTGTAAGGGGCACACTCTCTTCTTTCTTTGTCTCTTTGCTCACACAAGCACACACCGCAGCTGAGGACTTCAAAACAAATTAATCCAGAATGAAGGTTGGGAACAAAATCCCCCCCGGGACTCCAGGCGTGTTTGATGTTGGTTTTCTGTTTGTTTGCTTTCACACTCTCTCTTGAACAATGGGCGAAGCTGTCTTTGGGGATCAGGCAAGGTCTGCACTGCCTTTTAGTCAAAAGCTGCACAGGTGTCCAGCCACCTCCTCACCACCTCTGCCTCCAAGCCCCAAGCTTTGGTCACTGCTCACAGCCTCCCAAGCCTTTCTGCAGGCTGCACACTCACACTCCAGCTCAAGGGCCGAGGGCTCACGTGGCCACAGTGGGTATCTGCTAATTGCCAGGCTCTAACTGGAAGTCCCCTCGGAGTGTGCTCGTGAAGACCCATCCCATCCTGCCCCAGCATGAACTCCAGCTGGAAAACCAGCAGCTTTATCTTCCCGGCATCTTCCGGCATTCCCATCCGGAACTCGGCCACCCATGGCCCTTCCCAGGTGTTCTTATCTCCTTATCTCCCACCTTCTCTGAGCACAGGGTGCTGGAGCTCCATGTCTGTGGGTTCTTCCACCTGGTCCGACTCTTGGAGGCACCTGGAGGTTCTGGAATGGGAGAAAGTGGCGTAGCTCCAGATGAGCCTGAGGAGACCCAGGTGGAAAATCCCACAGAAAGCTGGGACAGTGCTGAGAAAGACAGAGCGGACATGGTATGGTCTGTGGCTCTTGAAAGGTTGGTTCTCTCCAGCCCAGGCACACATAGCCATCTTCTGGGGAACTGCTCCTCCAGGATGAACCATTTGGCCCATCAGAAGCCACCACATTCTTGAAGGAATCTTCAGCATCCTTCACCAGTCTTAGCCCTACCAGTGTCAGTGGCCAGGTTTCCAGCAACCCAGAGAAGCTGCTGATGGAGGGGGATGAGATGCCAGAGACGTGAGGCAGAAACGAAGTTTTCAACAGTCCTGATGGGATAGGTGTTCAGCCCCACCTTCCATCCTACAAGACAGTTGACTGACCTACGGCCCAGATCTTGCGTCTGTCGCTCAGAGTTCTGGTGAATCCAAGAAATTTTTTCTTTTTATATCCTGGTTAAAATGTGTACTTACCAGAGGTTGGAGAGATGGATCAGCAGTTAAGAGCACTGGCCGCTCTTGCAGAGGACCTGGGTTTGGTTCTCAGTGCCCACAGGGTGGCTCACAACTGTCTGTCTGTAACTCCAGGTCTAGGGTATCTGATGTCCCTCCCCATTTTGGCCTTTATGGGAACCAGATGCACACATGATGCACACATGATGTACACATGATGCAGATAACACACTCCATACATGGCCTGATGTGGTGGTGCAGATTTTTGTTGTTGTTGTTTGAGACAGGGTTCTCTCCCTGTAGACCTGGTTGTCCTGGAACTCTCTGTGTAGACCAGGATAAACTCAGAGATCCATCTGCCTCTGACTCCCAAGACATGTGCCACCACGCCTGGCTGATGCACCCTTTCAATCCTAGGAAGGTGCATCTCTGTGAGCTCAAGGCAGCCTGATCTACAAAGCAAGTTCCAAGCCAGTCAGAGCTACACAGGACCCTGCCTCAGAAGAAGAAAATAAAATACAAAATTTAAATTAAAATAGTTTTTAAATGTATTTATCATCTTAACTATTTTATTTATTTATTTATTTTTATTTTACAATACCATTCAGTTCTACATATCAGCCACAGGTTCCCCTATTCTCCCCCCTCCCACCCCCTCCCCTTACTCCCAGCCTACCCCCCATTCCCACCTCCTCCAGGGCAAGTCCTCCCCTGGTAGACTCAGTCCAGGCAGGTCCAACATCTTAACTATTTTTAAACTGACTTTTTTTTTCTTTTTTGAGACAGGGTCTCAACCTAGAGCAGTGGTTCTCAACTTGTGGGCCACCACCCCTTTGGGGGTCAAACAACCCTTTCACAGGGATGTAGTGGGTGGCTGTTCTAGCTATGACCTTGAAGCTCCGCCCCTAGTGAGGTAGCAGGTAACAGTTACACCTGCCTATGACCTTGAAGTACATGCCCCTGGGGCGTGGCCGCTGGGGACCCTTAAGACCTGGGATGCACATACAGCTCTCTCTTCTCTCACCTAAGACCATTGGAAAACACAGTATTTACATTACAGTTCCTAACAGGAGCAAAATTACAGTTATGAAGTAGCAATGAAAACAATTTTATGGTTGGGAGTTATCACAGCATGAGGAACTGTATTAAAGGATCACAGCACCCGGAAGGTTGAGAACCACCGACCTAGAGCTTGCTATCTTGCCACTGAACCCCTGGGATCCCCATCTCTGCCTCCCCAGCATTGGCATTATAGATATGCGCCATCATGCCTGGCTTTCCACAGGTGCTGGAATCCAAACACAAGTCCTCATGCTTCTCAGGAAGCCCTTCCCCGCCCAAGCTATCTTTAAAAACACGGAGGTGCTTAGCCTGTTCACAGTCCTGCAACCAGCAGTTAGTGCTTGTAGAGTGCCTCCTTCACCTGGGAAGGAGACCTACCCCTGGCTTACACAAAAGGAGATAAGGAAGAAGCCTGGTGAAATGTCCTGAGCCACCCTTGGACCCCCACATACACATGGGGCTTGCCCAAGAGATCTCACCCCTGCTGAGACACCCTTACTCAGGACCATTGTGGCTGTAGTGGCAGGCACTGTGGCATGTGTCTGCTGGGGTGCAGATCCACCTGCAGGGCAACAACTGAGTGGCTGTAGATCCTATGTTAGCATGCACATCCTGCAGTCCCTACACACATGCACACATGGGTACCTGGGTTGCCACTCCATGCGCTTCAAGCCCCAGCCACCTGTCCCCTCATCTGGTGTCAGTGAAGCTCTACAACAGAAAGAAGCCGCAGGAAGAAATGCAGAAATGAGCCTGTGACGTGGGAGGCTGACCTCCCAAGGCTGGGAGCACTGCAGGCCCTGTGTGGCTGTCTGACCAGGGAGTCCTCCATCTTGGAGAAGTTTGGGCCTCTCTATATATGCTATCACCTAACTAGATGAGATCCACTCAGCTAAAGGAAAGCTCTATGCCTTTTAGAAAGCCAGAGGACCACAGAGGTGACAACCAAGTTGGTATTACCACACAGTCCATCAGGGTCTTGGACAAGTGTCAGACTCCACAGAGGCCTCAAATGATGCTCAAGACATCTCTTAGAGGTACACAGTGTATCCAGCATGTTCTGGCACGCAATCCCTTGCCTGCTGTCTTAGCCATGGAAAGTTCCCTAGGAGGCCCTAATACATGACATAAACTGTAAGTGATGCTTTCGTGTGTCTGAGTGCTCTCATCAGAGGAGCCACGAGACAGTTTAAAACCTCTCTGCAGAGCCATGGCACACACAACAGCCATCTCCAAACGACAAAACAAAACCCCAAGGTCTATGTTTTAGGGAACCAATGTTCATCTTTCTTTGATAAAAATAACTCCAAGGCCAGTGGTTCAGTGGGTAAAGTGCTTGACACACAAGCACAAGGAACTGGGCTCATCCCCAGCGTATACGTAAAGATCTGACATGGTAGTGTGTGAGTCCCCAGTGTGCACATAAAGATCTGACATGGTAGTGTGTGAATCCCCAGTGTGCACATAAAGATCTGACATGGTAGTGTGTGAATCTCCAGTATGTACATAAAGATCTGGACATAGCAGTGTGTGAATCCTCAATATGCACATAAAGATCTGGACATGGTAGTGTGTGAATCCCCGGTATACACACAAAGATCTGGACATGGTAGTGTGTGCCTACAATCACAGTGCTGAGCACAGAGACAAGCAGATCCCTAGAACTCACTGGCCAGACAGTCTAGCCAAATCAGTGAGCTTCAAGTTCAGTGAAAAACCCTGTCTCAAAAAAATAAGGTGGGTTGGGGCTGGAGAGATGGCTCAGAGGTTAAGAGCACTGGCTGCTCTTCCAGAAGTCCTAAGTTCAATTCCCAGCAATTACAGGATAGCTCACAACCATCTATAATGGGATCTGGTGCCCTCTTCTGGCATACACGCATAATTATATATAAGATAGATAGATAGATAGATAGATAGATAGATAGATAGATAGATAGATAGATAGATAGATAGATAGACAGATAGATAAATGAGGTAGGACCAGAAAGATGGCTCAGCAGGTAAAGAGGCTTGGCACAAAGCCTAAAGACCTCAGTTCAATCCCATGGTCCCACAGTAAAAGGAGAGACCCAATTCCCAAAAGTTGTCCTTTGATGTCTGCACATGTTAGGCATTTGCACAGATTTAAAAAATGTAATATTTTTTAATATATAAGATGGAGAGCAACTGAAGAAGACAATGGGTGTCAACCTCTGGCCTCCGTGTACAGTGCACACCTACATGCACGCTTACCACATGCACAAACACACATATATACCACACGTACACAAAAGTCACTGCAGTGGAGGAGAGGGGTCAGTGAAGACAACTTTTGATTGAAAAAGCCATATAAAATCCAATGTTTTGTGTGTATTTATTGGGGAGGGGAACACATGCCTCAGCCCGAGTGTGGAGGTCAGAGGGCAACTTCAGTGGGTCCGTTCTTTCTTTCTGCCACGTGGGTCCCAGGGATTGAATTCAGGTCAGGCTCGTCAGCAAGTGTCCTTCCCTCCTGAGCATCTAGCTAATTAATTCTGCATGCTAATTAAAAAATAAAAATTTCCAATCACTAGGTGCCCATGGTCCTAGCACTCATTAACATGAGACAGGAGCATGCAAGTGTGAAACCCACCTGGGCTGCTTGACAAGATACTATAAAAAAGAAAAGAAAAAGTAAAAGTAAAAAAAAGAAAAAGACTGCAATAGAAACATCCCGAAATAGCAAGGGAAATGCCCGCTACAATCAGCAGCGGCATCAGTCCAGCCCCATGAACAAAGACAGAACAAACAGTGCCACTGTGGCTCTTATACCAGAAACGTGAAAGATGGGACTGGGGGAATGAGAGAAAAGTTATTTATACCACACTGAAAACCAAAAGGGCAGCGTGTTGAACAAAGGCCCTTCACGCATGCGCAGGAGAGCCTCGCCATCACAGCCACACAGGAGAGTATATCACAAATAGCCTTTCACAACCGCTGAAGAAAGGGGAGAGAAATCAGCTGGGGGCGGGGGCCTCTTGCAATGAACCTGGAGGTACAGTTGAGGGGTGGGGGAGGGGACATTTGGGATTACAGACTGTCACTTGAGCGGCACAGGCAAGGCGAGCCAGGAAACGCTCTATGTGAGCAGCGAAGACCTGCCACTCTGATTTTACACTCCAGACCCCTGAACAAAAGCCACACTGTGAGGTGTTTGGCGGAGCTTCGGAGGGAAGGGCTGTCGGTTCCCTTTCACTTTAACGACTTCCCGGTGTGGACGAAACCTGCCTGCAGCACCAGGCTCCGCCTCCTCCTGGCTGCCAGAAGCTGGGGTCCTACCCAGGGACAGTCTGCCTGGGCCTCACCTGGAGACATTCCGAGCTGTCTGGATGACCCTGGTCTGCCCTCACAGTCTGGTACTGTCTCTACTCTGGTAAATCGACCTTCCCAATAGAAAGTCAAACAGAAAAGAAAAAAAAGGCCAACAGTGGTGGCGCATGCCTTTAATCCCAGCACTCAGAAGACAGAGGCAGGCAGGTCTCTATGAGTTCGAGAACAGCCTGGTCTACAGCATGAGTTTCAGGACAGCCAGGGCTACACAGAGAAACCTGTCTCCAAAAACCAAAGAGAAAAAAAAGAAAAAGAAAGAAAGAAAGAAAGAAAGAAAGAAAGAAAGAAAGAAAGAAAGAAAGAAAGAAAGAAAGAAAGAAAGAAAGAAAGAAAGCCAAACAGCAGCCTGAAGACTCAGACACACGTCTGCATGTTTGTGTACCTGCGTGTGTGTGGATGCATGTTCAGAGCTGGATCCAAGCACCCTCCAGGGTAATTCAGATACTGCAGCTGACCATCCAAGAGCAGCCAAGGGGATAAACCACAGGGCCTAGAGCCCCCTGCTTTAATTTACAACATTTAGCCAGCAGCTTCCGGAATAATCCAGCCAGCCCTCCAGATACAGCCCCGGAGACTCACAGACCTAAACTTGTGGTGGAGTCTGAGGCCCTGGGGAGGAAAAGCAGGGGCCTAAGAGGCAGGAATGGAAAGCAGCCGGGATCCGGAACCTCCTCACACAGTAGCCACTGGACGAGACCTTGGCACAGGTGTGGATGGACAGAAAGCTGGAGAGAAACAGCAGGTGAGCCTGCGGGTGGGGAAAACAAGTCAGGAGTGGTCCCCAGGAGGCCTAAACAGCCAGGGACCCCCCCTGAGCTGCAGGGCCTGTTTCCAGATCCGCACTTGTAAATGTGAAACTCCAGTTACCCTGGATGCAGTACCTCAGGGAGAGGGTGTCAGCGCTGTGCACCCTGTCCCTGTGGGACAGGTTCCCTCCACCCTGGTGTGAAGTCACTCTAAGACACAGCAGGAGGCAGATCTCTGCATTGGAGGAGGTCAGCCTGGTCTACAGAGCAAATTCCAGAACAGCCAGGGCTACATAGAAAAATCCTGTCTGGAAGCAACCAAACAAAACACTAACAACAAGAAAAGACACAGCCAGGAGACCAAAGGTTGAATGTGTCCCCCCTCATGCAGGTGTCCACAGCTGCTCTCCCTCCAAACTGCCCTCCTACAGTTCCTGGCTGAGCCTCTCCACCTCCACACCTGGGTTGTCGACCCTTTCCGTGTATACACTGAAGCAATCCTAATTGTCCTTCTGTGACACCCTCCCACAGGTTTCTCCATCCATGACCTGGAGAGAGCCCTCCAAAATGTCCACGACACTCTCCCCCGTCAAGGAGGGTCCAGCCTGAGTACCCTGGGTGAATCAGAGCTGCAGCTGCTCTCCATGCACCTGCCTGCAGCCCCCATAGGAACCTCAGTCACAGAGCAGGTATGGCTGAGCTCTTCATAGCCCGTCCATGCCGTCCAGACTCCTGTATCTGCCTTTAGGCTCAGGAAACTGAAGCTCAGGGTGATTCTGAAGCTTGGGTACAAGGCTTCACGCTTGCAGTGAGCTCGAGATGTCCCTCAGCTCCCTGGGAACAGTGGGATGAGCTGGGGTGAGAACAGCCCCAGGTGGTTAGTTAGTTAGTTCCGAGGAAGCCTGGATGAGGGGCTCAAGCTGGGGCACTGATCAGTGTCCAACCTGGGCCTTCCCACAGGTGCCCAGCCAAGAGCTGAACAAAAGTCTCTTCTAAACCAAGCAGGCCTCGAAACTTAGTGCACAGCCTGGGCAGAGACCTGAACCCATTTCTATTTTCTTGATTGTTTTTCCCTTCTACACTGCTGGCCCAAAGCCCCATCGCTTCCTCTTGCCTCCCAGCTTGGGGATAAATCTGGCTTCCCTGAGTCTTATACCTGCATCCATAAAGTGGGGGACAGCACCACCTTCTGGAAATCAGGTGCAGGACTGCAACATCTAACCTGGGATATGTCTAGGTGGCAGAAGCCCCAGGCTGGCTTTGAGACCAGAGCTGCCAGCTTTGTCAGCTCCCGCTAGGTCAGAGGGCATACAGGAGAGGCTGAAAGCGTAGATGAGCATTGCTGACCCACACTACCATGTGAATGAACCCTGACCCTGAAGGAAGAAGCCAGACACAGAAGGCCACGTCTTGCATGATATAAAACTTTCAGCCTGGCAGTGGTGGCACACATCTTTAATCCCAGCACTCCGAAGGCAGAGACAAGCCGATCTGTGTGAGTTCGAGGCCAGCCTGGTCTACAGATTGAGTTCCAGGACAGCAGCCAGGGCTACACAGAGAAACTCTGTCTCAAAAAAAAAGAAAAGAAAAAAGAAAAAAGAAAAAAGAAAAAAAGAAAAAGAAAGAAAAGAAAAGAAAAAGAAAAACATTCAAAACAGACAAACTTGTTGAGGTGTTTGCCTAACAGGAAGAGGGGTAAGAGGCTAGCCCAGATGTGAGAATATCCCTGTATTAATTTTACAGACTTCCTTCCATGTTCATATGCTCCCTATGAAGCAGGCAGATTGGGAGTGTGCGAGCTAGGTCTTAGCAGGAGTACACTCTCATGAGGGAGACGGGGAGTACAAGAGACACCAGAGTAACCCTCAGGGTGTAGAGCAGGGAATGGAACCAGAGAGTGGTCTTTCAGCAGAGGTCCTGGGGTCCTCTCTGTGGATAGACACAGTCTGCTCTTCAACCCACCCCCACCCCCAACACTGGCGTCTACCGTTTCCCAGACTCCTGTGGACACCCAGACAGTCCTCCGGCCCCTGCCCACATGCGACTCTTCTCTTGCCCCATAATTAGGGACTAAGAAGTGGGCTCCACCCCACAGTAGAGAGCCATCCCCAGCTTGAGTCCCTCACCCAGGCTTCCTATCCCTCTTTGGTCCCCGAATGTCATGGTTCCCACAAAGATGAAGAATATCTCAAGCTCACTGCAGGGGAGAAGCCTGGCACCCAAGAGAGCTGCAGAATCAGCCTAGGATCCTGGTGAGACCATCTGTATGTGCTAAGAATGTTCCATGGTGAGTTACAAGGAGCACCCCTCCTGAGTCCTGGCCGAAGCCAGCCTGGTCTCCGTGATACAGTCCTTAAAAGAAACAAGGAGCCAGCAAGGTGGCTCAGCAGGTAAAGGTGCTTGTCTCCAAGCCTCACCACTTGAGTTTGATCCACAGGACTCACAAGGCAGAAGGGACAAACCAACCCCCAGTCGTCCTCAGCCCCTGCACCGTGACACGCATGTGTGCAAACACATGCACACAAAATAAAAATAAGTGAATGAAAGATAAACAAGGTCGAGAGAGACAAAGGATGACACTTGACATTCTCCTTTGTCCTCTGCCTACATGTGTGCATGCACATGTACCTGCACACACACACACATGTGCACCTACACCCGCATACACACAATGTTTATAAAGCAAAGCAGAAGCGAAGGGTTGTAGAGGCAGAGATATGAAATACTCTAAAAGGTAAAATAAAAGTGGGTGGAACAAGTAAGAGTGTCGGCAACCATGTGCAAAGGCTGGAGGCAGGGACTGGATGGGGTGGGTCCTTGTGCTGCATGTGGAGCGATATCGCATTTGAAGCAGGCTGCCACACGGTGATGACGTAAACTGTCAGTCTTGGGACAGGAAACCGCTATCAACCTACCCCCACTAACACTGGACTGGCATCTGCTACAGTTTTCAGCACTTGTGGATGTGTGATGATCCCTGAGCAGGGAACTGAAGAGACTTCCACCCACATGTCTTTGACCAAATCTGAAGATGAGAATATCTGCTAAGCAAGGCTCCGGAGAGGACTCCCAAGGTCACGTGTGCGGGTCTATCGGTACCTTGAACATCTAATGAGCGCTCAGTAACTGTCTGCTGAATGGACAGAGGATTGTCCAGGTTCATCTATGTATCCCTTCATGAGACCCCAAAGATGCAGGGGGACAGATATCCTTTCTGGGACTCTTAGAAGTCTTAGAACCTGACAGCTGGCTTTGCAACTTTATGTCCTCATCTGTGTAACAACCCTCAGCCCCCTCGACAGAGAGCAGTCCCCTCCCAGACACTGAGGCAGAGTTTATCTAGTAAAAGCAGTCAGGAAAATAAACTTACCTAGGGGAGGGGGGAGGCGTGGAGGGCCACAGCTTGTGCTGCGGAAAGGAATGTTCTCGTCGCCCCACATCTGCACCGCACATTTAGCCTGGGTGGATGTTTGCACCTCTGGGTCTGACCTCGGCAAGACCCTGAGCGGCTCAGCTTGTGAGTCTGCCAAGAAACAATCTCTAGCCTCCCTTGACATCCCGCTGGAAGCAAGAGCCTTAAGCCTTATGCTCAAATCCTAGTCTAGAAGCACCCCCAACGTGACACGGAATATTTAAATGCATATCAGCTGATGGAATCATCAGTTTTTCTACTTTGCTTGACATTATGTGTCCTGGCTCAGAGGGACTTCTGTGGCCGAGGAGGCAATGGGAGGCCAAGGACATGGAGTGTAGCAGGAAGGAGTCAGTAGCCATCATGGGGATGTTTACAGCCCTTATTCCATCCCTACCCCATAGCCCACCAATTTGCTCCAACAATTTCTCAACCCAGCAGCTGTACATAGGCATGGGCCAGTTCCTGGCCTGGCTGCACTTTGTGGACCCTGCTTCTGCCTAGCTTCTCTTCCACTGTTCCACAGAAAGGCAAAGGCATTTCAAAGGTGAGTCCCCAGAAGGCAGGTGAGATCCAGTGTCTGAGGCTTGCCTTCCACAGAGGATAATTCCTGAGGTATCTCCTTAGAAAGTCCTGGAATAGTGGGTCCCAGTCATCCACAGTATAGACTAAAAACAACCCTGACTGAAGCCTCACCAGTGATCCGCCTGCCTCCAGAATGCTGGGATCCAGGCGTGTGCTGCCTCACCAAGTAGGTAATGAATTTTTATATTGCCTTTATAGTAGTATTTTCCTTGATGAATGGGTAGGTAGGTAGGCAGGTAGATAGATAGATAGATAGATAGATAGATAGATAGATAGATAGATAGATAGATAGATAGATAGATGGATGAATTCTGAAGACTTGATGGGTGATGGATGGATGGATGGATGGATGGATGGATGGATGGATGGATGGATGATATATGGATGTATGGTAGGTAAATGGTAAATTGATAGATGGATGGATGATGAATGATGTCTTTTCTAATGCCATGACAAAAACCATGTCAAAGGCAACTTATAAAAGAAAGCATTCAGTTGAGGGCTTGCTTACAGCTTCATAGGACATCACGACAGGAAGTATGACAGGAGGCAGACAGGCATGGTGCCATCCGATCTACAAGCCGGAGGCAGAGAGTATGATACTGAGCCTGGTGTGAGCTTCTGAAACCCCAAAGCCTAGTGACACATTGTCTCCAGCAAGGCCACACCTAGTCCTCCCTAAATAGTTCACCAAATAGGAAACAAATATTCAACTATATGAATCTATGGGAGCAATTCTGATTCAAATCCCCATACCATCCATCCATCCATCCATGGTGATTTGAATGAGAATGCCCCCCAAAAGCTCAAATATTTGAATGCTTGATCCACAGTTGGTGAACTGTTTGGAAAGGATTAGGAGGCATGGTCCTGTTGGAGGAGATGTGTCTTTGGGGATTGGCTTTAAGGTTTCAAAAGTCCATAACATTCCCACGGAACTCTCTATTTCATGCTTGTGGGAACAGAATGATATCTCTTCCCAGAAATAGAACAGGAATAAAGACAGATGATGGATGGATGGATGGATGATGGGTGGTTATATGGGTGATAGGTGGGTGAATGGCAGATGGATAGATGGATCAAGCAGGGGATATGTATTTAGGAGTTGATGCCCCACGGCCTGCAGTCGGAGAAGAGTGACAGCTGGTGCAGGGCGCGCTGAGCGACCCAGCGGTGTAACCCAAGTTACTGACTCACACTCAAAACCCACAGGCTAGCAGGCACCTCGCCTGTGTGTGTTCATGCAGAGTGTGCAACACCCACCACAGTGTTCCGACTACCTCTCCCTGGAGCAACACTGAAACCATTCCCACACATAGGTGGCACTCTTACAAGTGCCTCTAGGAAGTTGGGCAGTGGTGGTTCACACCTCTAATCCCAGTACTCAGGAGGCAGGCAGATCTCTGTGAGTTCAAGACCAGCCTGGTCTACAGAGTGAGTTCCAGGACAGCCAGGGCTGTTACACATAGAAACCCTATCTCAACCTCCCCCCAAAAAATACCTTTAGGGTATATGCTGTCCTCTCTTTTTATTTTTTGAGGCAGGGTCTCATTTGCCCATGCTGGCCTCAAACTCACCAGGTAGCTAAGGATGATCTTGGATTCCTGATTCTCCTACCTCCACCTCCTGAGAACTGAGATTGTCAACATGGCTACCATACCCACCCACCCCACTCCCCAGAGTGTGCCTTTCCACAAGTGCAGACAGAAGGCAGGGCCAGATATGTGTGACCACAAGCTCTTCCCGTAGCCAGGGGTCCTTGGAGCCTATGTAGCAAGAGCTGGGCCCAGAAACTATCGATCAATAGAGACGCTGAGATGTAACTGGGAGACAGCAGCATCAGCAGGGAAGAAATAGAACCAGCTGGCCATACTAACAAGCCCAGAATTTGGGCAACTGAGGCAGGAGGACTGTGGACGCGAGGCCAGCCTGGGTTACATAGTGAGACCCTGTCTCAAAAAAATAAAAGGAAAAAAGAAGGAAGGAAGGAAGGAAGGAAGGAAGGAAGGAAGGAAGGAAGGAAGGAAGGAAGGGAGAGAGAGAGAAAGAAAGAAAGGGAGAGAGAGAAAGAAAGAAAGAAAGAAAGAAAGAAAGAAAGAAAGAAAGAAAGAAAGAAAGAAAGAAAGAAAGAAAGAAAAGAAAGAGGAAGGAAGGAAGGAAGGAAGGAAGGAAGGAAGGAAGGAAGGAAGGAAGGAAGGAAAGAAAGAAAGAAAGAAAGAAAGAAAGAAAGAAAGAAAGAAAGAAAGAAAGAAAGAAAGAAAGAAAGAAAGAAAGAAAGAAAGAAGGAGAGGGAGAAACAGACAGAGAGAAAAAGAGACGGAAAGAAGGGAGGGAGGAGAGGGAAGCTGGGTGGAGGAAGAACAGATCCTAGGACAATTCTGGCCTTCTGAGGCCCCAGAGGACCCCAGGTGGCTCTAGAGATCTCGGTAAGCTTGCTCTAGAGATCTCGGTAAGCTTGCTCTACAGATCTCGGTAAGCTTGCTCTACAGATCTCGGTAAGCTTGCTCTGTTCTCAGCCTCCGGTCTGCAGGCACAGGAGTCCCAGGGCTAAGGCCTCTATTTTATAGACCTGTCAAATATTAGATCAAATCCATGATCACGAGGGACACTAAGCCATCGGTGGAGGCTCACAGGGCCGGGCTGATCCTCCATAACCTACTAGCCAGTCACAGTATCTGAAGACTGGGACCGCCAGTGTCAAAGATCTCCTGGAACAACACAGGTGTGACACCAGGAAGCCACCTGGCAAAAAGCCTTAGCCATGGTCTATCAAGTCTCTAGGTCCATGGTGATTGTCTAGGAAACACAGAACTGAAGCGACCATTTGCAAATATCTTTTGCCAGGCAGTGGTGGCGCACGCCTTTAATCTCAGCACTCAGGAAGCAGAGGCAGGTGGATCTCTGTGAGTTTGAGGTCAGTCTGGCCTACAAAGCAAGTTCTGGGACTGTTACACAGAGAAACTCTGTCTTGAAAAAAAAATTTAAAAAAAAAAAAAGGGGGAAATGACAGATTCACAAACCTGATTCTACGTGTAAACCGGTTTCTTGTGCAATAGTGGTGTGAGGGTTAGGGTAGCAGCCAACCACTTTCTGGTTGGATTTGAAGGCCACTCAACAAAACAGAATTCATTCCTGGTACTGTTTGGGGCCAAGAAGACATTACTGGCTAGGTTATAAGCCCTAGGGGAGCATGTACTACTATTATTCTGCTAAATGGACATAGTGATAGACTGCCCCCTAAGTTCTTATCTTTATACTCATAAACTAGTGACCTGGAGCAGCAGCTCATTCTTCAGTGACAGGTTACTGACAGAAAGGACCAGGAGATGAGAAAATAAAGAAGACAGGGAAGTTTGGGATCAGGAAGCCATTCTAAGCAAGTTTATTAAGTACAGCATCTTACATACAGTTGCGGGGGTAGCTGGGACAGAACCAGCAGGAAACTATCATACAAGGGGAAAACCAGGAAGCTAATCAAGCGAGGTTGCACAAAGGGAACACAGGATATCTCAAGTGTATCACACACAGACCAAGCCTTGGAACTGACAACCATAACCCTTCAAGGAGTGGGGAGAAGTTGAGTGCTCGGGATCTGAAAACTCCAAGGCCCTGGACCCAGGCCATTACTTCCTGGTTTTAGAAAAGGAGCTAAGTTCCTTCTCCAGACATCAAGGCCTCAGGAAAAGTCCTGGTCCAGCCTGGCCCTCAACAAGTCAACACATCTCTCAACCCTCATTAGAGCGGCTTCTCTTTTGCAGTAGATGGAGATTAATGCAGAGACCTACAGTTGGTCAAGGTGCAGAGAATTAGAAATCGTGGAATGCTTGACTATGAATGAGACATCTGCATATCACACACACATACACATATACTCTTACACACATATACACACACATACACACACACTCTTTTTTTTTTTTTTTTTTTTTGGTTTTTCGAGACAGGGTTTCTCTGCGTAGCTTTGCACCTTTCCTGGAACTCACTTGGTAGCCCAGGCTGGCCTCGAACTCACAGAGATATGCCTGGCTCTGCCTCCCGAGTGCTGGGATTAAAGGCGCGCGCCACCATCGCCCGGCTCACACACTCTCTTACACACATACACACATATCACATACACACATACACACACACTCTTACACACATATACACACACATACACACACACTCTTACACACACATACACACATATCACATACACACATACACACACTCTTACACACATATACACACACATACACACACACTCTTACACACACATACACACACAGGGTTTGAAGATCATAGTGGAAGAGGGGGCAGAAAGACTGTAAGAGCCAGAGAGAGTAGGCCCCTGCAGCTAAACTTACACGTGAACTTACACTGGCTATGACTACATGCACAAGGTCTGTAACCACATCAGGCCAGCCAATATCCCAGCATGGATGTGGAAGGGGATCATGAATTCCCACCCTTATCTAAGGAGCTATTGGCAACTGATAGCTGCTAAGGGAAGGCAGGATGCAGCCCCTGAGTGACTACCCGTGATTCAGTACATAGCCCTGTGCCCATGCACACACAGGCAGTACGAAGTGGACTCAGTGGGTTTGGGGTGGGGGAGAGAGCACACATATGAAGTTTGAGGGCAAGGGATGGAGGAGTAACAAAGGAATTGAACGGTTAGCAATGGGGTTAGATTTCAAAACATACATGTCATTTAAAAATAAAACATTCATGGACAATCAAAATGTTCTCTGGAAGGAATGGGGAGCAGTTACATTGGAGGGGGGCAGGAGAAGGGGCAGACATTGTAGGACAAAGTGGGGACTGTCCAGGGATTGGCAGAGGCCAAGGCTACAACACAGACAAGAGCCTCCCTTCACAATCACCTCTCATGGACAACTGTGCCTGGCTCTAACAAGACACCCCAAGCTCAGAGCACCCCCAACCCCATGCAAAGCCTGCGCCTTTGTTGAAACACAAGGGTAAACCCAACAGTTGAGGCCACTCACCCGCTCTGTAATAACCTCCAGCTCCCCAACCCTGAGCCAGAGGGTTGTGACGGCTGTGATGGCTGGCATTTCCTCCTTCCATGTGGGATGTCTGGAAAGAACATGCTTGCTTGGCAATGCTGAGACACTCAGGAATGCCAGTCTTGGCCTTCTGCAGAATTCCAGCACCTTCCAGGGTTCCTGGATCAGCCCGGGGTTTGCTGTTTCAACATAAAAATGGTGTCTTCAAACAGAGCTTCCTCTTAGAAATGGCAAAGGAGAAAACAGGAAGCTCCCGTTGCTCCAGGGCGGGGGGTGGGGGCGCTCTCAGACACCCCTCCCCGGCACTGGACAGCACTGAAAACGTCAGGACACTCCCGACCCCGAGGCCCAGCCTGGGCTTGAAGCAGACATCATCAATTGATTGAAGGCTTCCATTTCCCCACCAAGCCAGGGTCCCTAAAAGAAGATCACCTGCCATTCCTTTGGCAGGGAGTGTGGGAAGTCTCCTCATGGAGGAGAGGTGGGGAGGAGGTCCCTGGAAGCAGCCTGGACAGGAAGAAGAAGCTGCAGGCAAGCCTTGCATCTGCCAGCAGCAGGGACTGTGGATGGGGCACTCCATTCTCTGGACCCAGCAGCAGGAACTGTGGATGGGGCACTCCATTCTCTGGACCCAGCAGCAGGAACTGTGGATGGGGCACTCCATTCTCTGGACCCAGCATCCCTGTCTGGGAATAAAGTGGTTAGACTAGATGCCCCGAGTAGCCCCTTCCAGCTCCTAGTGACTAGGTTACCCTAGTCAGACATAGGTAACCAGAAAATCCTGGGAACTAGGCAGGGGGAGAGAGGAGAAAAGGTGCCCACAGCAACGGAGTTACAATGACGAGGGTGGACAGACAGCCAGTGCCTCTACCCTGTGGAGCTCTTACGACACAGCACTGGAGCTGAGGCATTCTGGGAGGCTGTGTGAGGGAAGCCTATGAGCCACAGAGGCCAGACAGGAGGCCCCAGCTGGCATAAAGCATAGAGAGAGAAAGTCAGGCTGCAAGAGCTCCCACCAGACCATGCCCAACCCTTCACCTACCTACCAGCTGACTTCCCCAAGCCCACTTGTGGGCACGTGGCCACTTCCATGAAGAGACTGTGATGTCTCCTGGCAGGGTGGGACTCCAGAACTCACTCCTTCATTGGGGGAAGTTGTCACTGCGTGCTATTGTGTCTACGCTGGGGTCTCAGCAGACAAGATCATCAAGGGCACCATGGCTGTGGCTCAGATACCATAGGTCCTAGGCTAGCACCAAGTGGGCAAGGAGCCCTGCCATCTCACCTCAGCCACAGCCAGGATGCTGCAGTCAGACACTCCCAGAGTCTACTAGCAAGGTTTTGGTTTGTTTTCATAAGAATGTTGGAACCTGGGACCTATGCAGTCACATTTGGGGATCTGTAACTAGGGCGTCACTTATCAGCTGTCAGCTTTGGGATTCAGACTCCAGCTGTGTGCAAAGAACAATCCAGACCCTTTCTTCCTGTGGCTTTCCCCCATTCCTAAAGGAGATGGAGAATAAGCAACCCAATGCCCGGGGTCCTCAACTGTTCTGTCCCCCCACCCCAGCACTGTGCAAAAGGACTCCTGAATTCTCCTGCTTCCCCACTAAGGGTAGCCAGAGAGGAACTGTCTGCAAGATGTTTGCATATGAATACGCTGTTCAGAGCTTTGGGTATGGGCATCTAGGAGGGAGCATGCCCAGGAGAATGATGACCACCTCCCCCGAAAGCTGAGTGGTGACCTCTGAGACCCAGGGAAGGCGGCCAACGGACAACTCTTGAGAAAAGGAGTAGATGAGTGTCAAGTTCTTGGGGGTGCGGATCCCTCCCAGGGGGAGCCTGTGGTTGTACCGCCTGCCTTTGGGAGGCAACGCCGCTGTGTTGGGAGCGAGGCACCATCTACTTGTGCGGTCCAGTACAGTTGGGTAGCATCTGGAGCCTGCTGGAGCCCAACGGCCACAGACTTGGCAGTGCTTGACCGACCCTCTGCCAGGAGGATGGCCTCACTCACAGACTCCTTCAGCTCTTGGCCCAGAGCACATTGTTGCCTTCAAGCACAAAAGCTGCCATTGACCTCGGCTCTGCTGTCTCAGGACAGAAGTGTCACAGCTGCTGTGCACAGTACCGGCTAGGCTTTGGGGGACCAGGCTGCCGCTCTCGCCAGCTGCCGAGAGGGAAGGCAGGTCCCTGCACACTCTGGGTCGGTTGTGTGAGGCCGAGGAGACGCTGGTAGAGCGTGGAAATCTTATCCCGCAGAAGGCTGGGACCCAGGGCTCTAAAGTCGAAGCAGACTGGTTTCCCAGCTGTGAAGGACTGGGAGGGGACCTCGGGGTGGGAGGGAGGATGGTGAGGGTCTCCTGCAGGATCCTTTGGAGGCGCTGGAGAGATGGCTCAGTGGGGAAAGCGCCTGTGGGAAAGCATCAGGACCTGAGTTCAGAGTCCCAGCATTTCCACAAAGAGAAATTGGGGCAGCAGCGCACACCAGGAACCCCAGCACTGGGGATGCAGGCAGGGAGACCCCGAGAGCCAAATCCTGAGCTCCAGGTTCAGCGAATGAATGAACTTCAAGGTGGTGACTTTTACATCATGCGAATGATGTCCCCATCCACATTTTAGTTCATGCCAACCATGGTGTCACTCACCTAGAAGTCCAGCACTTGGAGGGGGGAGGCAGGAGAATCAGGGTTGAGGCCAGCCTGGTCTACATGAAGAACTCTGTCTCAAAACAAACAAACAAACAAACAAAAACAAAACAAATAAAAATAAATTCAAGCTGGGCGGCGGCGGTGGCACACGCCTTTAATTCCAGTACTCGGGAGGCAGAGCCAGGAGGATCTTTGTGAGTTCGAGGCCAGCCTGGTCTACAGAGTGAGTTCCAGGAAAGGCGCAAAGCTACACAGAGAAACCCTGTCTCAAAAAACGAAAAAAAAAAAAAAAAAACTCAAGATTCTGGAGAGGCACAGCAGTTAGAACACTATACAGTTCTTGCACACATTTTTTTAAAACATAAATAAATGTAAATTTTCAATTCACATACAATTTTACACGCTATTTGGCATTAAAATGGGACACTCTGGATCATGCCATAAATAAAACACTTTCAGGCCAGGTGTGTTGATTCACACCTTCAATCCCAGCACTTGGGAGGCAGAGGCAGGTGGATCTCTGTGAGATCAAGGCCAGCCTGATCTACAGAGTAAGTGGAATTCCACTACAGCCTGGGCTATGTAAGAGACTCTGTCTCAAAACAACAAAACATACACACACAAAACAAACAAACAAACAAAACCCCCAAATAAAACCCTGTCAATCCTTGAGAGGAAAGAGATGCAGAGACAAGCCCCCTCCAGGGACATAGAGGACAAGTTTCTCCTACCAAAGGAAAACCACGGGTCGTCCTTTAAACGTGGCTGGGGACAGGAGAGATGACTCAGTGGTTAAGAGCACTGGCTTTTCTTCCAGAGGACCCGGGGTTCAAATTCCCAGCACCCACGTGACGGTTCATACCGTCTGTGACTCCAGTTCCAGGGGTCTGACGCCCTCTTCTGGCCTCCATGTGCACCCAGGCACACACACGGTGCACAGACACACATGCACAGAGCACACAGTATGAAATAATCTTTAAGCTGCTAGTTTAGAGTTTCACAAATAACATTTATTGGCTGCATTCATAACAGACTCGTTTGGACATTCACACCAGCCCCCCTCCAACTAACAGTCGCATGGTGGCTTCTAGTTCAGATTGGATCATGGGTGCAGATCTTGTCGTGTGTGGAAACAGCAAGTGTCACAGATCCTCCTGATCTGAGGGCTTTCCCTTGAGGACCATGATGGTGACTGACATTCTTGCTGAGGATCTTGACAGTAGCTGAAGACTCCACTTCAGTCCCAGAACAAATGGCTAGAAAGCCAAGAGAAAGGCAAGTGCTGGGAACTGTCCCCCGGGCTGAGTGCTCGCTGTCCTGGGCATGGGCTTGCTGAGAGCCTTCACAGAGAGGATGGTGTGGGCGCGCCCTCAGTCACTGGGTTCCCCACTACGCTCAGGAACTGGGGGAGTGGACTGAGTCAGCACAGCATCTCTGACTCCCAGCTGTGGGACCCCAGTGAGACTCTGACCTTCTGCACCCACT
Organism: Peromyscus maniculatus bairdii; assembly: GCF_049852395.1. Taxonomy (NCBI): domain Eukaryota; kingdom Metazoa; phylum Chordata; class Mammalia; order Rodentia; family Cricetidae; genus Peromyscus; species Peromyscus maniculatus. The sequence goes on from NC_134856.1 coordinate 55,013,408, forward strand.
CACAGGAAGGGAGAAAACACCTAGCTTTGTAGAGCTGGGAGGAGAAGCTCCAGAGCATCCTTGCTCCTCCGTAGGCTCTGAGCTGGACTCCCTGCCATCAAGTGTCTGCCAGGCCACAGGGGCAGTCAGGTATGTGACGTGAAGGTTCACAGGGCTCCCCACATCCCAGCTGGACAAGGGGGCTGGGCCACCACCACTGCCCCAGAGCCAGGCCCGTGAAGCCAGGGGCACTTCTTGGAAGAGGCTTACAAGTGCTGTCACCATGGTGTCCAAGGGCTTAACGGTCTTTCAGTAAAGGACATAAGGCAAGTCTGGGGCAAGATGCTGGTGGCAGGGACCCTGGATTCCAAAGTGAGTGATGAGTCTAGGCCCACCCCTTCTCACCTCCCCAGCAGCTCACCGAATGGCCATGATGGCCCTCAGGACAGCCTGCAGCAGGGTCAGGAGATTGAAGCTGATGGGCAGGAAGAGGCCCAAGCGGCCAGCATGTGGCTCATCCTCCTGAGGCCTGAGCGCCTGAGGCAGCTCATCCTGATGAAGGGCCTGGAGCTGCCGCCACTTGAGGAGGAGACGCTGGTCCCCACGAACCCGCCAACAGCCATGGCGGCTGCTTGAGTCCAGGGAGCACTCTAGGAGCAAGAGGAGCACTCTTGAGGGCAGAGCATGACACCACCTGGGGGTGTGGGGTTGTGGGGAACTGGCCCCACGCAGACAAGGTGCAGGGTGTGTCAGAATGGTGACTCAGCAGATAGTTTCTGTTTGTTTGTTTGTTTGTTTGTTTGTTTGTTTGTTTGTTTGTTTTAAGACAGGGTTTCTCTGTGTAGCCCTGGCTGTCCTGGAACTCACTCTGTAGACCAGGCTGGCCTCCATCTCCCTCTGCCTATTGATAGAAATATAAGCCCTAATTGTATCAATGCAAAAATACTTTTGGGGGGGGCGGTTTCAAGACAGGGTTTCTCTGTGTAGCTTTGTGCCTTTCCTGGAACTCACTCTGTAGCCCAGGCTGGCCTTGAACTCACAGAGATCCTCCAGCTCTGCCTCCCGAGTGCTGGGATTAAAGGCGTGCACCACCACCACCACCACCACCACCACCACCACCACCACCACCACCACCACCACCACCACCACTCAGCTGCAAAAATACTCTTAATATGCAATATGATAAATACATTTTCTTCTGAAAAAATCCCACCACAGTACAGAGGAGAAAATCAATCGTGGAACCCTCATTTTCGAGAAAAATATAAGATCAAAAATGTGTCTGGTGGGTGTAGTCCAGCATGTGAAAGGCCCTGACTGTGATTCTAGCATGCACACACACACACACACATACACACACACACACACACACACACACACACACACACACACACACGCACTATCTTCAAGTGGAAACCAGTCAGATATGAAACAAAATAATGAAATCACACTGAGCTGGAAGAGGGGACAAAAGTGTGGACAGGCTGTCCTCCTGATCCTTCCTTCCAGGTCTCCTAGCATGAACAGGTAAGAGGCTTGAGGAATGTATTCTGTAAGTCACCTGAACTGAGGGACACAGTGAAGGGCCTGCAGTCCCTACCACAGGGAAGGCTGAGGAGGGACGACAGCTTGAGCCCAGGAGTTCACAACAGCTGGGGCAACACAGGAAGGTCTCACCTTGAAAACAAATAAATCACCTCAACTAGAAAGCGTGACTGGAGGAGCTGGAAAGAGCTCAGAGGCTAGAGCGCTGTCCTCTCTTGCAGAGAGAGGACCAGGGTTCCATCCTCAGCACCCACATGGTGGCCCACAACCATCTGTAACTCCAGTTCTAGGGGATCTGATGCCCTTTTCTGGCCTCCATGGGCACTGCATGCATGAAAACACATACATAAAATAAAAGTAAGTAAGTCCTAAAAAAAAGGAAAACATGAATGGAGTAAAACCTAACACTGGTTTTGAAAATCTATCAGCTAACCCTATAATTTGACAATAAACTCACCTTTCCTAATAATGTAAAGTATTCAAAGTGAAAGCAGTCGACAAAAACAGACCTCAAGGGAGCCGCCACTGGGTCTGGAGACAGTTCCCTGATTCTCTCATGTTCCTGGGAGAAGGTTCCAGTGTGGGCTTCTGACTTTGCCGGAGCCTGCTCTGCTCTTGGGAGCCTCCCTGGGGTAAAAGTCCACTCTTGGGGTTGGGGATTTAGCTCAGTGGTAGAGCGCTTGCCTAGCAAGCACAAGGCCCTGGGTTCGGTCCTTAGCTCCCAGGGAGGGGAGGGAGGTCTACTCTTACTTCCACCCCTGCCCCGCCAGGCACCTACCACTCACCTTTCTGCCCTCCCTCTGAACCCTGCAGGTTCCAACTCTGAACATGTGTGAGGACATCCTTTTGTGTGGCTTCCTAGGACCTGATTTTCCAGGAGCCTTGAGTCCTGGGGACATGGTCACTGTGTCAATGTCACGGTGGCTTAGAGCTCTGTCTCCCAATAGCAAGTGCTGCATTTCGGGTACGGCCCACTGCGTCCATTCTACCGTGACAACAGGCTCAAGTCACCCCAAGATTTTGCTATGACATTTCCCAACCCTGATGAGAGTGCTGAGTACCCTCGGGCTGTCCCCAACAAATGCCATGCTTCAAAACCTGATGTCTTCAAGCCGTGTCTGCAGGGCTGGGAGGATCTGCACTCTGGAGTAACAGTGTTGCTTCTGGGATTGGGAACTGGACATTTTTACACATTTAAGAACAGGCTGGGCTAAAGAGCTAAACAGAGAATTCTCCAAAGAAGAATCTCAAATGGATGAAAGACATTTAAAGAAATGTTCAACATCCTTAGTCATCAGGGAAATGCAAATCAAAATGACTCTGAGATACCACCTTACACCTGTCAGAATGGCTACGATCAAAAACACCAATGACAGTCAATGTTGGAGAGGATGCGGAGCAAAGGGAACACTCCTCCGCTGTTGGTGGGAGTGCAACCTTGTACAACCACTGTGAAAATCAGTATGGTGGTTTCTCAGAAAATTGGGAATCCATCTACCTCAAGACCCAGCCATACATGCTTGGGCATATACCCAAGGAATGCTCAATAATACCACAAAGATACATGCTCAACTACATTCATAGCAGCACTACTAGTAATAGCCAGAACCTGGAAACAACCTAGATGCCCATCAACGGAAGAATGGATTAAGAAAATGTGGTACATATACACAGTGGAGTACTACTCAGCAGAGAAAAACAATGACAGTATGAAATTTGCAGGCAAATGGATGGAACTAGAAAATATCATCCTGAGTGAGGTAACCCAGACTCAGAAGGACAAACATGGTATGGACTCACTCATAAGTGGATTCTAGACATAAAGCAAAGAACAATCAGACTGCAACCCACAGAACCAGGGAGGCTATATAGCAAGGGGGGACCCTAGGATGACTGTGGCTTATAATAAGTTTTGGTTTTACTCAATCACTGGGCGAGCCTCAGTAAAGCATTTCACTATTAGGATAAGAATTTATACTGTATCAAGCTGATAATAGAAAAAAAATATATATATATATATATGACCAGGTGGGTTGGTGGCTATCCATTTCCCAAGCGCTTCTCACCCTTTTCTTCTGAACGCTCCTCTCGCCTGCCTTTTTAGAATGCCATCCCCAACCCAGATCCTGCACAAGGGACTTCCTGTGCAGAGCTGGCATAGTGCACCAAAGAAGCACCAGACCAAAGCCTGGACGTGCCTTCAAAATCAAGTCCAGGACAGAGTTCAAAAAACACAAATAACATGGGGAGGAGACTGTCTCTCCCAGAGAGCTGAGCCATGGGGTTATGTCTGAGGGCTACATCACCAATGTGTGAGTGTGCTGCCAAGTGTGTAGGAACATACACTGAGCACATGAATGTGAGCATACATTATCAATCATGAATACAGGAATGCATGCATGCCAGGTCACATGCATGAGCATATGAACACACTTGTGCAGCACACATCCGCTGTATAAGGCATGCACACGTGTGTGTGTGTGTGTGTGTGTGTGTGTGTGTGTGTGTGTGATACAAGAGCTGTCACATCAGAAATACACACCAGTTCAAAAATGAACATGTGCACACACTACATACCACAAATAACAGAAGTTCATAGCTTAAATAAACGCACTTTAGACACCGTCAGCCCTAGCTTGTCACTGCTAAGACTGGTGGTCTGCCTCCATCATTTGTAAGAAGGGCAGCCGGCGGGCTGTGATGCCTGGCAAGGGTTGGAGATGGCTGTGTCACCTGCGTGGCCTTGCCCCACCCCTTTCCCAGTGCAGAATGAGGTGACACATGGTGTGGAGTTACCTGGAGTGCCTTTAACATTCTCCAACCTCTTCACCACCTAAGAGAAGAGAAAGTGGATCAGTATGTCATCTAGAGACCCGCAGTGTGGAGGGGGCAGGGAGTGATCAGGACTTGAGACCTTTCAGGGCAGGGGTGGTGTGGCTCCCAGTTCAGGACTGAGTTCTCTGTGCTGGGGATAGCTTGCTGCTCGGTGATGGAGAACCCAAAAAGTGGGAAGGCAGAAGAAAAGAAAAAAAGACTTCTAGCTAGTCTCAAATACTGGGGAGACCCTCTAAGCTGCAGGGAGGCTGGATGTGGCCAATCCCGGCATCGTGGCCTAGAACTACAGCTGTGGGGGTGCAGATGTGTCCAGAGGGAGAAAACCCAGGGCCATGGTCCCTCTCAGCCACCTCTGCAGGCCTATAGACAGATACAGAGATGAGGCTGGGCACAGGGCATGGTGCGGAGGAAGAGGGAGGAGGAGACAGCGAAGAGGAATAGATGCAGTGGCCTGGATACCAGATGACCCCTCGCTATGCTCAGAGAATGAGGCTCACACTTCCCAGCAGCCTCCACAAGACACGACCTTCTGCCCTCAGCTGCCCTCGCCATGGCCATCAGGGAGGGGGTGCCCCCTTGGACTCCTCCCCTTCCCACCCCTCACTCAGCCCTGTCTCACAGGCTCCCTTCTTACCTTCTTCTGTGACCTCAGCCCCTGGGGCACCCAATAGGGCATGACAGCCCTCTCCCTGGGCATCGGAAGGCGCCCCCCAAAGCTGTGGCAGGGGCAACGGCACGACCTTATGGCTCTGGGGACATAACACCGCATCATCTTTGAGACCTACCAGGGGACAGTAAGAAAGGTTCAAAAGGGGGCGGGGGGGGGGGCCCCGCCAGGCATGGTGGCACATGCTTTTAATTAGAGCATTCAGAAAGCAGGTGGACCTTTGTGAGTTCGGGGCTAGGCTGGTCCACACAGAGAGACTCTGACTTTAAGAGGGAAGGCTACAGACCAGCTAGTAGAATGCTTGCGTAGCATGCACAGGGACATGGATTCCACCTCCAGCACCACCAGGCACAGAGGCCAGCAAGATGGCTCAGCAGGTAAGGGCACAGAGGCCAGCAAGATGGCTCAGTGGTTAAGGGCACCTGCTGCCTACCCCGTACCTCTGTGTTCCATCCCTGGGACTCACAGTGGAAGGAGAACTGACTACTGTAAATTGTCCTCTGACTATCTCCACATGCCCCTTGGCACATATGCATCACACACACACATACATACACAACACAATCAATCAATCAATCAATCAATCAATGTAAAAAAAAATATTTCCTAATAGGCATGGTATTTGTGGTAGTTTGAATGAGAAGGACCCTGATAGGCTCCTATATTTGAATACTTGGTCTGTACCTGCTGGGACTGTTTGGAAAGAATTAGGAGCTGTGTGGTCCTTTTCTTTCTTTCTTTTTAAATTAATTTATTTATTGGTATTTTATTTTATTTGAGGGGGGGGGGAGTTGAGACAGGGTTTTTACATGTAGCCCTGGCTGGCCTGAAAATCACTATGTAGACTAGGCTGGCCTTGATCTCACATGCCGAAGAACTTCCTTGGCACACTGTCAGTGGTAAACGAACTGTCTAGAAGCCTGTGGCAGGAACAAGGTAACTGCCCTTCTACCTCTTCACCCAAGTCCAGGGAGCTCTTGCTGAGTTCCTTTGGCCCTGGAAGATGAGGTCAGGGGCCGATCCGTGGGTGTCAATGCCACGCACGTCACTCAGTGAATTGCTCTCAGTGGACAAGGTGCCCACGGAAGAGAAGCAGGTACAAGGGAGATGGGAGAACACTCCAGACCCATGTCATATGAATGAATCTCATAAGAACTGTGTAAGCCAAAGAAATGGTTTACCAGGAAAGGACAAATGGCCACAAAGCCTGAAATGAGTTTGATCCCTGGAACCCACGTGGTTAAAGGAGAGACCCAACCCCCAAAGGTAGACTTCTGATCTCCACAAGAGTACCATGGTGCCACATGTATGTACGTACATACGTGTACACACACACACACACACACACACACAATTAAAAAGAAACAAAAGAGGTGGTCAGGAAAGAGAAGAAGAAGGTGGGCAGGGACTGTCACTCGGTGGAGAGGACTTACTTAGCTCATTCAATCCCCAGCTAAAACCAAAACTGTGTCTCAGAAACTTCATTCATACAATACCTATGATTCTGTGTCCTGGCCCTAAGTGATGATCTGCCAAGTCACTTAGTTACCTGCTTTCGTGGTCTCAGGGACAGAGGGACCCAGTAGGGCAGCAGTGCATCAGCCCGGGGCACAGGCAAGTGGCCCCCAAACCTGGCATAGCATTGGCAACATGTGCACTCCTGAAGGACGGTGCAGAGTCCGGGGTACACCTGAGTAAGACACACAGAGGATAGAACCAACCAGTGTGGTGATGTATTGTGTACCCCAATAAAGCTTACCTAGGGATCAGAGGACAGAGCCAGCCTCTGGCTCACCTCTACGAAATCCTCAGCCTCAAGAGAGAGAGTTCCGCCGGGCGTTGGTGGCGCACGCCTTTAATCCCAGCACTCGGGAGGCAGAGGCAGGCGGATCTCTGTGAGTTCGAGGCCAGCCTGGGCTACCAAGTGAGCTCCAGGAAAGGCGCAAAGCTACACAGAGAAACCCTGTCTCGAAAAACCAAAAAAAAAAAAAAAAAAAAAAAGAGAGAGAGTTCCTGTTTCCGCACACCTGATATACCTTTCTGTGTCCTGTCATGTCATTTCCCGGGATTAAAGGCGTGTGCCACCATCACCTGGCTCTGTGTCTCTCCTATACTGGATCAATTTCATGTAGCCCAGTGTGGCCTTGAACTCACAGAGATCCAGACGGATCTCTGCCTCTCAAGTGATAGGATGAAAGGTGTGTGCCACCACTGCCTGACCTCTATGTCTAATTTAGTGGCTGGCTCTGTCCTCTGATGCCCAGGTAAGTTTTATCGAGGTACACAATATATCACCACAAACCAGGTTGCACCTAACTAAGCAAGACACAGAGGACAGAAGTAAGTGTGAAAGGCATTTGTGACAGGAGTGAAGGAAGCACCCAGGGGAAGGCACAGGTACTCAGGTCCACCTGTGGCTCAGGATGAGGCTGGCTACAGGTTTACCAGCTTGAGTCTACAAGCTGAGTTGGGCGGAATCCTGGCCACTCACTGCTTCCTCACGGTGAGCAAGTCAGTCAGGAGGAGGTGACAACTCCCTGTGGCTTTCTGCATGGTACTGGCCACCTGCTGGGGCCACCACCCCCTCCGAAGCTGGTGACCAGGGCAAGTCACTGAAGGGGCTTCTGGTCTCAGGGGGGACTAGAAGGGAGGAAGTGACACTACACAGAAGTATGTGGGCACAGAGATGACCCATACAACCACATGCTTCTAGGCAGGGTCCAGCCTGAGACCCTCATCTCCCCCCACCCTTTCACCCACAGGAGGGATAAGAGGCTGAGGGCATGTCCTTACCGAGTGACCTGTGATGCACACCTCCTTTCCAAAGGTCTGAAATGAACCCTTCCTAGAAAAGAAAAGCACACAGCTCAGAGTGTTCTGGCCTCCATGCAAACTGTAGGCTGGGCACTGGTGACCCTTGGCACTAAGCTCCGTGTGGAGAAGTCTTCCTTCTGAGCCCAGGAGGTGCTTCCGATGACAGAAAGGCAGACTCGCCCACATGATAACCTCCCCACTGGTGTGGGACCCTGTGTTCCCAAGCCAACTTGTTCAGTACACTCCAACCAAAGCCAGGCTTGGTTCTCAGGAGGGTCCTAAAGCTAGAGCCTCCCAGGGCTCCACTGAGGCTTTGTTGGGTATACACTGGCTTCCGGAAATAAGAAGGAGAGCCTGTCAGAACTGCAACAGAAACCCAGTAGACCTGGTGACTTCGCCTCAAGGAAGACAGGGCAAGACACGGGGGCACAGAGAACAGAACAGAGGGGGCAGAGTGCCACAGAGGGGCAGGAGAGGATAGAGGGGACACAGCAGGACAGAATTCTTAGAGTAACAGTTACTCTTCCCTGCCCCCAGCCACACACTGCCAAGATGCTGGCCATGAGAATCTCTGGCGTGTAGACATTGAATGCCAGGCAAAGCCGATTTTCCATGGTGGGTGTCATCTTGCTTCACGTCAGAAAGCACACACACTATCTGAGTGGTTTTGTGTTTCATTATGATCACCACAATCATTACTGGGCCGCTTTGTTGTTGCTATATTTTGCTAGGCTTGCCTCGAACCCACAGCAATCCTCCTGCTTCAGTCTCCCAAGTGCTGGGATCACAGGAGTGTCTGGGTGTGCTTCAGGCCTCTGCACTCAATTTTCCTAGCTGATGACCGAAAACAAGACATGGGGGCTGACCTGCACAGCACCCGGAATACCCACAGCATCCCCGCCTGGAGGTGAGGTCAAACTGGACTCTGAAACTGATCACTACAGAGTCATAACCCTTAAGACTAAATGTGGAACTAGTAGGAGCAGCTGGGCTCCTTTTTTGATGAAGGAGCTACCCTAATAACAAGGAATCCTTACGGTCTGGGTGGTCACCTGGCCTAGGAAGGAAGCCAGCACAAGGGAAAGGCGAGGGCTGGGGAGAAACCATGTAGGGTCACAGTCCTTGCACACCTGGATACAGCCATGCCTGAAGGGCTGCTCCTGACATTTCCGGGATGGAAAGAGTAGGTCGCCCTTCCGTTTCTTTACCACTGCGCTACCGCTGGACCGGGCGGCCCCGGGGCTCCAGGCACTCACAGGTGAGCTCCGAGGTCACCTGTGCAGGCTCTAGGCTGACCTGATCTGTCATGATGCACAGTGCAGGGCATGCGCTACACAGCCGTGTTGGACCAGGGCCAGGCGAGGGCCAGCCTCCTCGCAAGGGCCGGAGGGTCGCGGTGCTTCGCAACAGCTTCCCGCTTGACTAGTTGATTGGTCCTCAAGCAACCAATCAGGAGCTGTCGTATTTGGTCGTGCACTGAGCTGACAGCTGATTGGCTACTTGCAGCAGCGGCTCCTGGGAACCGTGGGACAGAGTGGTTTCTGGACCTTTGGCTCCCACTCCCATTGCTCTCGTTGCCCCAGTTGACGTGGAGCCCAGCCCGAGACCACTCACCATTTCCTGTGGATGGTCCTGTGCGTGCACAAGGCACCCCGGTCCCGGTCCCCTGAAAAGAGACAGGAGGAGGTAGGACAGGACGTGGAGGTTCCCATGGGCTACATTCCCTCTGTGGGTCCCAGATATCACCAGGGGCCCACTTCTACCCAAAGCCATTCGTTATCAAATGGAGTGACATCTTGGTGACCCTGAACTTCACGCACCTGTCATGCGCAAATTGTAACTTTAAAAGAAATGTACCCATCCAGGACTCGGGTCAGACCAAAGATAGCACTTGGAGTCAGTGAGATGGCTCAGCAGGCTAGGGCGCCTGCTGCCAAGCCTGATGGCCCCGAATTCGATCCCGGGACTCACATGGTAGAAGGCGAATACCCCCGCAAGTTGTCCTCTGACCACTATATGTATGTGTGCCACACACATCCCACCCACCTACCCCGAAACAACCCACAGAATGGGAGAAAATCTTATCCAGCAGGGGTTAAAATCCAGAATTGACAAATTCTTGCAGAAGTTAAACACCAAGGAAACGAAGCTGCCAGTCCACAAATGGGCAAAGGGAGCAGACTCCTGCTAGGTGGCTCCTTCCAGCCCCATCCCGCGGCTGCCCTTAGCAGAGGAGGGGAATGTGGACCCCTGCCCCAGCCTCCGTACTACAGTGGCGACCATTCCAGAACACATCCCTACAATCACCCTCTGGCCCCGTGGATCTCGGTCCCTGAGCATTCCTTCACATCTCTTTGCTGAGTCACCTCCCCATGACTGTTTCTGAATCCCTGTCCAAGGGGCTGCCACTAGAGGATCCCAAATTGAGACGGGCTCTTCCCCGCACCCTTCTGACGGGTCACAGCCACCAAGGTGACGCTAGGCCTCCCACTGCTGCAGCTGTCCAGTGGCAGTCCCTAGCAGGCAAACAGCGCAATCAGAGACCTGGGGGGCTGGGGTGGGCACCCCAGCCCCGCTGCATTCAGAGATGTTAGCTGATGCAGCAGCATGCTGGGCCTCTGCTAACAAACAATGGGAAACAACTCAACAAAAAGAGGATCCTGAGGATTGGAGAAGGGAGAAGAAAGGATGGCAGCCACAGCCCTGCTGGGAGGTACAGCGAGCCCACAGCCGAGGTGTCCGAGCCGCAGGAGAGATGTCATCCCAGCTGCTCAGGAGGTTGAGCACAGAAGCCACTTGAGAGCATGAGGATTGTCTAGAATTCCAGGTCTGCAGAGTAACCCTGACTCAGAAGGAAGGAAGGAGGGAGGGAGGGAGGGAGGGAGGGAGGGAGGGAGGGAGGGAGGGAGGAAGGGAGGAAAATGAAAAGGGGAAAGGAAAGGAAAAGGAAACAAAATGCTAGGAACACAATGCCCTGCTGAAGACACTTTCCAGGCCTTTCAGGCTGGACTTTGGAGGGTTCTAGGGCAAGTTCAGCCCAGTGCCTCTGACCAATGTTAGTTTACATTCTTCTTCTTCTTCTTCTTCTTCTTCTTCTTCTTCTTCTTCTTCTTCTTCTTCTTCTTCTTCTTCTTCTCCTCCTCCTCCTCCTCCTCCTCCTCCTCCTCCTCCTCCTCCTCCTCCTCCTCCTCCTCCTCCTCCTCCTCCTCCTCCTCCTCCTTCTCTTCCAATTTAAGGTGAGTTTTGGGTTTTGGTGTTTTTTGTTTGTTTGGTTTGGTTTTTCAAGACAGGGTTTCTCTGTGTAGCCTTGGCTGTCCTAGAACTCACTCTGTAGACCAGGCTGGCCATGAACTCACAGAGATTTACCTGCCTCTGCCTCCTGAGTGCTGGGATTAAAGGTGTGCGCCACCACGGGCCAGCGCAGATGACATTTTTTTGGTCTGGTGCCCTTGCCTTGGGGCTCTTAGCTTCTTGCTCTGACTGTGGGCAGACACTGTCAGCTCTGCTGTCTTGGCCCTTACCTTTCCCTCTCAGGGTCACTGGTGTCATCGCCACCCTTTCCTCCCTGTCTGCAGTGGTGACACGTCCCAGTTCTTTCAGTGGCTGTGCCTGGTCCTCCTTCACTCCATCCTCCCCCAGTATCATGTGGGACACAGTGTCACCGTCATCTTGCTCACTGTCGTCAGAGCAGGAAAGGGGGCCACTCAGGCTCTGATAGCCTGCTGCTTCCCAAATGCCTCTGTTAGCCTGCACCCCATGATCCCAGGGCTCCCTGTGACATATCTGGGAGTAGCAGCCACCTACTTGTCTGTGCACCCTCTGTGTCCCCCACAACCATGGTGCTCTGTGGGAGCTGGCCTTCCAATGGAACTAACTGTGGAATGCTGGGAACAGAAGCTCCACGGTGATGATAGGTAGGACAGGCCGTCTCTCTCAGGCACCCCTTCTTCCCTGTGGACTCCAGAAGGGCAGCGTAGGTCCAGGAACTGCAGAAGTGGACAGAAAAGAGGTCTACTGTGCTAGGCTCAGGGTGCCTAGAGCTCCGTGGTGGCTTTCTGTGTGGTTACCTGCAAAAGGTCCCCCCATCACAGCACTCCAGTGCATGCAGCAGCTGTCCTGACTCCAGTGCATGCAGCAGGCTCCAGGGTTTAGCCACAGACCGGTGGGACCCAGGCACTGAGTGGTTCATCAGTACCCCACTGGTGCACAGGCAAGTGGAGTCAGACCCAGCAGTCAGCTCTTCCCTCAGCTCTGCCCCACATCCAACCCTCCCTAGCTCCTCAGCCATACCTTGACACTCAGGAACCCATACCTCCAGGCCTCCCAGCAGCTGACTCAGTGCCCTGCCTACCTGTAGGCCATTCTCAGGAAGGCCGCCAGGGTATATTCTCATCCTGTTCAGGGCCTTCTGTGGGATTTTGAGAATCCCACAGTCCTTATGGTCTCCAGAGCTGTAGTTAACGTGGGCACATACACATGCATCCTCGTCCAAACAGCCACACTGACAGACTCCATCCACTCAGTGGCTCAGCTTCCTTCCCTGACATGACTGATGTTCCTTGCTGCTCCACAGTGCTATGTGGTCCCTTTATTAAACCACCTCCTCCCTCAGCCCAAATTGCTCTGCCTGTCACCAGCTGTTTGAAGGCTTCACTTCTGAGGGTCCACATAAGAGACCTCACTAAGAGCTGACTGCGCAAGGCAGAGTGTGAGTTTCAGATGATGGAGATGGAGGTGATAACAGCTAAGGTTTGTAGGTGCTGGGCACTTTCCACATTCCTTTCCCACAGTGTCTCTTGGGGTGACACCGAGGGACAGAGAATTGCAGTCAAGAAAGTGAGTTCTCAACACCCAGGCTGGGCTTCCTTGGACCCATAAGAAGCAAAGAGTTGCCAGGTGGTGGTGGCACACGCCTTTAATCCCAGTACTTGGGAGGCAGAGGCAGGCAGATCTCTGTGAGTTCAAGGCCAGCCAGGTTTACAGAGCTAGTTCCAGGACAGACTCCAAAAGCTACACAGAGAAACCCTGTCTTGAAAAACCAGGAGGAGGAGGAGGAGGAGGAGGAGGAGGAGGCAGAGGAGAAGCAGCAGCAGCAAAGAGTTTGTCATCAGGCTGCCAGGTGTGCATTCTCTGCAGGATGGCAGGTCCATGGTCACCCACTGGCCCATATGGTTTTGTCCCCAGACTCCAGCCCCCGGGGTTCCCTACCCAGCTGGCTCCTTCTGCCTGCTTCCTCCCTCCCACCCTTCTCCCCTGGTGTTTTCTGCAGGGACAGTGCAGAGGCCTTGAACAGACATCTAATGTGCATGGCCATCATTCAGGTTTGCATACCTTGGCCATTAATGAGCACCGCTGCAGCCTGTCATGATGACTGGGGTGGAAATGCCCAGGGACAATGAGGGGCTGCAAGTGCCAGGAGCCATCCCCAGCAGTAGACAGGTCCCAGCAGAGTATGTAAAGAGTTGGTGAGGAAAGTAGATGAGCCAGGCCATAGTGGTCGGGAGAATCTTGCAGCCTGACTGACTAGCAGCCAGAATGCTTCTTTATTTATACAGAATTTAGTAAGCAGGGATACATTCATGATGTTCCAAAACATAGATCATATCATTTTTGTTTTTGGACATGTGCTTCACTTCCTTTTGCTCATCTTTTAGTCATCATTAATAAACTATGACAAAACAGAGTTATCATTTCCAATCATTTCCCCCAAGTTTTGACATCATTAATAAACAGAGTTAACGTTCTTTTTTTTTATTTTTTTTTTATTTTTTTTTTCCAGAGCTGAGGACTGAACCCAGGGCCTTGCACTTGCTAGGCAAGTGCTCTACCACTGAGCTAAATCCCCAACCCCTAACATTCTTATTCATTAACCCAAAATCCAATTTTTAAGAATCTAGAGGCATATGACAGCCTCTTCGCAGGCTGGTAGCTCTGGTTGCTTCAAGGACACTAGACCAAAACAAAATCTTCAAGCCACCTTGCACATTTTGCCATGTCTCAAGCAGTGTATTATTAACTCTTAATGGTAATAGTGCCTAGGGAAAAGTCCTCAGGCTAAAGTTGCTGCAGTTATTATTCAAATTCTGGCATAAACAATGTTTGTATTTTATATCTTTATAGAATTTGTCTATTAGGTCTAATCCTGGCATTCTTTTGTTTCTTGGCCATATAACACCACAGTGGCTCTGCATGTGCTAACTTTTCTAAGAAAGGGGGGTCCTGACATCTCATTCTTTTATCATCTTTCCACTCCATACTTTGCTCATCAATATGTCTCTGTGTAGGGCAGGGGTATATGCCACATAATTGTCTGAGTGTACAGTAGGAAGAGGTTCATAATCTGATGTGTGGCCAACTCCTCTCGCCCACCGAATCTTGTTGACCTCTTTAAGTTTACTTCGTTTTGATTATCTTGTTCCTGAGTAAGTACAAGGACAGATGTTTCAAGAATGTCTCATAGCCTCATGAAGAGACCTCTGCCTTCTTTATGTGTCACAACCTCGAGGGGGGGGGTACGGAGAATAGTATGTTCAGGACTTCCCTGGGGAAGCTTAGAAGCAGCATTCCTGGGAGAAGGCATAAATGATTCATAAGAAATTTTCCATTAATCCAATATCCCCGAATTGTACAAATATTAAAAGTCCCTCGAGTATGCAGCAGGTGGAGATGAAAACCAAAGGTGGCATGGCAGCCATCATTCGGCTCAGCTGTGCCGGATCTTTGTCTAGCAGCTGTGCTGGCTTTATGACTTCTGCCACTCCATTCAGATATGGCTGTGCCATCCAAGGCTAGGGGACAGCACACACTCATCCTGTGATGGTGGGAAAGCAAGATGGGGCAGCCACTATCAGTCCTAGGCAGGATGTTTTTTAAGTATTTGTTTATTTATTATTTTATTTATTTATTTATTTATTTTGGTTTTTCAAGACAGGGTTTCTCTGTGTAGCTTTGTGCCTTTCCTAGAACTCACTCTGTAGACCAGGCTGGCCTTGAACTCACAGAGATCCGCCTGGCTCTGCCTCCTGAGTGCTGGGATTAAAGGCATGCGCCACCACCTCCTGGCTTTCTTTTTTTTTTTTTTATTAAGAGATTTTTCTATTCGTTTTACACATCAGCCACGAATTCCCCTGTCCTCCCTCCTCCCACTCCCCACACTTTTCCCCCCCTCCCATCCCCCATTCCCACCTCTTCCAAGGCAAGACCTCTCCTAGGGAGTCAGCAGAGCCTGGTACATTCAGTTGAGGCAGGTCTAGTCCCCTCCTCCCTGCACAGAAGCTGAGCAAAGTGTCTCAGCATAGGCACTAGGTTCCAAAAAGCCGGCTCATGCACCCAGGACTGGTCCCGGTCCCACTGCCTGGGGACCTCCTAAACAGTTCAAGCTAAACAACTGTCTCACTTATCCAGAGGGCCTAGTCCAGGCTCCTCAGCTATTGGTTCACAGTTCATGTGTTTCCACTAGTTTGGCTAGTTGTCTCTGTACTTTTACCAATCATGGTCTCAATATCTCCTGCTTATATAATCCCTCCTCTCTCTCATCAATTGGACTCTTGGAGCTCCACCTGGGTTAAGTATTTATTTTATGTGTATGTGTGTTTGCCTTCATGTATGTATGTGCACCACAGTGCCAGAAGAGGACATTAGAGCTCCGGAAACAAGTTATAGATGGTTGTGGGCTGCCTTGTGGGTGCTGGGAATAAAACCCAGGTCCTCTGAAAGAGCAGCTAGCTCTTGTAAACAGTGAGTCATCTCTCCAACCCTGAGCAGGTTCTTCGGCTGTGACCCCACAGTGCCTGTCCCTCTCTGAAGACCCTAGCCACACAAAAGATATACCAGGGTATGTACGACTATTTATAAAACATCCAACTGCGAACAATCCAAGGTCCACCAGCAGAGAGACAAGCTATGAGGTGCACACCAGAGTGAGTATTCAGCCATGCAGGCGTGTGAGTGACAGGTGCAGCAGGGTGGGGGAACCCCAACACGGGCAGGTGTATAGTCTCAACAGGGAAATGACTTCTGCAGGACCGATGGCTGTAAGTGGGCAGCCCAATCGGCCCCTTGGAAGGATAAAGCACAGCCAGGTAACAGCACGCACTATTAGATTTCTGGAGGATGTGCAGGTGTGGAGATACACACCTGTAGTCCCAGCACTCGAGAGACTGAAGCAGCAGGAGCATTTCAAGCCAACCTCATCTGTTTAGAGACATGCCGTCTCTCCAGTATATATCCCCATGGAAGCACTTATAAAAACACCGAAAATGGCCCTGAGAAGGGACTGAACCCCTCCTGTGTGCATAGATTGGACACTCTGGAAGGGGGAAAGGAGTGAAGTGCAGGTCAGTTTCGACATGGAGGGGTGACAACATTCTGTCCCCACTGTAGGGCTTAAGTGGCCCTCATCTCAAAAAAGCAAATAAATAAATCCGTGCACTTGCTGGGATAGGTCAATGAGTCGTAAAGCATTTGTCCAGCACATGCAAGGTCCTGGGTTTAATCCCCGGCATAGCCTATAAACAAACCAGTTCTAGCCAGACGGGAGTGGTTTGCTCATGCCTGCACTCAGAAGGCAGAGGCGAGAAAGTAATGAGCTCAGAGCCACCCTGGGCTTCACGAGGGGAACACGCAGACAATCCTACTATCCAAAAAATGCCTGACAAGGCTCATGTATTTGAAAAGGTTTCTAGCTCTGTAGCCTTGGGCAAACAATTCACCTCAAGTTTCTGCTTCCTCTCCTACCTATATTCACAGCCCCACATTGTGAGAGGGGTCTCCTCTACCAGCATTTGGTAAGGCTGGGGCTGCAGGGGAGCCTCTCCCTGGACAGAACCCCTTCCAGGGAAGGGCCAGGAGCCCACTACTTGGAGGGATGCAGACAGACAGACAGATAGACATTGGTTTACTAGGCAGGGGGTGGTGACTGAAGCAGGACAAGGTGTCAGACATATCTCCTGTTTGGAAGAGGATAGGGAATGCCCTCACTCACAGCAGCTGCCCCAGAGGACATAGGACACTGCCTTGTGCTATCTGTGGACTTGAAAGCCACAGTCAGGGCTGTGCACGCACTAAAAGTGTTGTCTTGGCTCAGGTATTGTGGGTTGCAGTGACCCTGAGCCCCCACTAGAGGTCACACCACAACCTCTTTGAAAGGAATGGTTGGGCCATCAGATTGACAAAAATGCTGTGCTTTAGAGATTGGAGCGCTAGACACCCAAAATAGGAAGCAGGCTACATCAGTGCCACGTGACAGGTCATGACCCCTCCACGAGCCCCCATCTGCAGTCTCAGCTCCAGAAAGCATGCAGCCCTGCGCTCATGGCTGGCTGCTATTTCCCATGGGGCAAAAAAGCCCAAGTTCAGACTCAGGAAAGAAGAGGACGGTGGAGCCACCAGATAGCTTGCTTTAAAGGACTTCAGAGCCAGGAATATACCTCAGAGGCAGGCAACTTCCCTAGTGCCATCCCACCCCTGTGAAAACAAGACTGTTTCAGAGAGCTGTGTGGAGACGCCACATCCGCCCATCACCAGACACACCTTCCCCATGTGGACACCAGTGTCTCCGTGTCCTGACAGGGGTCACTAATGGCTCCTGCATTTCTGATACACCTGCACCAGTGGCTCCACCCTGGTGTAGGGCAGAGGCCCTACATTTGCCACAAAGCAGCAATAACTGCAGGCTTTTTAAATTTTATGTTACATCCGTGTGCATGTATCTGCTGTGTGTGCATGGCTGTACACGTTTGTGGAGGCCAAAGGTTGACATGGAGTTGTTTTCCTGTTTCTTTCCACTTTTTTTTCATATATATATTTAAAACATTTTAATCATAAAGCCAACCCAGACTTATATAACATGTAATTTTTTTTTTTACTTTTATTCTTTGCAGATTACACACCATGCATCCCGATCCCACTCATCCCATATCCACCCTCCATCCTTGCAGCCTCCCCCAAAAAAACAAATTTTAAAAGAAAAAGAAAAATCTCGGGGAAGCTGAAGTGCGGCCTGTTGAGACACACAGTTCACCCTTCAGTCCTTTCATCCCCACATGGAAGTGTTCATGGCCATGAGCCTTTGGTCTGGCTCGTGGCCTCTGGCTTCTGCTACGCCACGGATGCTGGGCTCTCACTGGGGCTCTCTTGGATATTCTGTTGTTGTCCTGTGTCATGGGGATCCTGCAGCTTTGGATCTGTAGGCTCATCCCCTTCACATGCTCCAGCAAATCACAGATGGGGTGGGTGTTGGGGTGGGCCAACCCACAGCCCTTGTTCTGGGCCTGGGTGGTAGCTGGGTTGGTCAGCCTGCCAGCTCTCCTTCATCCTCATTCACTACCCAGGTGAGCACTGCCTCAGGCAGCCCACCCAACCCAGCCTGCGGCAAAGAGGGGGACCAGTCCACCTGCTCTCAGGCTCTCCGGTCCAGCTCACCCGCACTCACACCATCAGGGCTAGCTCCACTGTGATGTAGATCATTTCAAGGTGTGTTACTTTTGTTTATGCTCTGGAGCATTTGTTGAATAATGCAAAGATGTGTTTGATTAAATAAAATTCACCTGTGGCCAGGAGGCTGCGTCAGCAACTAGCTGACAGGAAGTGGTAGGGAGGAGCCAGGTGGAGAGGGTGTTTTAAGCAGGGGGGCTTTGTGGAGGACATGAGCAAGGAGAGGTGAGTTAGTTACTTGCTACTCAGCCTCTCTGAAGAGCAGAATTCCCCCCTTAACCTTTGACTCTTGAGTTCTTTAGAGGGACAGAGGTTTAGTTAAGTTCCCTTCGTAGCTTTTTGAAAGAGTCAGTGCCTGAGGGAACAGAATTCCCTCAGGCTGTGGCTCTTGGCATAACCAACCACTGCTGGTAGCATGCAGTTGTGGATTCGAACAGTGTGGCTTAAAAGGCAGCAACAGTTTTTAAAAAAGGACACCACCATTGTCTTGCCCAGGCAAGGTGCAGGGTCCTCTCTCTCGATTGCTGTAGGGGACATTTGAGGGGGCGGCAGGGTCAGCTCTCCTGCTCTCATGGCCTCAGAGCAAGCTCACCTGCCCCACTGACAGCAGGGTTAGCTCTGGTGTGCTGCCCTGGTAGGGTTCAAGGTCTGCTCTCCTGTGTGCTGCAGCTGATGACAGGCAGGGCTAGTTCTTCCACTTTCGTGACCCCGGAGGCAGCTCTCTTGCCTGCTACAGATGGTGGTGTGTGTGTGTGGGGGATCTTTCCCTCACCCATGCCACCACATGGGAGATGAAAGTGGGGGGCAGGATGAGCGCTGCTGTTCTCACGCCCTCAGAGCCAGCTCACCTGCACCCCCAACAACAGGGTCAGCTCTAGCGTGCTGCCCAGGTGAAGTGCACACCCGTGACGAGGGGTGGGGCCACCTTTCCTGACTGCAGGGGGGGCAGCTCTCCTGCTACAGTATCCAACATGGGCAGCGCCAGCTACTCCAGGACCAGCGATGGGCGAGACCAGCTCGGCAAGGCCCTCAGATTTCAACACTTGCTTCCTATGACCACTGCCCCCACCACCCCGTGGGAACACGAGCCGTAGACGTCAACACAGACACCAGCCACAGCAGGACCACAGACCCAGACATGACCCTCAGCAGCAGCGCTGGCCCAGATGACACCATGGCCCTGGGTGACAGCACAGGCCACTCAAATCAGAATAGCCCTGGCAGCAGCACTCATGGCCCCTGGACACCCACATCACCCACAGGACCACAGGTTGTGGCCTAGACCCTGGGCATCCGTGTGGCCTTTGGTGGGTGGCACCATGGGCCACCAGACATCAACAGACCCCAGCTGTGGTGGGGCCACAGACCCAGACATGGTCCTCAGCAGCAGCCCCAGCTGAGATGTCACCATGGCCCCAAGTGGCAGTGCAGGCCACTCAGATCGGCATGGCCCCTGAGGGAGCATGGCCCCAGACACCAACCTGGCCCCAGGTGGCGGCCCAGAGTACAGGCCTCTCTGCATGGCCCTCAGTGGGGACAGGAGCCACAGTTATCAACCCATGGCTCCTCAGCTGCTTCAGGGCCTTGGACCAAGATGAGCCCTTGGCAGTAGCCCAGGCCCAGACATCACCTTGGTCTCAGGTGGCAAGCAGGCCATTCACATCAGCCTGTTCCTCACTACCCTCACCTCTTCAGATCTGCCTCTCCCCAGCCCATGAACGGCTCCACCTCTCCCACCTCCCCACCCCGTCCTCACTCACCAACCATAATGGTGTCTGACCGCCAGGTGCCATAGGCAGCAGGTGGTTCTAGTCGAGCCTGCCCCCGCCAGCCGCATGGCATGGTGCAGGGCTGTAGCTGTGTTGCAGCCCCACAGCCCAGGGCTGGAGTCCCCTGGTGGCTCCTAGTTGAGTCCTGCCCTTACCGACCACATGGCATGACACAGAGCTCTGCTCTCTACATTTTAAAAATTCTCAAAGTGTGGTGTGTGAGACAGGGAGAGAGAGAGACAGAGGAGGGGGGGAGAGAGAGAGAGAGATGTGGTTGGTCAGAGTAGCTTTTAGAGTGGGTTCTTCCCTCTGCTGCATACATGAGCTTCTAGCTGATTCTGTCCTCACCTCTCATCAATGGAATGCTGGGATTAGACTAGCCATGGCATCTGGGTCGTTTTGGTTTTTTATGGATTCCAGGGCTCAAAGCTCAGGTCTCCTGACTGCACGAGCACCTGTATTCACTGGGCCACTCTAGGGGCCCCTCCACCTTACCTTTTAAGTCAGGTTATGTCACTGAGCCCAGAGCTTTCTCTCTAGTCAGAGACCCCCAGGGGTCCTCCTGGTACTGCCTCCAAGTACTGGGATTACCGGCCCATGGGTGTCGGGGAGCTGAACTCAGATTCTCATGCTTGCCAAGCCACAAGTTTATGTGTGAATCAGTCAAACAGAGCTGGTTTGTTCTTACAGTCTACATAAACATAATACTGTGTTTCTTCCAACATCCCATCATGCAACAGTGATCCATGCACATTGGCCCTGGGCTCTGCCTGCCCATGCCCTCTAGGTGGCCGGGTGTTCCTTCCTCAGCTTTCTTCAGCCACCCAGAGAGGCATCAGAGTTCTCAAAGCTGCCACCCTGCTGTGGACGCCTGGCACAACACTTCACCGATTTCTGTCCATCAAGGGCATGACTGCCCTCCCCCGAGTTTCCTTTGTGCCTCGGGGGTGTTGGGATGGGGCCAAGGATACCGGCCAGCGTTTTTTACCCTGATCCTTCCTCATGTGCAAAAGCTGAAGCTTCACTTTAGATCAGTGTAGGGGGCTGGAGAGATGGCTCGGCAGCCAAGAGCAGGCTGCCCTTGCAGAGGACCCGAGTTCAGGTCCCAGCACTCACGTGGCAGCTCAAAATCATCCGTAACTTCAGGGGATCTGACATCTGAATTCTTTGGGCACCAGACATGAGTGTGATGCACACATGCAAGCAAAACACATATATAAAATATAAAAAGTGTGTGTGTGTGTGTGTGTGTGTGTGTGTGTGTGTGTGTGTGTGTGTAGAAGGTACAGCCCCAGCCACCCCTCCTGGGGGCCCCCATCCCCATCTTAATAACACCCCAGAGAAACAAATCACAAGGCCCACAACAAGGCTTCAAAAACAGGTTTACTGAAAGGAGAAACAACCACACATCCTAGGTGACAGAGTCACAGGTGATGTCAGGCCCCAGACGCACAGCAGCTACTGTTCCAGGGCCCTTCCCTGATCCTTAGGCAAAGCTGAGCTGACCCGAGAGGGCTTCTAAGAGCCACTCTCTGTCCAGAGCTCGGAGGCATTCCAGACAAACCACATCTTCCAAACAGGCTTGTGAGCGCAAGTAATTGGGCTGAAAAAGCACGTTCTGGTGTTTTTTTTGTTGGTCTCCATGCAAACACAAAAGATCCAGCCACAGAAAACGGTCCTGTGGGTGCCTCAGTGTCCACCACGAAACCCCTCTTTGAAGGTTAGCCATATGGGCCAAGGGGCTGTGAATGCCAGGGCCTCATTCTCAAGTTCTAAACCATGCCCTCCTATCTGTAGCTTCTCCTGGGAGACATCTATCCCACTCTTCCCCAGAACCACAGACTCGATCTATAACTGCAAATGGGTGATGATGACCTGAGGAGGTTGACACTCTGCCCAATCAGGACAGAAAGGCAGGGGCAGAAGGAGCTCAGCAGACCCAGACGCTCTGCCCAGCATCACATTACAGGTCAGGTGCTTGATGTCGCCCGTGCATCACTCTCTTGAGGAAGAGGCCCAAACTAGGTGTCCTGGGGTTCACAAAATCCTGACAGCCGAGGAGGATGGTTCCTCCCCACTAATGCCCACAAGTACTAAAAAGTGAACATACAATGCGCGGGTGTTGTTCCCAGCAAGCTTGGCGAGCAGACAGAGCCACTGGAGGACTGGGATAGAAAGCCGGCAGCTGGGGAGGCGCCCCGGCTGTCCAGCCCCAGCAGTGCCCAGCTCCCGAGTTCTTGGTGAAGGAACAAGTCTAACAAGTGCCTCCGAGCTCATCGCATGATGTGAGGAAGGGCTGGCTGACCAGCATCTGGCCAGGAACTGCCAAGCACCCACTCTATCGGCAGACATGCGGGAACAGGGAGGACCCAAGAGGAGGCGCAGGGATGCTGCGGAGCTGACAGCCCAGAGCAGAGGGGCCCAGGGTCTGAACACATGCCACAAACAGCCAGGCAGTGGATGCCAGAGGGACAAAGGTGAGTCAGGACCAAAGCAAGGAGTCTGGGACTCCCGGTACTGGCCTCCCAAGGGCGGACTTCAGATGCTGAAAGTCTGAGAAATGATAGCCAATGTCCTGCCACTGCCTCAGGGCCTGAACACATCAGGGCCTAAACAGACATCAGCAACATCCTCACACACAAGAACTGTCCCCACTAGAAAAACTTCCTGAGGCTTGCACCTGACCTCAACCACACACACACACAGCAGAGCAGGCCAAGTGTGGAGACCCACAAGAGGCCTTCTCTCCACCTTCCATGGACTCTGCAGCCTGAGGAGCAAAATGATAAGGCCAGCCAACAGTTCTCACATTGGGGGGGGGGGGTGGCAAGGGACAAAGACATCTATCTGCCTCCTGTAGAGTACCTGGGCCTGGCTGTTCCCTACACTGGGCAGCACTGTTTGTTCCACCTCCATCCAACAGTGATGCCAGCCCTTGTCAACCCTCACCTGCAGCAAATGGGGCATGCATTCAGGAAAGCCAATATGTGACTGGCTAATACGTGTGACCGCCCTTACTAAACTGGAAGTGCCTGGGGACACTTTAGAAAATTCCAAACTACAGCATCCCCACAGTAAGCCTCGGGGCCTGGGTAAAACGTATTCCTGATTTTCTCCAAACACAGCGAGACCAGAAGAGCAGCCACCTGCATGCCCAGCTGTCCGGTCTTCATAGTCATAGTCCCCACCGTCCAGAGCCTACCTCATTTGGCACAATAGGAACACTCATGACTAACAAAGGAAGTAACAAAAGGCTGGACTCCGTCCTGCAAAAGATGCCAGAGACCAGAACCCAGCCCCGGCAACTCGCTGCAGGCTGTCACAGCAAAAGCCAGTACCCCAAGCCAGTTCACAAGGGTCCTTTGCCCGCTACCTCCCGAGTCTGCAGGCCCTTCTGACAGGAAAGGCCTGCCATTGTTAGGGAGGGTACGGCCATCCTCGTGTGGCCGCCACCTTCCTAAGGTCTCTCACCAACAGGCTGAGTTCTGAACACCAAGTACAAGGGCTCACCCTCAGGGTTGAGCCGCCAGGGTGGGAGAGGCGGCCTAGAAGTCTGCTGAGGACTGGAAGTGATAGCGGGAGTTCCAAAGGTCTGAGCTCTTGGTCTCTGCCCCGGGGGAGACACTAATGTCCTCAGAAAGGGTTCCCCATACAAACATTAGCATGGCCCAGCACTCAGGGTCTCTGACCAGATGAGTCCTCAATTAGCAAAGATCCCAGTGCACTACCACACACAAGTGTGACCGTCTAGAAAGCGGCCCTCTCTCTCTGCTGACACCAACGCTGTGGGAGGCACCTGCACAAGCATGAGGTGAAAGCAACAGGGACGTGGTGTGCAGCAAGGACAGGCCCCACAAACAGACAGGGCCAGCTCTCCATCGTGTGTGTGGAAGACCAAGGGAGTGGTGTGTGGCTGCTGGGGACAAGCAAGTGGCTGGCCTGGCAGCTTGGCTCTAATGCTAGAGCAGGTGTGACGCAGAGGACACCAGGGGGCCAGGATGGAGGCAGCAGGGGCACTCCTTGGTGGCTCCTATCAGCCAGAACAGGAAAACAGGTCATGGTAGAATGCCCTTGTCTAAGCAAGTTAGTGAGGAAATAGAAACCCATCCAGGGTCCCTGGGCCCGATACTCCAAACTCCACTGAGGCCACCTTCCAGCTGTGACTGCCAGGTCATCCAAAGGGAACACCTCCCATGATCCATGGCGGCTGGGTCATAACCTTCCCTAAAGACAGATTCACTTTCTCCAGAGAACCTGAAGGCATCCATTTGACTCTCTGTGCCCCAGCCACCAGCTAGTCAGACTCCCCCTGGCCAACTGTTTACTCCCCCACGGTGCTCACTCCTCTCCCTCACAGCTACCGACAGATCAACTATACAAGAGTATGTTACACACTATACAAGAAGTGCCTCGGGGCCAACGGGGCCCTCGTGAGGAGGTGTGCGTTCATTTCCAAAGTGCATGCTTCCCCCACCCCAGGCCCCAGGGCAGCCTCTCCGCCCACGTGGAGGTCAGGAGGTGAGAGACTGGATGTTCCTGAGCATCTCATCAAAGGCCTGTGGCGACGGTGCATCGGCATTCTGGAAGGTGGCCTGAACTCTGCTGTACAAGCTGAAGGACTTCAGTTCCAGCCAGAGAAACCCAAAGCGGTCCTCATCAAACAGGACGAAGACTCCAGGAGTGCGCTCAGGACTGGTGAAGCCATGGCCAGCGATGAGGCCTGTGCCGTAGAAACTAGAGAGACAAGGGAGCATGCCATCAGAAGGCGCCCAGAGAGCAGGTGCCCACACCACATGGGGCACACATACAGTGCACACTGTGTTTTTCCAGAGCTCCAGCCATACCACAGCAGTTAGCCAGTAACAGCACCCAAGGAGGTGGGTTAACCCTTTCAGGGTTAGGGTCAGGCTCAGGTCCCTGACTGAACTCTGTCAAGGATAAGCACATGGGAGCCCCAAGGGCTCTGAGCCACTTAGGTAGTCTGTGTGCAAGAGACCAAGATTTGCCTATCTGTGGCCCAGAAAACATTGTGGCAACTGAGGTAGGAGTGCCAGGCAGGCCCGCCAGAACTCTCCTCCCACGCCCCTCCCTGTACCCAGGCACGTATCAACTGACAGACTGCTGAGGAGAGCAGAGAGAGCATCACACTGGATCAGAGGCTTCTCAGACGGGGGAGAAAAGCTTGTTCTTCTCCAGAAGGGTAATCAATGGCCACGGTACCTAGAGAGGGCCACAGAGGCTTCCTGCCTCAGAGTGCAGGGGCCTGGCCCTTACTGCCCTTTGTAGAATGGCTTGGATGATGGGGAGGGGGGGCCCCATCATGAGCTGAAGACAGTGGCCAGGGCTAAAGCCTAAGAGGCAAAGGTCGAGGAGGTCTGAGCGGCTGCCCAGCTGGCTGGGTTGTGGGTCAGATGCCCCCTCTCCCTCACCAGTGCGGGCACACATGACAAAAACCACCAAGGGGCTGTGTGACCTCAAAGGAGCAGAAACAGGTAGTGGGGGGGGGGGGGACAGGAAACAAGCGAAGAGCCTGGTGTTGCGATGTGTGCGATGGCGCCACCCACAGGACACCCAGGCACACTGCAGGACCGGAACCTTCTGCTCCACCCACTTGCCGAATCTGTGGGGCATTTTCCTTGTCTTTTTTTCACCTGACTAACCAAGTCAGTCATCTTTCCAGCCTTCTCCGTCGGTGCCACCTGAAGTGGCCCCACGTGCTAAAGGCTCTTGAGAAAAATCCCAGCCTGGGTCCTTCTATAGGGTGTTGCCTTGGATCTGCAATGCTGTGTGTCCCGCCCCACGCCACCCCCGGGCCCTAATGTTGTCCTGGAAGACTGTGGGGCCCTCAGCAGGCAGGGCCTAGCTGTAGGAAGGAATTTGCTGGGGACAGCCAAACCCCGTCTCAGGCCTATGCTCTGTTTCCTGCTCTGCATGTGAGCCTGCTTCTGCCACAGGCTGTAGGAACGCAGCCCAGCCTCCCTCCACAATGGCTGAAACCATGAGCCAAAAACAGACCTTGAGCCGGCAAGATGGCCCGGTGGGTAAAGGCACTCGCTATGCGGCCTGACCCCCTGAGTTCGATCCCTGGAGCCCACATAAAGGTGGGAGAGAACTGACTCCACACAGTTGTCCTCTGTCCTCCACGTGCACCATGGCGCGTGCACCCCGCCCGGACCCCCACATAACAAAACATCTAAAAACAGGCTTCTAAGCTGTGAGGCAGGGGGTCCTCACCATAGCCGGCAAGTCCGGGGATAGTCTTCATTCCTCGAGCTGACGCCCACGGGCAACACAAACGGCTGCCCCTGCCCAGTTGAGGCCGACTGCTCGGCGGCGGCGGCGGCGGCTGCCTCAGCTCCGCTGCCAGCCTCTTTGCTGTCCCCGGCGGCGGCGGCGGCGGCGGCAGCGGGTGGCGGCCCCTCGGGGCCCTTCGCGGAAGGCTCCCGGGGTGGGGCGGGGTCCTCGCCGGCCTCCTGCTGCTCCTGCCGCACCTGCTCGCGGACCTCCAGGACGATCCTGGAGAGTTCATTGAAGTTGCGGAGGTTCTCCACATCGGGCAGCTGGATGCGGCGATGCAGGTCAATCTCCACAGTCTGCTGCCCCGCGGGGATGTTGGGGTCGCCCTGAGGAAGGGACAGGTGGCAGTAAGCAGGGCTGAGAGGCCCAGGAAGACCTCCCGGCAGGCAGCGTGCTCAAGTTCTGCCAGGTCTTGCAGCGGCACCTCACAAGGCACTGGATGGAGTCTGAGGCTTCCCTAACCAATCAGCTCCCAAGAACAACCGTGATTCCAGTGAGCGATGCAAGACGCCCTGAGTGCAGGCTCACACAGATGTCTAGAGACCCCCGCCAGTGAAGCATGCGCACCCTCCCAGGGCCTGGCTGAGACCAGGCCAGAAGCTCAGCTCAGGCTGGTCTGACTGGAACAGTTTCTGAGCCTGACAGGAGGAAGCTCCCATTCCCTCCACTAGCCACTCCGTGGTGGTGAAGTGCTAAAACCCCAGGGGAGCAGTCAGGTATCATGAGGACCCTGACCCACAGCTCAGGGACATGGGCCACAGAAGCCCCCGATGGAGGCTTGGCTGCTCAGGACACAGTAGTAGCATCTAAAACCCACCTCCCAGAACTCGGTGACAGGTGAGCCCAGTGGCGGCAAAGTGGCCCTGGCAAGGCACAGCCACACGTGCAGCCAGCCAGCTCTTCAGAGCTCAGGAAGAGGGGCTTTATCTGAGGCTCAGATCCCAGCCCGGACCACAAGAGTGCCCACACCGACATGCGCTGTGAGGCTGCCCGCTAGGGCAGTGGGTCCCAGTGAGGCTGCACAAGGATGTTAGTTAGGCAGCCTTTCCCAAGTTCCTGCTCATTCAGAACCTAGGAAGTCTGGGTCATCAGCGGAGAGGGCCTAAAAATCAGCACGCCCGGCAGCACCGGCAGGGTCCTCGTTCGCTGGATCCCGGGTCTCTGGAGCACAGTGGACTCATGCCTGCCCACCAGACGGCTGTGAGACACCGGTACGGCTCACCGTGATCTTGGTGCCCCTGGCCCGTGAGCCGTGGAAGCTGAGCATCACGATTTCCAGGCCGTGGCTGCCATAGGTGCCCTTAAAGAGGCCGGGCTTGATGAGGTCATCGGGGTGGCTGGGTGGGAGGTAGATCCGGCGGTAGGTCAGGCAGTTGCTGCAGGGGCGTAGACAGAAGAAGCAAGGGGCTCAGCCTGACTGGACGGGTGTCCTCCGTGCCTGGGCAGCCCCCTAGACTAAGCCCCCAGCTCTTGGGCACAGCACTCCTGGCACCGATGTGCACCCTCAGGGCCTAGGAGGGGCAAGCCCAGGAGCACGGCACAGCTCACCGTTACCCTCAGGAAAGGAGCCCATGCCCCCAGCACAGGGAGGGGTCATGGTCAGGCATGGAGCCAGATGCCAGGAGGAGGCCAAGACCAGGCTACCCAGAGCCACCTGGCTTCAGCACACACTGGCCACTGACACCTATACTAGGGTGACAATACCACAGTAGGGGTAGAGGGTACGAGTGTGCTCACAGCACCCACAGAGATAGGGGGCCTACATTCACAATACTCAGAAAGGGGGGACTAAGTCCACAGTACCCACCCAGAAAAAGGAGACCTGAATTCATAGTATCCAAAGAGGGGAATCAACTATATTCACAGTACCCAGAGAAGAAGGACTGCATTCATAGTCCCCACAGAATGGGAACCGCATAGTCTCTATAGAAACAGGCCACCCTCACCCAAAGAGAGGGCGGTACTCACACCTCCAGCGAGGTGAACTACTTTCACAGTACCAAGAGACTGCGCTCACAGCACCCCAGAGGCCCTGACTCACTCGTACTGACTGGTGTAGATGAACTTCATCAGAATCAGCTCCTGCATGTGCTCGTGGAAGATGTCTTCCAGCGTGCGGCCCCACTCCTCCCTCAGCCATGTCCGAAACTCCTTCAGAGAACAAGGGCACGGCAGTCACCACAATGGAAGGAGAGAGGCTGCTGTATGATGCTGACCGAACGAATACTTCCAAGCCGAAGGGGCTGGCCGGTGGGCAGGTATGAGCCAGAGTTGGTGAGCCCCTGGGATGTGGGTCTGAGGATGGCCCACCTGTGATAAAGGACAGGGTCCTCACCTTCCCAGGGCACACAGCCTCAGACTCCCAGGAGGGGGCAGCAAGGTCACAGGGTTCCCTTAGGCAAGGCTGGGATCAGAGCTCCTGTCCTGGGCAACATGTGCCCATGGTGGGAGACTGGTATCCATACTGATCCAGCTTGACCCTGCACCACCCAAGAGACCTGAGGCAGCGGGAAGAGTGCAGGCCCAGCAGAGCCCCATCCTAACCCCAGCCAATGAGAAACAGCCCCTGATCGGCCAGGACAGGCCACCCAGACCCTGCTCAGGACAACCCCTGCCCAAAGGTTTGATTCTACATAATTAACTGACATAGGCTTCCAAACCTGACCTGGCCTTTCCCGTGACTAGCATGAGCTCCACAAATGGAGGCAAAAGCAATTCGCAAAATTAAGAAAGCTACAATCTTGGGACGGGTTTCTTTAACATGTCACTGCAGGAACCCAGAAGCCATTGCAGGGCCCAAAGGAAGCCAGAGGCACAACACGAAATCTTACCAATTTCTGTTTCCAGCATCTTGTACAAAGTAGAGCTTGAAATCACACAAGCCCTGTGTACAGGGCCGCTCCTGTGCAAGCCACAGAACAAACTGAGCAGAGGCAAGGCCTGAAGGAAAAGTCAGGTACTCCGCCCTGTCAAGGCTACAAACTGACCTCTGGGTCCAGCACCTCATGGAACCATACAGAAATGCAAAGACTCCAGACACATGGACAAAACAGGTAGATGCCAGGACTCTTAATACCGTCCATCCACAGACTAAGACATAAGGAGCAGTGGGTGGGTCCCTAGAGTCATAAGACAGACAGGACCACAATCTGGCCCATTTTCAACAAGGATGTCCAAGCTCTGGTTGAAAGTCTTCAACCAACAAGTCACCCCTTCCTTACACGACACACACAAGAGGCAACAGACATGACCACAAATCAAAACCGGTCCGCCTCGATCCCAAGGGAGGGGTTGAAACACTAACAGTTGGTCTCCATGCTTCTGTTTAAACAGAGGAAAAGGGGTTGGGGATTTATCTCAGAGGTAGAGCGCTTGCCTAGCAAGCGCAAGGCCCTGGGTTCGGTCCTCAGCTCCAGAAAAAAAGAAAGAGAGAGAGAGAGAGAGAGAGAGAGAGAGAGAGAGAGAGAGAGACAAGAGAGAGAGAGAGAGAGAGAGAGAGAGAGAGAGAGAGAGAGAGAAGGGAGGGAGGAAGGGAGGGAGGGAGGGAGGGAGGGAGGGAGGGAGAGAGAGAGAGAGAGAGAGAGAGAGAGAGAGGAAGAAAGAAAGAAAGAAAGAAAGAAAGAAAGAAAGAAAGAAAGAAAGAAAGAAAGAAAGAAAGAAAGAAAGAAAGAAAGAAATGTGCTTCATCAAACAGAGGAAGGAAAGGTTGTCTGCAAACTGGGGTAAGGCTTTTTAAACTACCCCCCAAAACCCCAGCACTCAGGAGGCAGAGCTAGGTGGATCTCTGAGTTGGAGGCCAGCCTGGTCTATAGAGCAAGATTCCAGGACAGTCATCAAAACTACACAGAGAAACCCTGTCTCAGAAAAAAATAAATAAATAAATAAATAAATAAATAAATAAATAAAACAAAAAAAAATTGTTTTAAAATTAGGCCCCACTGACATTAAACTCCTCATGCTGAAGAGATGGCTCAGTGACTAAGAGCATTTCCTGTTTTCCAGATGACCAGAGTTCAGTTCCCAATACCCACATCTAGCAGCTCACAATGACCTATAACTCCAGATCCAGGTGATTTGATTCTCTCTTCTGAACTCGGACAAATATTCACACAAGCGCACGCGCACACACACGCGTATATTAAAAATAAAAATTTCAAAAGGCAGAGGCAGGCAGATCTCTGTGTGCTGGGCCAGCCCAATCTACAAAGTAAGCCCCAGGACAACCAGGCTGGCTTAATTAAGACTTAGTAAAACCTGTCCCACCCTCAAAATTAAACCTTTCATTACAGTGGCTGGTCTTGTGGAGGAAACATTTTTCATAAAAACCAAATAGGTAACAAACAAAATAAAAGCAATCAAATGGGAGCAGCAAAGACTTCATCAGAAGCACACTGAGCGGACTGGAGTGAACACCACTGAGAAGCCAAGGTCTCCACTGCTCAGAGCCAAGGTCTGCAGCCACCAGGGCAAGCCCCAGCTACACGAGGACAGCACCAGGGCCTGGAACACAGCTCAGGAGTGACTGTCATATCCATCCAGGGGACACGCTGTGCCTGGCACTCAGCAATCACCATCATGCTCCCGGGAGCCCTGGGAGACGGCCAAGGATGACGACATGGCCAAACTTCCTCCTCTCCCGGCACCTCTGCTCTCCCCAGCTCTCTCGCACCCCCAGAGGCCACTGTCTCAAGGAAAGGGGGCTGGTTTAGCTGCTGTAAAGAAAAGTTCGGGCAGTGTCTCTGGACCCCTGGGATGGACATGCCTGTCTGGGATGTGACTAGAGATCTACACTTGTTACCAGGGCTCAGAGCCAAGGAAACCCAGAACTTATGAACACAGGATGTCTTTGGCTCATTCCTCACGAAGACACTTCAGCTCTCAGGAAAGCACCTGCTCCTGTTTCAGCCAGGAGCGCACTGTGTTGGGAGCCTTTAGAACCCCTCAAATCCCATCCCATTTTTCCAGAAAATGAGCCCATGACCTCTAAGGACTTCACAGCTGAGGGCTTCGTAAATGAGAATTCCAACAATCTCAGAGGGGCAGCAAGTCATGACCGCAGGAAACCGAAGTTTAGTGGCAGTGTTGGGGCAGGGACGCCACCAAGTGCAAGCGCTGTTCACTGGAACTCTCCTGTGGGTCTCTGGCCACCAGGAACCCTGGAAACTCAGAAAATGGCTACAGATGCACACCCATCATAAACAGCTCCACCAGACACCCACATTCAACAATCTCAAGTTGTCCTTAGTGGTGGTGCAAACTTAGATGCTCAAAAATCAAAGCTCAAAGCTCAAACCTCAAAAGCAACATAAACTCACTTGTGCAAGTGGCAGGAAGCCAAGCACACATGGGTATCCACTGTGCTGCCATGCTCTAGAACCCCAGGCCACCAGGTCCCCTGTGTGGAGAAAATAGCCCTGAGCAGCTTTCAGGGGGCCCCTGCATCACACGTCTAGACACAGCTTCTAGAGGTCTAAGTGGGTGGGATCCCACTAGAATGTGCTGGGAGAGCAGGGATTTCCAACTGCTGGGGGAAAAGAAGCTATGTCATGCACATGTCCGCGTGGATGCTGCTTTAAGGTGGACCACAGACACGCTCTGCACAGAAGGAGTTGGCATGACAACGTGCAGCAATGATGCTGGCTATGAGGTGGCAGTTCCAAATGATGGGACCTCCCGTGCCTCTGCTTCAACCAGCAGGAGGCCAGGTTCGCGCCCACGAGAAAAGACAGCCAGGCATACAAACATCTTTCCACAGCCTCCCTCCTAGACCCCAGGACTCACCTCCTGCCTCCCACCGGACATCCTGTGGTGGTCTGTCTGGTTGCACTTGGTGGAGA
The DNA here is from genome assembly GCF_049852395.1 of Peromyscus maniculatus bairdii. NCBI lineage: Eukaryota > Metazoa > Chordata > Mammalia > Rodentia > Cricetidae > Peromyscus > Peromyscus maniculatus. The sequence continues at coordinate 55,045,585 of NC_134856.1, forward strand.
ACTCATCTCTCTTCACGATCTTCAGTGTGACCACAGAAGGAAAAGGACCAGGAGGATCAATGAGTCCTAATGTCCACCACCCTCCCCACCAAACCCACTGAGACCCAAACATGTCAAGTCTGATGTGCAGGCCTGTAATTCCATCTACTTGAGAGGCTGAGGCAGGACATTCCAGGTTCTGCCTGGACAAGAGGGTGGACTCCAGATGGGGATGGGCAACTCAGGGAAACTGTCTCAAAATAAAAGGAGGGCTGGAGCATGTCACTCGGTGGTGATGGTGATGGCTGTCAGTGAGATGCCTGCAGTGGAAGCATGAGGACCTGGGTGGTCATGTGGTGGCACAGCTTGGAACCTCAGAGCTGGGGAGGCAGAGACAGGGCGATCCCTAGGGCTCGCTAGCCAGCCGAGCATCATTGGCCAGCCCCGGGTCACGGCAAGAGACCCTGACTCAAAACACAAGAGGGACGGCTCAGAGGTAACAACACCACCTGAGGTGGGCCCCACCACCACATGGGTGCACACACCAGCTCACATACATCCACACACAGGTGAATATATGCACACATGCCCACCCAAATAAATTTTCTGAGGGGCTAGTGAGATGGCCTGGCAGGTAAAGGCACTTGTCATCAACCAAGCCTGAAGATCTGAATTTGATCCTTAAAACGTACATAGTAGGAGAGAACTGACTCTCATAAGTTGTCCTTTGACCTTCAAATGTGCACTGTGGCATGTACATTTGCACGCGCGCGTGTGCGCGGACACACACATACACACACACACACACACACACACAGGTTGATTTGTCTTTTTTTTTTAACTTTCAAAACAAAAAAGACCCAAATGCATCTGTAACACGCCATTGGAAGACAGCCAGAGCCCCATCTCCCGGCATGTGCACTTCCAGAGGCAGGCACGGCATTTCCCCCACTGGGCTCACGGGAGCCAGCTTCAGACTGGAGCATGTGCCTGCACACTGACGCACCAGCCAGCAGAAGGCCAGAAACTGGCCTACGGGGAGAAGAGCACAGCTCCAGGCAAAAGGGAGTTCCGGGGGCCCCGGCAACCTCCATCTTCACACAGACACACACGGCGTCGGGGAGACCCTTTCCTCACACCACTGAGCTGGACAAGCCTCAGCCTACAGCCAGGGGTCATAGTAGAACTGTGACAGACCACAGCTAAAGGCGCCATGGCACACGTTCCTGGCACCCACCAGGATGGCATGGGACCGTGACAATCAAAGGAGGATGGCCCTTCAGTTACGCATGCCTGTGTCACGTCACAGGGGACCTCGCTCTCCTCTACCTGGATGTGGCCGTTGTGGGGCCCTTTGTGGCCGTACATACACTCCACCGTAGCTGACTTCCTCTCCATCAGGTGGATTCTAAACAGTGGCTTGAATCGCATGGGGTCACCAACATGGGGGTCATGAGGAGGCAGGTACATCCAGCCGATGATGAACAGGCCATCCACCTGCAGCAAGGAGACAGTGGGTCACGCCAGGCAGGGTTGTCCTCTCCTTCAGCCCACAACTGCACATCAGAGCCTGTGGCTGCAGCCAGGATCCTGCAACCTCCGCATCCAGGAGCTGAGGACCCTACGGCTGCCTGAGTGTCTTTCAGCAGTCCAGGAGCACAGCGAGAAGGCTGATGGACTGCTTACAACAAATCTGTGTGCACTTGCAAAGTAACATCTGGCTTTTCAGTCTCCTCTACTGAGCCAAGAAACGGTGCTGCCGCTCTCCAGTGTGGGCACCTCCTGCTCGCACGAGAACCACCACGAGGCTCCCACTCACCACCACGTTCAGCAGTCCTCCATACGGCCCGATGTCTGGCTGCCACAGCCCCAAAATGTGTCTGTATCGGTGAAGCACTGTGGGGAGAGAAGGAGCACTATTACCCAGCATGCTCCACTCACCCAGTATGCTCCTGAGGCACAGGAAACACCTCCACCATAAGCCACTGGAGATGCCAGTCCAGCCTGTGCCTGTCACCATGGCCACTGCTTCTGCTCAGAATGATAGATGAATGAATCAGGGTGTTCCTAAAGGTCCTGACTGCCCGGTGCAGGGGCATGGAGTCTCTGAAGGCCACACAGTCACAGAAGGCTACTGAGCACAGCCTACACTCAGGCTGACCAGGCAGGACCACAAAGGGATAGGGGCCAGAGGCCTTGGCCTGGGGTGCAGGGTGAGGGACAGCCCAGCCTTTGACGCTGTTTAAGAACTGCTACCACCCCTAGGTTCAGCCCAAGACCATCACGGGGGATTCTAAAGACAAGATATGGATCATCTTCTGCCCAGGGTCAGGCTCAGGCTCTCTGACTTTTGGAAACGATGAAGCGGCCGTGATTGACGGATGCTCACACCCGAGCTACTGACAAACAGCTCAGAGACACATGCCAAACTCAACACAAGGAAGAGTCCAGGGAGGGGCCAGGCACGGGGCACACTAATGTGGACATTTTAGTCTGAATGCATCAAACACCAGCCACATCCTCAGCAACTCTAACAAGTAGGAGGCTGGCTAGTTAGCCTGGGATGCCACCAGCCATTTCCAAAGAACTACAAGAATACCCAGACTGCAGGGACACTGACCCACGGGGACCAGAGCTTCCTAAGACTGCCTTGGCCCCTGTCTCTAAACTCACAAGCATGGCAGGCAATATCAGAGCCCAGAGTGCAGGGTGATCCGGGCACACTCCAAAGAATGGCCACTGTGTCATCCTGCAGCATATATAAAGGGCCGGTGCAAAAGGGAAAAAGTAACATTTTGTCATCATTTATAGTTGAAAAATAGAAAAGCTGGAGAAATCACCCATTTTAGAATCATTTTAGAAAACACTGCAACTCACAAACTCATTAGTGACGGTGTGCCATGGGAACAGGAAGGACATGCCACAGATGACTCCATCTGGTGGTGCATTAACTTACACATAAACCCTGGAGAAGAAGCCAGCCTCCTCCCTTTGCTCACACCAACAAGAGAGCTGGACACCCAGAGGAGAAGAAACCAGCTGCTTCTCCCGGCAGCCAGTCTACAGGTGCTTACAAAGTCAACTGAAACACTAACCCTGCCTCCCAGGGTGAGTCCTGTGCTATCCCAAGTGATAGCCTCGGCTTGCCCAGAACAAAAAGTCAGTTAAGCAATATTCAGAAAAACAGCCCAAACATGGCCCCCACCAAAGACAGAAAATAACTGAATGCGTTTACGTCTTCAGGTCTGCCTGCAGACAGTGGGTGAGCCTGAGTGGCCCCACACTTCCCTCTTGTCCAAAAGGAAAAATGCAACTGATAAGCCTCTCGTCCTAGTCACTGGGTCAAAGCCAGAAGCGCCATAGTGCACAAGAATGAGAAATGAGCCCACTCTGAGTGTCTGCTTTTAGACTTTCTGGTGCGCTCCCCGTCTCTCTGGGAGCATCGATGTTAGAGGCTTCTTAGGGAGGGAGGATCTGGACCTCTCTCTACAGGAGGCCTCCCACCATACTCCACTGTACAGCCCAAGGTTCACAGGGGCCATCCATATCCTCTTACCACAGGCCAGGCCATGTCCTCAATCCTGCCCCTGCCTCAGAACTCTGGCACATCACCCACAGGCCTGGCCCCCACAGTCACTCCAAGTGACCTGTAAGTTCAGAACGCTCTGCAGTTCCCCTCAACCCACACAAGGAAGGTTGACAGCACCAACCAAAGACACAGGTGTCCCTGAACGCTCTACAGAGGCCAGTCACAGGCATTCCACAGACCTACGTCTGCCTGGGACAGTCCCACACTCGGGAGACCTCTCATCACCTCTCCACCCCAGGAGCCTGGGATCCAAGGGACTTTACACATAAGTCCCAACACAGACCCCCGTGGGTGACAATAACCCAGAGAGGGCCAGGTCCCAAAGCCTTTGTGTGCAAGGCATCACAGCAGGCTGGTGAGAAAACACACCTCAGAGCGCAGCTGACACGTGCTAAGTGCCTGGAAGCCAGAGGCATGAGGGCTCCAGGTCAGATAGTGGGGTTCATTTTCTTCTTTTCTGGCACTCAGAGGCCATGGGCTACCAGGGGCTCACCACCAGCGACGGTTCTTGTAGTGCCCAGGCTTTCCGAGCCCCTACCAAGTTGTGTGTGACTCAGATGCACTCAAACCTTGGCAGGACAGCAATTCCGCCACTCTGCTGCCAGTGACAAGCGGCAGGACCACCAAACAGGAGGCTAAAAAAACCCAGGCACTCAGCAGTACCTCCCAGGAATGAAGGAGAAGGCCCTATGCTCTCCAGATCTCCTGGGAGGGCTGGGCTTCCATGCTGTTCCAGAAGAATTCCATGGCTGCAGCAGGACCGGGGGTGCAGAAGATCCTTGGCCCTGCACGGGGTCAGTTGTTCCCATGGCTTCCCAGAGCCACCTCCTCCCTGTGGGGCTGGCAGGACCTGCCAGTCTCGCTCTCCAGAGCTCTCCGCTCAGCAGGGAGGGCTGGCTGGCTCAGGACACAGTGTTCTGGAAACACTGTCTCTACTCTGCAAACTGCCAGCCCTCCCAAGCTCAGTCTTGGCCAGGTCCCGTGCCCTCCCCTGCCCAGGGCTTCCCATACCCCTGGTCATGACCTTGACAGTTAGTCTACCTCTGTGCCAGCCAATACAGCAAAGGTGTTTGTTAGTGGCTATTCAGAGTGCCCACACGCCACTCAGGAGCACACCAGACAAAGGCAAGCGTCTCACAGAGCTCCCACAGGGAGTCAGGAACTGGTGTCCAGTGTAGCTATGTGCCCGGCCCTTGACAGCACGCTGGGAAACAGCACAAGCTTGTCTATTCATTCTACCGCTTTTATTAGAGGGGAAATGGCCATTCATAACTTTTGTTTGGGGTTTTGTTGGAGATATGACTGGCCTCACACTTACTATATAGTCAAACTATATAGTACAATATAGTTAAACTAATCCTCCTGCCTCCTCCACCGGCCTCCTAATCCTCTACCAGGAGCTGGGGTGGCAGGCTGGGCCACCACTCCCAGCTCTGATCTCTTTCCTATGTATTGGGTGCTCTGTCTGCACGCATCTCTGCAGGCCAGAAGAGGGCGCCAGATCTCATTATAGATGGTTGTGAACCACCATGTGGTTGCTGGGAATTGAACTCAGGACCTCTGGAAGAGCAGTCAGTGCTCTTAACCTCTGAGCCATCTCTGCGGCCACTCTGATTTCCTTCTTGACACCTGAAATTCACTCTCCCTGTGTCGAGGAAAACTTCCAGGACTCAGTCAGAGCAGGAAGTCAGGTGACTTTTTGAAAACTTCATTAGAATTTTGTCTGTCTGTCTGTGTCCACACACCACTGTCGGAACGTGGAGTTGAGACAATTTGATGGAGTCGGCCCCTCCCACCCTTTCGTGAGCTCCTGAAACTGAACTCGGGTAATTGGGCTTACAAGGCAAGCACGTCTACCCACTGGGCCGTTTTGTTGGCCCAAGAATCCAGTTCTAAAGCAGCAGCAGTGGTTTCCTGCGTCTGACGGGGGCTGGGGGGCTGGGGAAGGGTGATTTTTCTGTGAGTTCACACGATTAACTGACAAACTTAGAGGGTGGTTTACATTTCATTGGGTTTTTTTTTTTTTTTGCTTGCTTTTCTTTATTTTGTTTTCTGAAAGTTGTCCTACTCTATAGCTCAAGCTGTCCGAGAACTCACCGCCATCCTCCTGCCTCAGCTTCATGAGTGCTAGGCTCACAGGCATGTGGCACTGAGCCCAGTTACATGTTATTTTGGAATGGAGGAGCTTTAACGGCCTCTACACTGCCTTCTGCTCTACCTGAATTTTTCTGTCACTGCCCTAAAAAATATAGGTAAGATATGCCTGCCCCAAACCACTGTGACCGGTGCTGCCCAGGGCCCTAGAAGCTACTGTGGAAACGCAGCCCACGCGTACAGAGCTTAGGCTACCACCCAGCATGGCCCACCACGGCAAACCACAGACCACAGCTGCAACGAGCAAAGGAGGGAAGGAGAAAAGGCCCGGGGTCAGCGTCTCCCCCAGGCCAGGAAGTGAGCCTGTGGCCGTCCATGCAGCAGGAGCAGCAGCCACAGCGCAGGGGGGTGGGGGTGGGGGGGTACGTACGGCAGGTGTACACATCTCTGTACTCCATGTGCTCGTAATCGGGGAGGATTTTCATGAAGCGGCCTGACTTCACGCGAGGGTTTATACCTGAACGGACACAGCAGGAAAGGCTGAGGGTCCCCTCTCACGGGCGAGCAGATGCCATGTGATTCGGCACCTCCTCCTCCTGCCTCTCCTACAGCTGCTGCAGGGCAGACTACGGGGCAGGTTTCTCTGTTTACTGCAACTCACGGAGGCCATAAACTCAGGGGGCCCCTGGGACCTCCTTTCTCCCTTGTCACAGCTCTTTGGGGCCTAGAAGTGGGAGAGCAGGGGTGGCTGATGGGTCCCTAGAGAGTGGGACAGGGTTCCTTCCCTACAAAGACACTGGCCCACAGCCAGCTTCAGGAGCTCCCTGTCCCCGTGCTGTGTGTTTAAGGTGACGTCACACCTGTCATTGCTCACTCTAGGCTGACCAGCCTGGTCACCTGTTCAGGGACGCAGACGGACTCTCTTCAACCATTGGTCCCAGAGTTTAGCGGTGGTCACGCAGGCTTTTAAAATCTCAGCTCCCACAATGCAGGAGTCACCCCTCAAGTATGCTCTGGCCAGGGCAGACCAAAGCCCCGTGCATGCGCTAGGAGGCAGGCAGAGGATGGGCTCTGGGCTGCAGCGCATTCACAGAGCCAAACAGCAGAACCCTGCTGTCCTCACCTGCCTGCCTCCACCCACATCGGCAACACTGTCTCCAGGCCCTGTACCCAGGTGGTTTCTCCCACAGGACAGAGGAGCTCAGCTGAGGAACCCCATCTCTGTGTGCTCCCTGGGCTCCCACAGGACACTGACACCTGGGCAGTGTCCACAGCTGCGTCCCTGTGAAGATAAGATGCCTGGTGCTCATAGCTCCCAAGGAGCAAGCTGTGTCTGCTGGCTCAGGATGATGATGAGGGTCGGGAAGCCACACTCAGAGCAGTCAGAAGGGGACGGCATCACCCAAAATATGAATGGCAGCCACTTGGCCACATTGTGGGACATATGAGCCACACAGGCTCTGGAGAGAGGCTGACTGGGGACACGGGATGCTGAACACTTGGGGGGGGGGGTGTTTAGAAAGTAAAGGAGCTGGTGAAATGAGAAATGACCAGGCGTTAACACGCTTACAGAAAAGGGAACGTAGAGCTCCAGAAGGATGGGAAGCATGGTGCACTGGCAGCCACTCTGAAAATTGGGGGAGTTGATGGCAAACAGGGCTCTGCTTCTCATTTCCTGCAAGCTGTCTACATCTCACCAGGCTGCAGGCCCAACTGAACTCCAGAAGACCAGAGTGTTCCTGCCCAGCCCACACTGCACAGTGCCGGCCTCTGGTAACAGGGGCAAGCTGTAGCTGGGCAGGAGGCAGCACCATTGTGTTACAGCAAGCAGACAACCGTTCACACTGACAGACAGAGTGCTCCCAACACAGGAATAGATGTTTGGGGCAACAGATACGCCAGTCACCCTGACCTGACCAGTATACGCTGTGTACATGTAGTGAGGTCACTGTAGCCCACAAACATAAACAATTATCATGTATGTTAAAAGCAGAACATATGGGCTGGGATGCAGGTCACAAAGAGAGCATTGCCTAGCACTGAGCCCCCAGCACCACCAGAAGTAAAATCTAGATTAAATAAATAGAAACACAGGCCCCGGATATCTTGATTAAGATGTCTTTAGCCGGGGACTGGAGAGAGGGCTCAGAGGTTAAGAGCACTGGCTGCTCTTCCAGAGGACCTGAGTTCATTTCCCAGCAACCACATGGTGGCTCACAACCGTCTATAGTAGGATCTGGTGCCCTCTTCTGGCATAAAGTTGTACTGCAGACAGAGCACTCATTCATAAAATAAATTAACTAATTAATTTTTTTAAAAAAGGATGTCTTTAGCCATTGTGAACTTAAAAGCGGTATGTCCAGGACAGGAGAAAGCAGCAACCCCACCATCAGTCACGGCTGCCACCATCACTGCAAAGGGAAGGGTGGTGGATAAGACAAAGGGACCGACTCACGCTTTGCATAGACGTCCCGGCAAGACACGCCTGTGATCTCCAGCTTCCGCAGGTTCTCACAAACGCCATACTCTGCAACAAGAAACACACTCGAAGTAAAATCAAGACCTCACAAAGCAGCAGAGATGGTGACCGGATCAGGCAGGTAGGGACAGGCAGACACTCCTTTACTAGTAGGAATCTGCCCTTCACTGTGGTGATCTCTCTGCTGGCTCACAAATGAAGGCCCTGCTCCCCTGCAGTCAAGCCCATCCTCAATGCACACCCACTGCACCGTCTGCTCCCCTGCAGTCAGGCCCTCCTCAATGCACACCCACTGTGTGTCTGCTCCTCTGCAGTCAGGCCCACCCTCAATGCACACCCACTGCACCGTCTGCTCCCCTGCAGTCAGGCCCTCCTCAATGCACACTCACTGTGCTGTCTGCTCCCCTGCAGTTAGGCCCTCCCTCAATGCACACCCACTGCGCCGTCTGCTCCGCGGTGGTCCAGCATCCTAACTGTACAATGAGGCGAGGTACTCAGCAGCCTGGAAACGGTGACTGTTCACACCTATATGAAGTCTACACTAGTGTTAGGGTCCCAGGAGCACAGTATGGCTCACCTCAACCCTGGACCTGTCCTCACCACAGATGCTGGAGAGCAGTGGGGCACCCAGTATCTCCTCGGTCAAACTGCCCTAGTCCCACCGAAGGAAATGGAAATGGATGGGCCACCCTTTCCGTCGAAGGGTTGAACGGGACAAAGGACGTTCCATCTTCAGAGAAATCTATACGGAGGCATCCAACAGGAAACCCTCCCTTCTCAAAGACCAGAGGTTGTACTTGGCTAATAACTGTCCCTTTAAGTTAGTCAGAGGACGGCCGGCAGTGGTGGCGCACGCCTTTAATCCCAGCACTCGGGAGGCAGAGGCAGGCGGATCTCTGTGAGTTTGAGGCCAGCCTGGTCTCCAAAGCGAGTTCCAGGAAAAGTGCAAAGCTACACAGAGAAACCCTGTCTCAAAAAACAAAAACAAACAAACAAACAAACAAAAAAGTTAGTCAGAGGTATTAGAGGGTGAGGTCGAGCTCTGACCACTCAGAGTGAGACAAGGGACCTTAGGAATAAAAACTAAGTGGGACCCCCACTGAGTGTGGCTGCCTGCTTACACAAACACAGTCACACACAAACCCTTCTGCAGAAGTAAATCTTTTTCCTTTTCAAAATGCTTCGGATGATGTGGTCATTTTCTTGACAGCCCAGACCCATTTCTAACACCACATCAATGGAAAAGTCCTTAGCACACTCCCGCCTCCTCCATCTCACCACAGCTCCACCCCACACCCAACTCACCTCAACCAAATGCCAGCTCTCTGCCTCAGGCCTCAGGCCTCAGGCTGAGGGGAGAGGGAGCTACCAACTGCACCAGCCCTCACCGCTAGAGAGCTGTCTGCCACTGAGCATCCTCCATCCACAGTGCCATCCCTCACCAGGGTACCCCGAAAAGGGCTAGCCAGGATCCACTGTGTTTAGACCTGCCAGTATGCCCAGGAAAGGCCCATGGACGCACAGAGGTGATGTGACCTGAACAAAGGACCACAGGCCTAGAGTGGGGACCCAGGACTAAAGCTAGGCCAGCACCCCTTAGGTGAGCACACGGCATGAGAAGGGGTAAGGGGACCCTGCGATCCAAAGACAGCTACAGTTCACACTTGCAGTATCACACTCTGTGAAGTGTCAGGCTGGGCATCATATCAGATGTTCGCAGTGACCTCCCATGTCAGGACTCCAGCCCTGCACAGGGCGGGACACCAGCTGCCTGGGATGGGACACAGTGCAACCCAGTGGGGGGGTCTCCAATGCCATGCCCTCAGCACTTCAGTTCTGATGGTGCCCAGAGGCTGGTCTTTCCCCCTCAGTGAGATGCCACCAGCCCCATGCTCTGGATGGGTGGTTCTGCCAGAATTCCTGGGCTGCCGTATGCAGGCATCAAGGGGGCTCTCCGGGTGGCTTTGGTGGGGCCTGATGTGCCAGTTTCTGTCAAGCTCCCTCCCTCCACCCTAAGTCCCACACAGCATTCTCCTCTCAGATGTGCCTGGCAGTCCCCTCCAGGGAGAAGGTCCAGGCAAGGTCCCAGCACTGGTACACTGGTGTGTATGCGTGTGAATGCATATTACTGATGATTAAACTCAGAGACTGAGTCACACGGGTCACGGCCTGGCTCCAAGGCTGCATAGCTTGGCACCTCCCACTGGTGATCTCATCTCTGGCACATCACAGGGATCAGGCCAGCTGCCTGTAAGGCCCTGCCTACTCACAGCAATTCGAACTGGAGGAAAGGATGCTCATCAACAAATGTGCAGGAGACAGGAAGTGGAGAGGCCACGGGCCAGGTGGGCCAGGATGTAGGCATCTCAGCCATGTGTCTCGGGCTCACCTTCGGAAAGCCACCATACCCTACAGCCAGATGACAACTTCAGATATGTTGACCCAGCACAAGTCTATCCTTGCAATTGATTGCTGGAGCTAAGTGGTTCCTATAAAGTCAGTGGAGGAGGAAGGGACTCAGACAAGGACAGCAGTGTGGCTCAGACCCAGCACCTTGGGCCTGACCTCCATGGAGGTGTCCTTGGCAGGAAGAGCCAGAACGGACTACCAAGCACAGTGGTAGTGGGTCTCACTGCACAGTGGTGTGCATGATGGGAGAGGCACCAGATCTTAATGTGGTCTAACCTGAGCTCCTCACGGCTGCCCCTACTCACGTCCTCAGGCCTACAATTTATCTGCGTCAACTGCCTTCCAAAGCCGAGAACTCCAGTGCCCAAGCCAACTCCATATGGAGTAACCAGCAGCTAAGGGACATTTAAATGCCCACCTGATTATCACAAGGACATGCTATGGAAGGCCTCAGCCCTTTGTAATGAAGCACCAACAGATTTGATCCAGGAACCAGGCTAACCTCAGAGAGGAAATCTGATCACTAACATGATTTAAGTCTGCAGATTAAACACAGGAAATTCTTATCCTGGGCTGGGAGCAGAATTCAGGAGGAGAACATGTGCCTCCCATCCCAAGGCCTGTGCTCCATCCCCAGCACCAGGGATTTGGGGGGGGGGGTTTCCCTCAGACAGACTACCCAGTGATTTCAGTCGTCACAAGGCTTCCACCAATGGCTGACATAGGAGGGTGGCCAAGGTGTGTGGTGGCTTGCAGTAGTGCATTCCACGGTATTTGTACAGAGCCTGTCCAGTGGTCAGGCAGCGGGATTGTCCCATGGGATTGTGAAGGTCTCTGCAATATTTGAATGTCTCTCAGAAAACAATGTTAAAAACCTATCTGCCAATCACTACTAAGCCAGGGCCTCGAGACACCCTAACACTGTGACAACGGTTTGATTTTGTCCTTTATTTCTGTGAGAGTCCCATTCTGTAGTCCTGGCTGGCCTGGTACTTACCACAGAGCCCAAGGTGGCCCCAAACACCTGGATATGTCTTTTTACTGAAGCTTTATTTACTCTCAAAAAAGTACAATTTGCACTAGGGATGTAGCTCATACCTGCCTGGCATGCCAAAGGCAGGGTTCAATTCCCAGCACTGCACCAAGTAGGTAGGCATGGTGCTATCCCAGCACTTGGGAGGTAGAGGCAGGAGGACCAAGAATTCAAGGTCACCCTAACTGCACAATGTGTCTGAGGCCAGACTGGGCTATAGAGTTTATTCCAGGCTAGTCTGGGCCATAGTATAAGACAGTGTCTTAAAATTTTTTTTTAAAAAAAGGGTTGGGGATTTAGCTCAGTGGTAGAGCACTTGCCTAGCAAGCACAAGGCCCTGGGTTCGATCCTCAGCTCCAAAAAAAAAAAAAAAAAAAAAAAAAAAAAACCATTTAAAAACTGGGGGGGGGGGGGCTAGGTTAGAACTGGTGAGAAGCCCTCCCTAACTCAGCAACAGCTATTAGGGAAAATAAAACTGCTCTCATACCCCTCTAAGCCTGTGGCAGCCAGACTTAGGGGGGTGAGGCTGTGCAGGATCCTGACCAATGGCAGTGGCCGTCGAGACTGGGTTCTGAGGCACAGCAGCTTCTCCTGGTGCAGAGCAGGGACTCACTCCATCAGTGGCATTTAACAGGATGCCGGATCAGCTGGAGCAGGACTAGACCAGTGGGCGCCAGCCTGATGAACGTTCCCAACACCTCCGGCTGCCCACCACAGTGTTGCCTCGGTGACGTGAGCTTGCAAATTCTGGCAAGCTCTGCGCGTGAACAGCTATCTCTCGGCAACACCGTTCTCAGCCGGTGCAGTGTGGTCAGGCCCAGGGGCAGGCTACAAACAGGCCTACCCACTGGTGGCCAGGGGACTGCAGCCGCTGGTCCACCCAACGCTACTGAGGAGCTCCCCACCCACCACCAGTGACCTTCAGGGACCAGCCAGCTAGCACGGCTTGTTCACCCTGCACACATCTGACGGACACTCTCCACTGTCGCCCCGCGGTCATGCATGCAGCTCCCTTTCTTCCCGGCACGGAAGACTGGTGACCTAACCCGACAGAAACCGCGTTAGAACGGAGAGCGGCCACTGTGTGCTGCAATACCACTGGAGAAGGCAGCAAGCTGCAGTGGGTTTTTCCTTCTCACGGAATCTGAACCCCCACCGGGGAAGAGCGGAGTCATTCTGACGTCACAGCTCCTCCCGTCTCCACGGGGCTGAGAACGATCCCACATCCTGGCATTGTTCTGCCACCTTCCCACAAGTTCCCACACTGGGCCCTGGCCAGCAGCTAGGTGGTACCTCCCCTTCCAGGAAAGCGAACAAGTACTCAGGCCATCATCCTGCGCCAAGCTCAGCCAAGAGGTCTGAAGTTAGCGTGCCAACCTGGTTTGTTTGTTTGTTTGTTTGTTTGTTTGTTTTTTGCATGGTGTGAGGGATGGAAGCCTGGGCGGGCCATCCCTAGCCCAGTGCATGGTGCTCCTCAAGCCCTGGATTTAGTACTGCAGGTTGGCTGTTTCTCCTACTCTAGTGAAGAGGTGTAAGTGGCTCTCTTTGAGAAGCATCTACCCCACAACAGGCAGAAACAACAGACCAACAGCAGAGACAACACCTGGGGGGGGGGGGGTGCATGAGCAGAGCGCAGGCCAGCCACAACCCTGCAGTGTCGGCTCCACAGAAAAGTCAGCCCACACTCACCATGGGCCAGCCTGTCTGCTGCCAGGTTTAGGCCCAGGGAACCGAGAGTCGGATCTCCAGGGATGTTGCACTCCCCGCTCACACACCCCTCACAGCAGTTCAACTGTGGGGTCTGTGGCACAAACATGCAATGAGACACTTCTCTGATCCACACTACAACATGGATGATCCTTGAGGACCTGACGCTGTGTGAACCGACCACTCACAAAGTCCATACGGAGTTTGCTTTCTTTATGGCACGAGCTAGCCATCTGGGGAGGAAACTGCCCTTGCCTCAATTACTGACAGTATAATGTCCAAACTGGACCAGCAGGACACATCAAAGTGACTGTCAAACTTTGTCAAGTAGGACAGTCCTGCAAAATTTCCTGCTTCTCAAAAAAAAAAAGTCTGTCAGATATATTAGGCCTGTAGGCCAAAGTTGGATGCCCCAGTGTTACAGAAGAACTTCGGGTGATTGTCCAGGCAACCAGATGTCCCTGTCATTAGATAACATTACACCCTTCTGGGGTCTTTGATGGAACTAAAGACTAAATAGTTAGACTTAAAGTTTTCCTTAGTTATGATAAAAAGATAATAAGTATAAAACCTTAGACTCACAAACATAGATAGAATTTTCTCTAAATTTGCCAAATACAAATGGACTGGATATTGTAACTGTAATTCTTACTTAATAACTGTTCTTGTTATATATAATTTTACTATTTTAAATAAAACCTTCCTTTTTAATTAGACAAAAGGAGGGAAATGTGGACTATTCCTTTACACTGTGTGCGTATACGTCACTGTGACTGGTTTAATAAAGAAGCTGACTGGTCAATAACTGGACAGGTAAAGGTTAGGAGGAACTGGGAGACAAAGAGAGTGTGGAAAAAAAGAGGAGTCTCAGGAGTTGTGAGGACATGCAAAGGAAGCAGGAAATGAACTTGCTGTACTGAGAAAAGTCCTGAGCCATGTGGCAGAGCATAGATAAGAAATATGGGTTAATTTAAAATGTCAGAGTCAGCTAGTAACAAGCCTGAGCTATTAGCCGATCATTTATAATTAATAAGTCTCTGTGTGGTTATTTGGAAACTGGCTGGCAGGAAAGAAAAGCCCACCTACATTCTGCTTCTGAACTCCCTAGAGCATCACTTTCATGGGCTTGAGAAGAATGAGGAAGGGGCTGCAAGGGGCAGCACTGAACCCCAACAGTGCCTCAGTGTGGATAGACAGTTCTGGAGAGGGCAAGCCGGCAACGCACTTCAAGAGTAAGCCTACCATCCCTGAACTGAGTGCACACACCTAAGGGAAACTAGATTTAATGACAAATGTTTGTCGGGTTTTTTTTGGAGGCAGGACCTTACTGTGTAACACAGATTGACCTCAAACTTGTGATACTCCTGCCTCAGTCTCCTGAGTGGATATGAGGCATGCACCTCCATATCCAGTTGTTACATTTTTTTACTCCAGTAAAAAAATAAAAAGAAAGAAAGAAAAAAATAAAACAAAATCTGTCACCTCACTTGAAATACTACGAAAGTTTTATGATTAAAAAAAGGAAAGCAGGCCAGGTGTGATGGTGAACCCTTTAATCCCAGCACCTGGGGGACAGAAGCGGGAAAACGGGTCTCTGTGAGTTTGAAGCCAGCTTGGTCTACATTGCAAGTTCCAGGACAGCCAGGGCTACACACAGAGAAACCCTGTCTTGAAAAAAAAAAAAAAAAGGAAGGAAGGAAGGAAGGAAGGAAGGAAGGAAGGAAAATAGAGAGAAAGCAGGTACGCACTAACACAGGGTACAATCCTGGGATGGCTGAGGCTGCAGCAGGAGGATCACCTATGAATCTGAGGCCAGCACTGAACTACACAGTGAGTCCTAGGCAAGCCTGGGCTGGACTACAAAAAAGAAGAGGGTGCTCCAAAGGGGGATAGGGCTATTAAGGGGGAAATATTCCAAATAGTCCGATGGGAAAACTTCCAAAAAACTATTTAAAAAAAAAATACTTTGAAGTCAAGTGTGGTGGGGCACACCTTTGATCCCAGCACTTGGGAGGCAGGGGTAAGCGAATCTCTGTGAGTTTGAGCCTAGCCTGGTCTACTTAGCAAGCTGCAGGCCAGCCAGGACTACAGTCAAATCACGGGGCTCCCCAGCACCACTTTGAGATCTTTGGCAGCAGTTAACTCTATAGCTCACACATGATTGAGCCTATATGATAATGAGTATTCAGAGACGGCTAATACCTGGGGGGCGCTCACCAACCTAAGACAGAGCACCTGTGTGGCCTGGGCAGACGTCTCCATGACGGGTAAGGTGACCTGCTGATATCCCATGCAACCTAAGTCAGAAGCTCATTTTTTAATAAAAGGGGGACCTGTAGGTCCCTGGCCCCGTTTTGGATAACTGTTGTCTTGCTTACTGACCTTGACCTTGATATCCTCCCTATGCTAATTCCCTCCCGGGTTTCACCCTCCTGAATGCTTAAGGGAAGCTCCTTGTCTATGTACCCTACATAATGGGCATTAATAGCTTAGATGCAAGATTGTAAAACATCTGTAGTGAACTTCTGCCTTCTGGGGTTCTCCCATTGTGCTGTAAGCCTGTATTCAAGACCTCCTCCCTCCTTCAATAAATGGCATTCGACATTTAAAAAAAAAAAAAAAAGAGGGCTGGAGAGATTGGAGAGATGGCTCAAGGTTAAGAGCACTGACTGCTCTTCCAGAGTTCCTGAGTTCAATTCCCAGTACCCACATGGTGGCTCACAACCATTTGTAATGAGATCCAGCGCCCTCCTCTATGTACATAATAAATAAATAAATAAAATCTTAAAAAAAAAAAAAAAAAAGAAAGAAAGAAAAAGAAAAAAGAAAAAAATCACTGGGCTCCCCCACCCTCAGGGCTCTAGTGCAGAGATGCAGCCTCTGGACACGGAATTTGGCCCAGGGAGGCCAACTCTGCAACACAGCTGCTCCCTGCAGATGGTCCATCTCTCAATCACCGGGGACTTAGTGTCACTGTCCTCAAGTGTCTCTTTCGGGAACCCCTGACATGTGTTCCAGAGGAAGTCCAACACAGACAGCACAAAGCTGAGGAAGAAAAGCAGCATGGGTAGCTCTGGGCATGGACAAGGGGCCAGCAAGTGATACTGGACTCCCACAAGGTCCTCGGAGGCAGATTCCTAGTCAAGTCACAGGACCAGGCCATGTGCTAGTGGTGACAGATGAGCTCACGAGTGACAGGGCGGACACTCAGATCACCCCTCCACCCACAGTCCCAGCTTTGGACATAGACGTCTGTCTGCCCAGCCACAGACACTGGACTCAGCCACTGCTGGACTGCAGGAGACACCAGTCCTTTATTTTTTTTAAGATTTATTTATTTTAATGTGTATGATGAGTGTTTTGCCTGTGTGTGTGTGTCTGTGTACCATGTGTGTGCCTGGTGCCTGAGGAAGCCAGAACGTGTTGTATCCCCTAGGCCTGGAGCTACAGAAGGTTCTGAGCCACTGTGGATGCTAGGAATCAAGTCCTCTGCAAGAGCAACCAATGCTCTTAGCTGCTGAGCCAGCTTTCCAGTCCTCGTTTATTTTTTTAAACATTTCTTCATTTGTTTATGTGCACAGTGCTTTGTATGTATGTATGTATGTGTATCATAAGCATGCAGTGCATGTGGAGACCAGAAGAGGGCGCTGATTCCCTGAAACTGGAGTTACAGAGGCTTGTGCAGCACCATGCGGGAGCTGGGAACTGAACCCAGATCCTCTGGAAGAGCAGCCAATGCTCTCACCACAGAGCCACCTTGCCATCCCAAACACTCAATCTTAAATAAAGCAAATTCAGAATACCACTCCTGCAGCTTCTGCCTGTACTATCCATGAGCACCTGAACATTCACGGGCTAACAAAC
This sequence comes from Peromyscus maniculatus bairdii, assembly GCF_049852395.1. NCBI lineage: Eukaryota > Metazoa > Chordata > Mammalia > Rodentia > Cricetidae > Peromyscus > Peromyscus maniculatus. The sequence continues at coordinate 55,062,739 of NC_134856.1, forward strand.
AGACCAGCTGAAATGCACACAGAGTCAATGCGGCCTCTCAAGGAGCCAGACAGAGGGGAGCAATCCAGGCCTCCGTAGACAGGCTCAGGAAGTCCATTCTGCTCTCCTGACAGGCACCACTGACCACCAAGTCATCCCCAAGACACCTGCCCAGCAGGGGCCCATTGTGGGCAAAGGCCCTACTCATCTGTGGTCTGAATTTGGAGTAGGCTGCCCTGGACCCTGCAGAGGTTTGGGACATGGTACTTCTGCCTACCGATGCCAGGCTTATGAGTCCTGGCCAGCCCTCCAGTCTCCACTGGGGACAACTGGACATCTGCCAAAGGACGATGACACAATGCATCACTGAGGAGAGAGGGAAGGTGTGTGGCCTTCAGGAGGTGACTGTCTCTGCACAGCCCCACACGCTGTGTTTACACTCTGCCCAGAAGGAAGACACACCCAGCTCCTCAGATGCCCTGTGGCTGTCTCAGAGAGCCAGTCCACCCACTCACTGTGGCAGGCCAGCCTTCCCCTAGGCCTGCAGAAACAGACAGACTCAGCCTGTTTTCCTATGGCAAAGCAGCAGCCTGAAAGACCTTGTAAGCACAGATGTTTCTCCTGCCTCTGCTGCCAAGAGAAAGGCCACACAGGCTGTGCACGGAAGCTAGCTTTTGAACACCTCAGAACCGGGCTGCGATGGTACATCCCTGCCATCCCAGTTCTGCAGGCTGAGGCAGGAGGGGACAGTTCAAAGCCAGCCTAGACTACCCAGTGAGATCTTGTCTCACAAAAAGTCAAACAGGCTTAAACCTGGTGTGGTAGTGCACATCTATAACCCCAGCACTGTGGAAGACGAAGTCAACTAGGACCACAAACCAAAATATTGTCTCAAAAAAAAAAAAAAAAAAAAAAAGCAAGCAGACACGAAGAGCTGAGAGTCAGGTCCAGTGTAGAGAGCTCACCTGCCAGGTACAAGGCCTGGGTTTGATCCTCACCCCACTCCACCCCCCAAAAAACCCCAAAGCCAGGCATGGTGCTCACATCCGCCATCTCAGCACTCAGGAGGCTGAGGCTCGAAGATTTGTCCAAGCTTGAGGACAGCCTGGGCTACAGAGTACAACCTTGCCTCCCAAGAAAGCAGCAAACCGACCTAAACAAAAGCATAACAACCCAACCCAAGAGCTTAACTGCTTCCTGGAGCAGGGAAGTGTGGGATCTGGGGGAGATGCCTCTCAACTCTGGGCCTTCGGCCCCTCTGTCTCCTGGACAGTCTATTTTCTCTGCTGGGTCCCCTCCACAGGACGAGCGAGCTCAACATGTCCACTGGACATTAAATATTCCTAAGCCAACTTCAGACCTCCTCCTAAGACAACACCTCCAAATTCGGCTCCTTAACCAGGTAACAGAGCTCATCCTGAGAGTCAGCTGGGAATGAAGGGGGCGCTGGCTTCTCTCCACCACCATCGGGTCAGGCAGTGAGGGACGTGGCGACTCCGGACCACAACACTCACCGTACAGGAACTACGAGCATCATTTTCGGTGAGAGTCAAGTGCGCTTGCCCTCCAGTCCCTGTAAGGGGCCAAAGGGGAAAGCAACTGTTTCCTTGTTTGGAATTCCACCTTTAAAAAAAGTGGAATTCCATTTCTTTTATTTTGTCACATTTTCTTATATTTGTATGTGCGCAGGAGCCCCTGTGGAGGTCAGGGATCACCTGCAGGGGTCAGTTTTCTCCTTCCACCAGGTGGGATCCAGGGATTGAAGTAGGGCATCAGGCGTGGCGGCAGGGGGTTTACTGACAGAGCCATCTTGCCAGCGCCTGAATGAATACTTTGATCTAGAACTCAGACCTGAAATGCCTAAACTCAACAGCCCTGGGCTGGCTTTGGGAGACACATCCAGCCACAGCGGATCAAAACTGGCCGGCAGCAGTTTTTGGATGAAGCATTAACCACAGAGGCCTGCCAGGCAAGGACAGGCCCTGAGGCTCCTGCCCTCGGTGCTCTGGAGTCCAGGACTTATTTACAGCCCTTCCCACATGACATAAGATGCAGGTGGCCTTTGGCCAAGGGGGTGACTCATCAAAAAGATGTTTATGCCCAGGTGGCTGGGTACTAGGCTCTGTCCCTCTCCTCTGGGGGCAGCATCACCACCCATGGCACAGCCCTAGAGGCAGGACAGAACTGGCTAACAGGAAGCACTCTTTGACTTGCCCAGAAAAGACGTCCAGAAACGATTCCCAACAGCACTCAGCTGCCCAAGTCTCTCTACCACCTGACATGTGTGCCACCACAGCAGAGGGACCAAGGCAGCACCTGCATATGTCACTAATGGGGGGGCAGAAGATTCTGAGGTGCTCACTGTGTTAGCAACAGTCTACACACTGATGACATCATCCCAGGTTTCAAGTGTCTCCCAGGTCCAGACCACCCTACCCCTTGCAGAAAGAAGTAGTTTGGCTTTTTTGTTTGTTTTGATTTTCGACAGTTACAAGAATGGAAATCATACATGCTGGGCCAGCGTTCACCCTCTGAGCTCTACTCCCAGGCTCTGTCTGCCTTCTATTCTGAGACAAGAGCTAGCCTTGAGCTCATTCTACAGCCCCAGCAAGCCTTGAATTTCTGATCCCTCTGCCTCAGCTTCCTGAGAGCTGGGATTGCAAGCCTGGCCACCAAGCCCCACTTATAAACTTATTAAAGCAAATGTTCCATCCACGCCTTGACTGTCAGTCATGGCCCAAGTCTCAGAAACAATAAATCCCAGCGATAAACACTCAAACAAGTCTCACCTACTCCCCTGGGCCAACACCACAGCCCTGCCAGCACTCGGGAGGCAGAGCCAGGCAGATCTCTGTGAGTTCGAAGCCAGCATGGTCTACAGAGCGAGATCCAGGACAGGCACCAAAACTACACAGAGAAACCTTGTCTTGGGAAGGAAGAGGAAGGAGAAGGAGAAGGAGGAGGAGGAGGAGAAGAAGGAGAAGGAGAGAAGGAGAAGGAGGAGGAGGAGAAGGAGGAGAAGGAGAAGGAGGAGAAGGAGAAAAGGAGAAGGAGAAGGAGAAGAACAGCAGCAGCAGCTGCTCCAGGACTCAGAGAATGGCAGGACTGTCTCACACACAGCAGTTCCCCAAGGAAACTACACACAAAGCACCTGCCTCTGAGAGCCACAAATCCAGGCCTGCCAGCCAAGCCATCCCTGACCTGCAAGGATTAGAGTACCCCTGCCTGTACATGTAGGTGCTCCAACATGCCTGTACCCAGTGTACGGATGGTAGAAGCAGGAGAATGGAGAGTTCAAAGCCATCCTGGTCTGCACTGGGAGACCTTGTCTCACAAAAGGCTGCCAGGAACCCAGACAGCACCAGCACGGACCAAGTGCGACACCTTAGAGTACCAGAGACCACCTAAAACAGAAATCCTTCTGATTAACTGAATAAAACTCACAAATCAAAGGAAAAAATGCTGGGTGTAGGGCTGGAGAGACTGCTCAGCACTTAAGAGCACGTACTACTCTTGTAGGGTGCCTGAGTTTGGTTCCTAGCATCCACATGGAGTGGTTCACAACCATTTGAACTCCAGCTCCCGGGGATCTTACACCTCTTCTGGAACCAGTAGGTACCTGCAGCCATATGCACATACCCCCACACACAAACGCACACACATACACAAATAAAAACAATAATTTTTTTTTAAATTTTAATACTAGGTGTGGGAGCTCATACCCATAACACCAATACTCCAGAGACTTTCAGTTCTCATGCCTTTAACTTCTCAAAATTGGAATTTTGGTGTAGGTGAGATGGTTTATTCTCTAGTCATGGCTCTAGAGTCCCATAAAGCTGCCCAAGAGCTGGGGGGGGGGGGGGGGTAAGAAGAGACCCTCCCAAGCTGCCACTGCTTTCCATACTGTCAATGGGACACTACACATTTCTGTTCAGGACCCACAGAGTGTGTCCCAAGCTCCAGTTCAGTTGGCATGACTGGAGCACCCCTTTGAAATTTCTGGTTTAAGAAAAAGTCTGTAATCCTGTGCTTAGCAATAACCTACCCACACCTCCTACAGTTCCCCTAAAGATCAGCGCGGGCTCAGCTGGCTGATGGAGAGCACTTTGGAGGAAGCTGAGTGTCACAGGTGTACACAGTAAACATCGGATGAAAGACCAGTCCACTCAGCGGGCAAAAGCGCTTGCTGCCATGCCAACAACCTGAGTTCCCACCCCCTGAGCCCAGAGAGCAGAGGTTGTCAACCTGTGGGTCGAACAACCGGAGCGCAGGGATCATCTCAGACCACTGGAAAACACAGAGACTTACTGTACGATTCACACCAGCAGCAAAATTACAGTTATGAAGTAGCAACAAAGATAATCCCTCTCCACAACATGAGGAGCTGTATTAAAGGGTCGCAGCATTAAGAAGGTTGAGAACCACCACCATAGATGAAGACGCTGTCCTCTGATCTCCATAAACATGCATGCCCCACTCACACACACAATAATAATAAACAAAAAAGAAAAGACAGTGCTCGGAGAGAAAGTGAAAACAAACCATTACACATCGCCAACAGACATGACCAACAGCCACGTCCAGGGCTGAGGGCTTTGCATGCTTCTTATAAAACCATCTAAGTCAACCCTCGGGAGAAGCACCTGCCACCAAATGCTCCCACTCAAACTTGGGGTAATCTGCCCAACACCCCACAGTGGGTATATGGAGCCAAGTCCAGAACTCTGGTGTCAACCATGAAATTACATGGCCAAGGTAAAAGAACCCTGGTGCTGGGGAGGACCTAGGGAAATTGCTTTTCTCACACAGCCTGCCATCCCACAATCCCACTTGAAGTGCAAACCCACGAAGATCACCTCAGGGACTCCAGAAGATAAGTGTAAATCCCCTGAATTTCCACAAAATGCACAAAGCAGTCTTTAGAGTGCTGTGGCCAGAAGACAGAAAAGTGCTGAAGCCCAGTCAGGGGACTAGCCTATGTGGCATGCAGGCAGCGAAATCCCTGAAGCTCTCTTCACCAGGAAAGCTCTAGGACACACCAACACGCCACTCGGGACGCGAGAGTACCCTACTGTGTGCACATGGAAGGAAGGCCTTCCAAACGAGACTTTGACAGCTTTTGCGTCCTCATTCTTGCTGTAACGCACTGGATGGGTGAGCTGACGGACTGGCTGGCTAGGTTTGGGGTTTGTTTGTTTGTTTATCTGTTTGGGGGGTGGGGGTTTTAAAGACAGCGACTCACTCTGCAGCCCAGGCCTATTAATTAATTAGCTACTTGTCTAAGACAGAGTCTCACACTGCAGCCCAGGCCTCTTGGCTATGTGGTTTTCTAAGACAGAGTCTCACTCTGCAGCCAGGCCCGGGTTGGCACTCTGCATCATGCTCCTATCTCGGCCGAATGCCCGAGATATGGGATGACCCCGCTCACCCTCGCGGCAGCGCCGTCTCCAGATAGTGTCGGTGTGCAAGATGCGGCGGAACCTGCTGCAGACCTGCGCCAGGCTGGGCAGGTCGGTGCCGGGCAGCGAGGCGAAGATCTCCACCAGCAGCTCGGGAGGGAGCTCCAGCAGGGTGCAGCGCGCCGGCCCCGCCTCGATACGCTCCTCCTCGGGGTCCGTGTCTGCCTCACTGTCCGCCGCTGCTGTCTCGGCCGGGCCGCGGCGCTGCTGGCGGCGGCGGCACCCACGCGCCGGGCCCACGCCGCAGAGCCGAGCACATACCGCCATGCCCGCCACCACCGCAGATGCGCGCACGCGAGCGCGCACGCACAGCGCTCTGCGTAGGCTAGAGGACCCCGGTCTGGCCTGCCAGAGCCTCAAGCTCCACCCCAAACATAGTCACGCCCTCCGACAAAGCCCCACCCACAGAGCTTCGCCCTGCCCCGCGAGGGCGGAATAGGTCCCGCCCCTAGGCGTGGGCTCGCCCTCCCTCCAGGCCCCACCCAGACGCTTCGTCCCGCCCCTCGAGCAGATAGGCCCCGCCCCTGTATGTGGTCACGCCCTCTCTACGGCTCTCCCCCAAGGATGTTGCCACGCCCTATTGCCAGGCTCCGCCCCAGAGCGTTTTTCCTTCCGACCCTTGCTCACCAAAAGGGGGTCGGGGGTTCAGGTCCGGTAAGCCCCGCCCTTAGAAATGGCCACACCCCCTCCCACCATTGATCCCTCTTGCTACAAAGGTTCCACATAGGGAATCCCTGCCCCAAACAAAATAGTGCAGGATGCCCCGTGTGAGGATCGAACTCACGACCTTCAGATTATGAGACTGACGCGCTACCTACTGCGCTAACGAGGCTCCTTAGCAACCAGCTCTGAGCCAGGACCTTTGCACAGGCGGCCTCGCAGCGAGATACCAGGCTACCGTCGCCTAGCAACGCCACACGTCTAAACCGACTTGCCCAGGTTGCGCCTCAGTTGCAAAAGCAATGTCTGGTGCTCAGTGAGGTGGGAATTGCTGGTGTCCTCAACCTGCTCACATTTCCTGGCACAGCACAAGGCACTCTGGAAAGGAGTAGTCAGGTGTATTCTCCGCAGCTCTCTCCACTTCATGACCCTATATGACTCTACCAACTTTTTTTTTTTTTTTTTTTTTTTCCGGTTTTTCGAGACAGGGTTTCTCTGTGTAGCTTTGCTCCTTTCCTGGAACTTACTCTGTAGCCCAGGCTGGCCTCGAACTCAGAGAGATCCGCCTGGCTCTGCCTCCAGAGTGCTGGGATTAAAGGTGTGCGTCACCACCGCCCGACTCAACTTTTTAAAAAATTATTAAAATTAGTCATTTGCATGGTGGTCTCTAATCCCAACTTGGGGTTGGGGAGTCGAGGCAGGAGGATCAGAAGTTTAAGGTCATCCTTGGCTACTTATTGATTTCGAGGCCAGCTAGGCTACATGAGACCCTGTCTCATAAAAAGCCAAATGAGGCTCTACTTACTACTGACCTGTGTGCCCCCTTGTAGTCCATTCAGTAAACTATCCCCCCTAATAAGCAAACAAATATTACCTAATTCATTGATTGATTGGTTAATAATAACATTAACCGAAAGCTCCATTTGGTGGGCTGTAATCCCAATCCTTAAGAAGCTGAGGCAGCTGCTTGCTGATCTTGACCTTGATATCCTCCCTATGCTAATTCCCTGCCGGGTTCCACCCTCCTGAATGCTTAAGGGAAGATCCTTGTCTGTGTATCCTGCATAATGGGCTTAGATGCAAGATAGTAAAACTTCGGCAGCGAACTTCTGCCCTCCGGGGTTCTCCCATTGTGCTGTTAGCCTGTATTTAAGACCTCCTCCCTCCTTCAATAAATGCATTCGGCATTTAAAAAAAAAAAAAGAAGAAGCTGAAGCAGGAGGATGGGAACTTTTAGGACTTCCTGAGCAACACAGCAAAATTTCATGTTTAAAAAAAAAAACTTAAGTTACATAATAATATTAACATTAACATCAGGTAAGAGTGTAGCTGAGCACACACTGTTCTTGTTCTGATGTGTTAAGGCCCACAGGGAGGGTAGCTCCATGTTGGTGTGTGGCTAAGGCCACTCCAAGCTTTATTTATGTCCATGGGCCTTCACTGAGAAGACAGAGCAACAGTGTGAGGTGTGTGTCCTAGTTCCAAATCAGCCTCAGGCACCCGGGAGCCTCAGTTCAATGTCTCAAGGGTCTCCCTTCACAGAGGCATCTGCCTGCAAGCTTCCTGGCTGCTGTTCCCTTGCATGGTAACACATAAACGCCAGCGTGTTGCTGTGTTGCTCACTTACTGGAAAATACCCACTGACCTCAGTGACCCCTCACCAGGTCACACATTTCCTCACAGCCTAGCCCTAGCTACCTGCTGCCTCACCTCCATTCTTGTCCACCTCCATATTGGCTGCCCTGGTGGGAGGGAGCAGGGATGTCCCCTGGAAAATGCAGTTCCCATCTGCCTGAACCCCGACTCCCCAGCCTCAAAACTGAACCTTCTAGGAAGCATCCTATGCTGTCTCCCAGGGGACATACTCTATTCCAGAGCAAAGGTCCTGCTTTAGTATAAACACCGTGTGGATGTAGCAACCAGCACAGCACGTGGGGAAATGCATATTTACTCTCTGAGTGTTCGCAGTGGAAACAAACAAGGAGTCATGGTGAGGAATGAGGAACATGAAGGAGGCTGAGAGGGAACCCAAGGCACTGGTGGTTGCATCAGCTTTTGCAGCTGCCCGATTAGACTGGGCACTACTGCCTTGAGCACCCTTCCATTCCAAAATGTGATCTTTGCTCTGTTTACATCTGGGCCTGTTCAAGATCAAAAACAAAGCCAGCCATGGTGGCAGGTTCCTGTAACCCCAGCACTGTGGAAGTGTGATGGTTAACATTACATTTAAAAAGTTTTTTGAGAAAAAAATTCCTCTAACATGTTAAGCCCCTAGCTTGTACAAGCTATACCCTAGCAATCCACTTTAATTTTTTTCCCAGACATTGAAGGCTATTCTTTTTCTTTTTATGAAGGCTATTCTTAAATTGACTGATCTTGTAGAATTTGCTGTTCTAGCAAGATAGTAGGTCATAAGACTAACCCAATATTTCTGTTTTTGTAATCAAACTTTCTTACTCTGCTCAATGACTCGGACAACTACAAGACATATATGTTAAAACTAGACCCTGCCGATAAATAGACAAAATACATGTAATCCTATTTTTTTGCCTTTAAAAGGCCTGGGTTAATATGGCTAGGCACTGCATCTTGGAAGCGCTCTCAGGTCCAGGAGCCAGAAATAAAAAACTTCCTCTTTTTAAAATTTATTTATGAACTGGGCAATGGTAGCACATGCCTTTAATCCCAGCACTTGGGAGGCAGAAGCAGGTGGGTCTGTGAGTTCAAGGTCAGCCTAGCCTACAAAGAGAGTTCCATGACAGCCAGGGCTACACAGAGAAACTCTTGTTGTTTCTCTGTATATACTATATAATAATAATAATAATAATAATAATAATAATAATAATAATAATAATAAATAATAAATAATTAAATATAAATATAAGGATAATTAAATAAATGGTGACATACATTAAATAAATATAAATCTAGCCAGGCGGTGGTGGTGCACGCCTTTAGTCCCAGCACTCAGGAGGCAGAGCCAGGCAGATCCCTGTGAGTTCGAGGCCAGCCTGGTCTCCAAAGCGAGTTCCAGGAAAGGCGCAAATCCGCACAGAGAAACCCTGTCTCGAAAAAAAAAAAAAAAAAAAAAAGAAAGAAAGAAAAGAAAAAAAAAAGAAAATAAATAAATAAATATAAATCTAATAATTGAATAATAACAACTACTTTTAAAAATTTATTCATGCAATCCCAAACACATAACAGAAGTTGAGGCAGGCAACTCAGTGGACTACAGATGAGAGCCTGTCTCAAGAAATACAGACAACAAATCTATCCACCCACAATATCAGTAACAGGAGCCGGGCAGAAAAGGATTAATACAGCACACCCTTCCCTAGAGGCGCTGAGAGCTTATTAAAACAAAACATAAAATACTTTGGCTAAGTTTTCCTCTTTAGAAGAATAAATGTGCCTCTGTTTACAACGTGACTTCTGAAACTCTGCAATTAAAAACTGTCAGACAGATAGACAGACACAAAGCTACACAGCATATGTAACTCTATTAATCAGTGTATAGGGATGCTAATGATCAGGGAGGAAACTGGATTTTGTTTGGAGACTCAGAGAAAGGATCTTTGGGAAAGCAGCATTTCTGATTACAGTAAGTGCACAGGCCCTGAATTCACTCCCCAACACCAAAATATCGAAGAAAACGGGTGAGACCTCAGAAGTGGAGCCCGCCTTGAATCCCAGCACTCAGAAGGCAGAGGCAGGCAGATCTCTGTGAGTTTAAGGTCAACCTGATCTACATAGCAAGCAGTTCCAGCCAGACCTACATAGCAAGACCTTGTCCAAAACAACAACAACAAAAAACATATAGAGGAAAAATTACAAAAAATATAGAAGAACATGTACATATATAAAGAAATGAAGTTAGCTATGAGGAAAACACAAGAGGTAGTTTTTGCTAAATACCAACTTAGCAAAGTAAGCTGAGAGCTGTGCCAGGCAATGACACACAGGAAGATAGGAAAGCAAAGACCTTCCAGGAAGCAGGGACTGAACAGACAGAAAGGCAGGGAAGGCAGGCTCAGGCCAGAATGGAATCTGAGCAGATGAAACAGGAGATGGAGCCAGGACCACGGAGATGACGCAATCCTGAAGGTGGTGTTTTGGGAAGCCAGCTCAGGCTTCCAGTGCAGCGTGGGATGCAGATGAAGATGCAAGATTTTGTTTCATGGTACCAAACACATTTTGTTTTGGTTTAGCGTTTGATATGCACAGGTGAAAACTTAGTACAGAAAATTTATAAATCTCTGTTGCATAGATACTTCTACATATAACCAAGTTCTTTTACAAACCTTCAGATAAAAGTGGGGCATTTGAAAGAAAATCGTGGGACTCTGCAGTGCTATTGGGAATGGAAACTGATGCAGATGCTATGGGAATCAGTATTAAGGTTCCTCAAAAATCTAAGAATGGAACTATCTAGGCATGCCACTCCTGGGTGCAAACCTGAACGACTCCAAAGTCCACATGCCACAGAGACACTTACACAGTGTTCACTGCAGCTGTTTACAACAGCCCTGAGACCCGAAGAATGGATGTGGAAAATGTGCATGTCCACAAGGGAATTCTATTTAGTTGTAAAGATTAATGAAGTTATGATGTCTGCAGGAAAATGGATGGAACTGGAGGTAATTCTATTAAGTAACATAAGCCAGATTCAGAAAGATGAAGAACGCATGTTTTCTCTCATATGTGGACCCTAGGTTATGTGTGTATGTAATCTAGGTCATAAAAATAGAACAGAGACCCTGAAGGGGAGGAAGACTCCTAAAGGGAAGGAGAGGACAGAACGCAGGGTTTGCAAAGCAAACCAGCCTTGGACACCAGACACAAGGAACCAATGGTTCCTGGCCAGGAGGGAAAAAGAGCAGTGTAGACTCCGGCACAGACTGGGGAAGAAGGCAAGAGACCCCAGCTGGTGACAACAGGGCCTCTCCGGATTGGTGTGTCATACTTAAGATGCTTTTGCAGCCTCACATTCCTACAAAAGGCAGGAAAACTACACGGAAGAGTAACCAGGCTTGCAACAGTGATGTATTAGAGAAAATAGGAAAATAGAACAGTGTATTTTTCAGTGGGTTGCCTCTAAAGTATTTCAGAGAGAGAGAGAGAGAGAGAGGGAGGGAGGGAGGGAGAGAGTCACTTGCGAGGATGAATCAGTTCACCCTGGGCTGCACTTGGAGTTGGAAGTCAAGTCTAAGCTACCTGAAACCAAGTCTCAAAAAAAAAAAAAAAAAAAAAAAAAAGCAAAAAATGTTGTCTTTGCCAGGCAGTGATGGCATACACCTTTAATCTCAGCACTCGGGAGGCAGATCTCTAAGTCTACAGAGGTCAGCCTGGACTACCGAGCGAGTTCCAGGACAGCCAGGGAGGGATACACAGAGAAACCCTGTCTCGAGAAAGAAAGAAAAAAAAAATAGAAAGAAAAGAAAGAAGAAAAGAAAGAAAAAGGGTGTACTTTGGGTAAACATCATGATTCATGCCTGTAATCTCAGAACCTAGAAGGCTAAAGTATCAGGAAGGACGCGAGTTCCAGGCCAGTCCAGGCTATAGTATGAGACCTTTGAAATAATAAATACGTAAATGGTGGAAAGAGTCTATTTGTCGGTGCCAGGAGTCAGAAGCACAAGTGCAGAGTGGTAGAAAGTGCGGGAGGCGCCAAGAGGGAGCCAAGGCACGACCACCTTGCAAGAATGAACGGCCCGGCGGAGTATGGACGGAACGACGACGCAATTCCGTCCCAGTGGCCCAGAGGTCTCCCCAGGCCGCTGTCCCCGGCGGACTCGGACACCCAACAGATTGCCCTGCTCCCCTAGACGTTCTTGAGCAATTCTTGTTTACTTGTTCTAAAGAGCCGGTGATGCTGAGATTGACTGCACAGCTGGCCAATAGCTTCGTAGACAACAAAGCTGATGGGCGGTTTCTTCCAATCAGAAAGAGATAGGGGCGGGGCGGGCCGTGCGCAGACCCCTCAGCTCTGCGCACGCCCGGGGCCCCTCGCGCCCTCCATGTTGAGTGTGGCGCCTCGGCTCTGTGCTGCGGGCGGAAGTGTCCTCCCGTCTTGTGGTGTTCTGGCTTCCGGTTTTCCGCGTTCCGAGGTGCCCAGGTTCCAGCCTAGGCTCAACGGTGGAAGCCAGCGTTGATTTCCAGGTGTTTCCTCATCTACCTCCCAGGAATATGAATAAGCAGTGAGGTGGGAATTTTTCAAGGTGCCACCGCCTGGGTTCGAGAATGTTTGGTTGATACGCTTGTTTTTACTTTGTGTTTTTAGAAAAGGGTTCATTATGCGTATACCAGGGTGGCCAGGAACTCATAAAGATCCTCCGGCCTCTGCCTCCAGAGTGCTGGGATTAAATTTAAAAGCACCAGAAAGTTCTCTGAGTAAACAGAATAAACCTGTAGAAACGTTGTGTTCTTGCTTTTCTACTGTATGTGGACTGACTCCTGGAGAAAAAACAATCATATTACTAAAAATAAATTATACTGTGGAGGCTAGAGCGATGCCGCAGAGGTTTAGAGCACCCAGAGGACCTGGGTTCAATTTCCAGCACCCACATGGTAGCTCAGAACGGTCTGCAACTCCAGTTCCAGAGGATCTGATGCGGCTTCTGTGGCCTCTGCACATACATGGTGTACAGAAATACATTCAGATAAAATTCATAGACATAAAAGTAAATGGATATCCAAAATAAATCAACTATGTGTCATATAAGCCATGCTTCTTTTGAGTTTTGACTGGAGCTGGAACCTAGGGTATTTTGGGAGCTGGGCAGGCACTCCACCACTGAGGGTGTTGTTGGTTCACTTGCCTAGCAAGCGCTAGGCCCTGACTCAGTTCCTTGCACTGCTAAAGAAAACCAAACAGACTCGGGTGAACTGGAATCTCTTAGGTGACTCAGGCACTGTTTGCAAATTTCCACGAGTCTGCTTCTTGTGTTTCTGTGCGAGGAAAAGTTAGCCCGCTCTGAGTAGAATCTGTACTCTGTAAATATAAACCGCCATTCTCCTGGGGGGCGGGACTTGTAAAGCTTCATTTGACTACCCTGGGTTCCGTTTGTTTTCTTCTCACAACATCGGGTTGGGATAGATGATTCTAGACTCACTGCAATGAGAACTGGGGTGGCATCAAAGCAGCTTTCAAAGGTGTAGACTTCAGCATTGCAAAAACAAAAGAGCAACCCTTCCTTGATAAGCCAGAGGCCTGGGATTCCGGGGTTCCCCGGGGGAAGCCAAAAAATCCCTGTTTTCCTTCCCCCATTGCCACAAGTCAGATCTGACATTTCCTTTCCTTGTGTTTTGTGAAGTTCAGCAACACAGAAAAAGACAGCCCATTTCTTTTTCCTTCTTCTTCCTCCTCCTCTTTCTCCTTTTTCCTTCTCTCTCTCTCTTTTTTTTTTTCTTCTCCCAGACAGGGTTTCTCTGTGTATCCCTGGCTGTCCTGGAACTTGCTCTGTAGACCAGGTTGGCCTTGAACTCACACTCTGCCTGCCTCTGCCTCCAAGTTCTGGGATTAATGCCAAGTGCCACCACTGCAGGGCAAAGAAAAAAACAACAACAAAAAGAAAAATCATAGAGGCAGGTGGAGCTCTGTGAGTTCAAGGCCAGCCTGGGCTACAGAGTGAGATCCAGGACAGGCTCCAAAGCTACACAGAGAAACCCTGTCTCAAAAAAAAAAAAGAGAACTCATTTCTTACACATACACAATAGTAGTTAAGTCAAGAAAGCTGCAGCAGGGAAGGCTCACTGTCGTAAACATCCAGAAAAACAGGAGCTCCTTTGTCGTCAGGGGACAAAGCTACAACTTGGTTTTTCTTGTAGTTTACGGCTCAGCCCAGGGTCTTGTACAGACCGGGACCACTACCACTCGGTTACATTCCCTGGGACCTAGAAGATTTTCATTTCCTTTATTTTTTTGTTCTGAGGTCAGGCAACAATTCATTCCACACACCAGAACTGTGTTCTCCTGAGCCAGGTGCAGGAGGTGGGTTTTACAGCCAGAGATAGGCTGCGGAAAGCATCGATCAGTAAGTATATAAACAAACAAGCAAAAGAGAACTAAACTGAAGCAGGCGGCAGTGTGAGGCTGCCCATTTCCAAGTCCTGTTCCTTCTAAGGTGGGGACAGACAAGAGCAGACTGACCAGCTGACGTCAGACCTCCTCGGAAGGGGCTAAAGGCAGAAGAAACCTTCCGAGCTAGTTGAAGTAGCCTGCAGGGAGACGTGGCTCTTCCACAGCTCCTGGTTTGGGTGTTTGTTTTGCCTGAGACCTGTTACACAGGGTCTCCCTCTGACACTCTGGCTGGCCTGGAACTCAGTATGTAGACTAGATCTGCCTGCCTCTTCCTGCCAGGTGCTGCACTAAGGGTGTGGGCCACCGTGCCCAGCTCATCCGTTTTGTTCCTGTTTTTGTTTTTCAAGACAGTTTCTCTGTGGCTTTGGGACCTATCCTGGAACTCACTCTATAGACCAGGCTGGCCTTGGACTCGCAGAGATCAGCCTGGCTCTGCCCCCCCTCCCCAGAGTGCTGGGATCAAAGGCGTGCGCCGCCATCCTAGTTTTATGTTTGGACCATCAATTTTTTTTGTTGTTGTTGTTTTGTTTTTTGAGACAGGGTTTCTCTGTGTAGCTTTGCGCCTTTCCTGGGACTCACTTGGTAGCCCAGGCTGGCCTCGAACTCACAGAGATCCGCCTGGCTCTGCCTCCCAAGTGCTGGGATTAAAGGCATGCGCCATGCTTAGGTGACTCCATTCTTTTTCTTTCTTTCTTTTTTTTTTTCTCCTTGAGACAGGGTTTCTCTGTGTAGTTTTGGTGCCTGTCCTGGATCCCGCTCTGTAGATCACTGTAAATCAGGCTGGCCTTCAAACTCACAGAGATCTGCCTGTCTCTTCCTCCCAAGTACTGGGATTAAAGGCGTATGCCATTACCCGCCCCCGGCTGTGACTACATTTTTTTCTTGTTTATCTTTTGAGATAGGGTTACAATGGGCGAGGCTGGATGGCTCATACTTTTCAATCCCAGCACTCAGGAGACATAGCAGGCAGATCTCTGTGAGTTCAAGGCCAACCTGGTCTACAGAGAGCATTCCAAGACAGCCAGGGCAGGCAGTTACACAAAGAAATCCGTCGTTAAAAAACAAACAAACAAACAAAAACCCGGGTCCTCAACTCTGAAAAAAAAAAAAAAAAACATACACATGCAAAAAGATTTTTATTTAATGTATATGAATGTTTGCTTGTACATATGCACTGCACCATGTGGGTGCCTGGTGCCTGAGGAGGCCAGAATAGGGTTCCAGATCCCCTAGAGCTGGAGTTAAAGTTGACCTGCCACATGGGTGCTGGGACCCAAACCCAGGGCCTCAGCAAGAGCAGTCCGTGCTCCTAACCACTGAGCCATCCCACCAGCCCCACTCCACTTCACCCCCCCCCCCCCTTTTGAGATAGGTTCTCACTACGTAAGAACTTGCTATAGAGAACAGGCTGCCTTAGACTCACAGAGATCAGACCGCCTCTCCTCTGGGTGCTGGGATTAGAGGTCTATGCACCATGCCCAACGTGGCCTTGAACTTTTGATACTCCGGCTCCAGCCTCCAGGGTGCTAGGATGACATGCCTTGTGCCACCAGACCTGGCTTCCATTTTGATTTTTAGTCTGGCTTTTGGGGGGCCTCGGTGCAGGAGTTTCGTTCAAAACAACAGCCCTCAAGTTTGCAAACAGTGGAAACCAACAAAGATGAACAGACCGCTGTGATTTTACTCAGTAATATGTTTTGAATGCTTCCTGTTCACATCGATGTATAAGGCAGTCAATCCGTATGACAAACAGTATGTAAAGAAAGTTGTCTCCAGAGTTAGAGGAGGAAGTTCCGGGGGTAGGGATGGTGCAGTGCCAGGCAGTAGATCTGCAAGGACACCAGGCTGGCACACACACGGCATCACACACACAGAGGTGGGGTGGCTGCTCAACACTGCTGGATTGCACTCTGTACCGGTCACCTGCTCTTCCAGCTGAAGTGGGAAGGCAGCGGTGCCTCTCACAGGGAACTTGAGGCTAAGACTGCGGCTGACAAGCTGAGGTCATGTCGTCATGGCCTAATGAGACTGAAACCTGCCCCAGACCATAGGCAGCCATGGCTGAGGAGTGCGCATGCCCAGTCTCTGCCGTAGCAGCAGAGGCAGTCAGCAGGCGTCAAAGTGGGGGCAGGCCTGTGGTAAAGCCACCCAGGGGTCAGTGAAGGGACAGCTGAGGTAAAGGTCTCCAGACAGAACTGTCCTGGACTTTCCAAGGTGGATCATGGCTGGATCAGGCTTCTGCTGGTATTCCAGGACTCTGCTCACATACCAAAGCGGGAGAGGTGGTGGGAAGGAAATGAGGGTTACACATGGGCTGGCACTCTGGGAAGTCTAGGTGAGCCGCGTCCCCCAAAGTCCATGCTCAGGAGCTCAGGTACACAAAGGGGCTTTTATAGGAAGGGAAAACGGACATGCTGAACACTAGGTGGGGTCATCAACTTTTGCTGGAACACGTAGTTGACCTTGACCTATCCCGACAAGTCTGAAGTTCCTGAGACCTTGCTTTTCTCCAGGTTCAACCTAGGAGTACGTACTTGTGTCAGTGGCGGTACAGGACACGCAGGGGAAGGAGCCACAATATCAGATTCAACAAGAAGTCTTGGGGTTCGTAAACGTAAAGATTATTTAGCAGGCAAGACTTCAAGTCGGCCGTTTTTTGTTTGCTTTTGAGAATTTAGGGGATGACAAATGACATCGGCAAAGGGGCGGGCACTGGGACACCGGCTGGGCCATGCGTGGGCAGAGGGGGCAATGATATCGGCAGCTCTCCAGGGCTGCAGCACCCGCTCCAGGAGCCCCTTAACTGACGCTCAGCAGCACCGGCCCAGCGTGGCTTGGCGCACGCGCAGAACAGACCGTTCCTTGGCCGCTGGCGCGCACGCGCGCGCCCCGCCCGGGATTCCGCCACTCCAGTCATGGCGGTTGTCGGGGCCGTCCTGGGTCCCGCCCTCGCTGACGTACCGCGGGTCACCTGACTCAGCTGCGGGCTGAAGAGACACAAGGGAAGTCGCCGTCGCGGGAGCTAGAGCCTCCGACCCAGGACTCCCGCGCCATGCCGTCCGAGAAGACCTTCAAGCAGCGCCGCAGCTTCGGTGCGTGCCCCGGGCCCTGGGGTGGGAGATCCGGGTGGTGTCGGGAGGGGTGGTGGCCGGGATCCCGGTGGTGTCATCAGGGGCCGGGACGTGCCAGGGGCCGGTGGGGTCTCCCTCTCCATCCCCCAGCTTCGCGATCCCTGCGGGCTGAGTCCCCTGGGTCGCCCGGGCCCGGCGCGTCACCTTGGTCGTCGGTGGTCTGGGCGTCCCCGCCGGGACAGGAAACCCGACCCGACTGGCGGAGGGGACCGTACCGCGGCGCTCTCGGCTGTGTCTTTAGTGGGCCCCAGGTCCGGGCGCCCGCAAGCCCCGGGACAGCACCCCGCCGCCTCCGCTCGGACAGTCGCCTGGGGACGTTGGTGTAGGAGAGATTAGCCTTTGTCTGCTAATGGAAATTTGATAGCTGTTCAATTTGCTTATAGTGATCTCTAGTTATTCTGGAACAGTTGTCAAGACAGGAGTAAGGGGAGTGCGAAAAGTGAGACGTGCACATTAGCCAGAACCCGGATCCCCCGAGTGGCCGAGGGTAAACTCTCCAAAGCTCCATCCGTCTTTACCTTAGAACGCGTTTTAGGTGGTTTTCTCGAGTTCGCCCTCATCTCCCCCTATCCCAGCATTCTGAAGGAAACGCGGGGATCTGATGACTGCCGCTTTCCTTGCTTCTGACTTTAGTGGTCCTGAGTGTGGGCACAGAGTTTAGAGGTGTGCCATACAGATGTTGTTGTTTGGAGCGGCCCCTTTGTGGAGGCCACGCCAGCCTTGCTTCTCCATTTTAAAGTATCTAGATTGGTGGAGCGCTGGAGTCTCCTATCTGCCTTGAGGGGATGCTTACTGGGTGGATGTAGGGCTCACTCCAAACAGACCCTTTGTAGCTGAAGAACCTGGGTGGGGCCTAGGGCAGTGAGGCTCAGGATCCGCCTAGTGGCAGAATCCCTTTAGCTTTCTGTCATACATTCTTGCACTTCCAGTAAGTAGCCATCATCCCCAGTGCTGAAAGGGGACTAAGACATTCTGGAGGCCAGGCACTCTTACAGATCCTTAGAAAGACAGGACCAACTTCAAGTTAAAACTGATTGAGAGGCAGGCGGATCAGATCTGAGTTCAAGGCCAGCAAGTTCCAGGACAGCCACGCTACACAGAGAACCCTGTCTGGGGGGAAAAAAAATAACAAACAAAACTGATGAAATTAATTCAGGGTTCACTCTTCTCAAAAGTGGTTCATCCCCCGCTAGGGTGACCCATTTATTTACCAACAAACCTGTTTCCCACCCAGTGCTCATTATTTTCAGGATGGTCCTAAGCACCAGTGAACCTGTGTCTCTAGGGAAGTTTGTGGCCAAAATATATAGCCCCAGGGACTGACCCGACTCCTGGAGGCAAGATTCCCATCAAATTCAACTAGATGTCAATCAAGCTTTTAATCCTAGCACTGGGGAGGCAGAGGCAGACCTGTCTTGAGTTTGAGGCCAGCCTGACTTCAGGCTAGCCAGGTCTTCATAGTGAGACCCTCCCCCTCTCAAAACAAACAAAATAACCTAGGTGGCTCGGGAACTTAAGCTGTCGCTCAGGGCTGGGCCCAATGGAGAGATAACTTAGTAATGGGGGCTGGGGTGGCATCTGTTCTTCCAGGCACTAGAAAAAACAATACTTAGACTTCTACCCGCTGATTATCTGCTCCTGCGACTCCTGTTCCCAGAGGCTAAGGAAAGGAGCCTAAGCCTGGACTTTGCTGGGCGTCTGTAGGAGCTCACTGCCATGTTGTGTTTTTTATTTGGTCATTAGTCAACTCTCTACAGGCCTGGGTGGGAGGCACTTGGGATGCTGAGAGGCTGAAGCTGTCAATGGTTGCATGGGCTGGTGTCTGGAGAGAGGCATGATAGATATGTCCTACAGTTAAAGGACCGGTCTCCTCCAGTACAAACTGTTGGCCTCAGAGCAGCTGTCTGCTTACAGATGCCCCTAGCATGCCCTGAATGTCCCCACTCTTCCAGGGATACCCCAGTTCACTGTCCCTGTAGCCAAAGGCTGAGCAAGTCCTACGGGGCCATCAGTTTTGTCCCTTGTAGTAATTATACTTTATTATTACTTTATTAAAGTAATTAATAAAGACAACTAATAGCTGGGCAGTGGTGGTGCTCGCCTTTAATCCCAGCACTCAGGAGGCAGAAGCAGGTGGATCTCTGAGTGAGTTTGAGGCCAGTCTGGTTTACAGAGTAAGTTCCAGGACAGCTGAGGCTACACAGAGAGACGCTTGTCTCAAAAAAAGCAAAACCTAAAGCTTCCTGTCTTTCCCTTTGGGGCCTTATTTTGGGACAAATGAGAGTGACATCGTAGTTTCTGGTGGAGCCCTTTGGCCCGTTCTTTTCCTTCTCAAATTGTAGGTGAGAACTGTTCCTACTCGAAGAAATCTGACTCTGCCTGAGCATTCCCGTCTTAACTAGTTGGCTCTTTGTTGTGGTGGGTTGGTTGGTTATTTTAAACAGACTGGGCTGGCCTTGAATTTACAGAGATCTTCCTGTCTCTGCCTTCAAGTGCTGGGATTAAAGGTGTGGGCCACCACGCCCAGTTTTTATTTTTATTTTTAAAAGAAGAGCTCAAGCTGGGAGGTGGTAGTGCACACCTTTAATCCTAGCATTCTTAAAACCAAAAAAGGAAGCTTGCCCAGCTGGGGTGATTTTAAGTATTGGCTAGGAACATGGGAGCGAAACCATGTGATTGCACCTAACACAGGAGTTATTTCCATGGCCTTTCTAAAAGGTGATCAAAAAGTTCTTTTAACCCACATGCAGTTGGCAGTGATACAGAAATTTGTCCGTCATGTTGGCCACAGCATCATTTTTTTCTGGAGCCTTCTCAAGATTTTTCACAACACTGTTTGCAAACACCATGAGTCCTACCCAAAGTGTCATGGTTCTGTTTTGTTTTGCTTAACGCCACCTCCTCCTTTGTGAGTGACGTGTCTCCAGCTGTATGGCCGAGTCGTGGGCTTTTTCCTGTTAGCGTAGAAAGCCTGGTGCAGTGTTGAAAATGAAGATAAGACTGGCGCTTGGCCTCCCGGCTTTGGTCAGCCAGGAGGCGAGGAGTTCAAGGTCATCCTTAACTACGTGATGAGTTTGAGGCCAAGCTGTGTCACAGGAGACTATCTCCAAAACCAGACAATGAAACAGAGCTATTCTCAGGAAAAGTGTTCATCAGCAGACTATGGGGTTTGGATTTGGGGTAGGGGGGTTTGAGAGAGCGTCAAACACTGTAGCCCAGGTGCACAGCTCTAGTTTCAGCACTGGGAAGACTCAGGCAAGAGGGTCTGCAGTTTGAAGCCAGCCTGGGATACATAGACCATTTCAGAAAAGAAATGAAACAAATCCTCAATGGTACCAAGTGGCTCCCCTTCCTTAACCAGAAGTGCTAAGTGAAAATTGCATTAGTCCTTGGTTTTTCCAAGTTGGACTGAAAAACTAACAAAACTTGACAGGAGTATCGGGGACTATGGGGGTCCAGCCCCTTGATAGTCCCCAGGGTCTGGGAAGAATATACAACCAGCTGATAATTTCTATGTACACGAAACTCCTTAGTTCATACACTTTATTATTCTGTGATAGTCTCTAAGATTCTATTTTGTTCTCATGTCTAGCTCCTTTCTTGCCTGACTTCTCTCTATATTTATCTACTACTGTCCCCTCTAGGTTCTATCTTAATTCCTTCATCTAGTTCTGTCCCTTCTAGGTTCTCATCTATCTAGTTCTTTCCCTTATCAGCTCCTCTCCCATCTCCTCCTCTCTCATCTGGCTCTTCCTCATCTTGTTCTTCCCCATCTGGCTCTTCCTCATCTTCCATCTCGTTCCTCTAGTCCTTTCTTCTAGCCCTTCAATCTAGTTCTTCCCCATCTCAGTTTGTTCCTCTCAAGTTCTTACCCATCTAGTTCTTCCATTCGTCCTGTGCCCTGGAAGTCCCCGTATATAAAGGGAGGGTCCAAGCTAAATTGCGTAAAGCTATTACTTAACGTCCACCTCTCCCAGGCGGTGTCTCCTTGTGGAATTTACCTTAAGTCAGGAGACTCGCCTGTGGGTTGTTATCATTGTTAGTCCTCGGAAGTTGGGCGCCCACCTGGGCGGTGTTTCCTGTAGTCCTTGAAAGTGGCTAAGAGAGATAATCTGATTCCAGAGAAAGCCTTTCCTGAGGCTGTTCTCCAAATACCTGGAATGTGTATGTCCAGAGAGTGATCAGTCTACACTGTTAGCCCTTCTAAGGAAAAAACCAACTGGGAAAACTATGAAGGCACACATGATTTCCGTAACAGAATACAGCTGATGTATAACAAGCCAAGTAACACCAAAAACTCCTTGGGATTTGGCTTCCTCTGGAGGAATTCCTTGATCCCTTCAGGTAGTGACTTTGCCATAACTATCTGAGTTCTTATGATATTCCTGCGGCCCGCAGCACAGGAGAGATTGGAAGACACCCCCTTCTTCCCAAGTTACAGTTAACCTGCTCTGTGTGGCTATCCATCTGGGTTTGCAGCCCCTTGGAATGAGGGTTTACCCTCCGGGCTGTGTTGAACTGCCTGATAGACCTGCTGTTGCTGTGGGGCCCACTGACTGCCTCCGTGCTCAGTGGTGAGATGTCATCCGTACCCGAAGTCCAGGGAAAGGTCCCCACTGCTGCTCTGCCTCAATACGGGACCATCACCAGCAGGAATTGGTAGCATGGCCCCTGATGTCACTGTGTCTCTTCTTTCTTGCAGAACAAAGAGTGGAAGATGTCCGGCTCATACGGGAACAGCACCCCACCAAGATCCCGGTAGGTCCTACTGTGGCTGTGACGATACTTCTGGCCCCACCACCGGCCAGCTCCCCCTCCCCCCACAGGAGCCCCTGGACTCTGGCTTTGTGTACCCACCTAACCACACGCTTCTCTTCCGAATCGGAACTTGTTGCTCTTGTGCCTGTCGAAGGGGAAAGGGACAAGTGGGCCAGAACTTAGCTTTTTTCCTTTTCTCCGTGGTATCCAGATGGAACCCAGGGCCTGAGCACGTGACTACTAAACTCTGCTCCAGCCGTCACTGCTAGGGAAACAAGGATGACTTCTGTGGGACTCCGCAGTCCTCAGGGTGGTGGCGTGGCTGCTTTGCAGGAGATGAAGGGGCATGACTGAGCCCCTTACTGAGTGTCTTGCTGACAGACAGCCATCAGTACCCCCTACGCGGTGCTCCCTGGTTTGAAGTCAGGCATGGACAGGCCAGGGTTCAAAGTGTCTCATGTTCTACACCAGTCCCCGCATTCTGGGCGGAATTCTGGTGTCCTGCTCTTTCACAGTAGAGGAGGACTTAGCCTCTCAGGATGTCAGCTGTCCCTGGGTTAGAAGGGAGCCCTAGTGCCAAGTGCTGCAGGTGTCTCTCTGTGTAGCTTTCTCACCAACCCCATCATACCATTCTCAAAGGGACAAGTCAAAGAGGGAGGGGTGGGGGAGGGGGACATGTTGTTCTAAATGGTTGGACATTTCCCAGTCTGTCCTCACGCGGGGGTAAAGCTTCCTGGGCAGGGCCCGGTAAGGAGCTTTTCCTGAACTGAAACAGTCCTTCATTCGGACTGCCTGCCCGACCTACTTGCAGGAAACACAGCCGCCTGAGCCTGCCAGGATCTGCAGGCAACTTCCTGCAAGGCTGTGGTCTGCGTGTACAGCAGCAGCTCCTTTCTACAGCAGCTTGGGATATTTGCAGAAACTCAGCTGTTGATCTGCTTGTGACACCAAGCAAGTGTGAGAGCCAGGCTCAGCGCTGCCTAGTTGAGAATAGCGGCCAGAGTGTCTGGCTCCCAGGCATTCCAGGCTGGAAACCTTGAGGGCAGAGGCCTGTTTCATACCAACCAGTCACATGTCTTCCACCATGACCTGTACATCTTCCCAAATTGGAGAGTGAAGGAAAAGCAGAAGTTAAGAACTGGAGAGGGGGGTTGGGGATTTAGCTCAGTGGTAGAGCACTTGCCTAGCAAGTGCAAGGCCCTGGGTTCGGTCCTCAGATCTAAAAAAAAAAAAAAATGGGCTGGAGAGATGACTCAGGTTAAGAGCACTACTTGTTCTTCCAAAAGTCCTGAGTTCAATTCCCAGCAACCACATGGTGGCTCACAACCATCTGTAATGAGATCTAACGCTCTCTTCTGGCCTTTAGGGATATGTGCAGACAGAACACTGCATACATAAAATAAATAATAAATCTTTAAAAAAAAAAAAAAAGAACTGGAGAGGGAGCCAGATATGCTTAGAAGATTGTTTCATTACGGGGATTCCCAACAAGGGGCTGGAACCTGCTCAGGGACAGCCCTCTAACGTTCCCACACTAATGACCTTCTAGAAGAGTGCCACAGTCTTTCTTACATGTCCTTAACTACCCTGCACTTTTGAAGGGTCTGCCTCATAAACCCAGGTATGTGGCACCCACAGCTGGCATTTCCTGTGGATTCCATGCTTCTGAGCAATCCACAGGATGAAGTTTTCAATCTCCCAGGAATGAGAATGGCAGCTTTTGAGAGATGGCCTTTCGAGGAACCACATGTAGGTCATGTGCAGATGGGCGCTTTCCCTCCAGAAGCATGTCGCTGTGTTCCTTTTTCCATGACCAGGCAGGGATTTCTGTTCTCTGGGTGGATACATGGCACTTGGAAACTGGTGTGCTGAGGTTCTAAGGCCAGTCAATGCTCAGATCTTCACAGCAGCTTTTTGTGTAGTTTTGGTGTTAAGGCTGGTCTCTATAATCCAGATTAGTCCATAATTCGAGGCAGTGAGCCTCAGCCTCCAAATACTGGGATTATGCATGTGCCCCATGTCCATACCTAGCTTTTTGGGTTTGTTGTTGTTAAATTGTTTGGTTTTTTTTTTTTTTTTTGAGAAAGAATTTCAGCCCTGGCTGTCCTGGATTTCGCTCTGTAGACCAGGCTGGCCTTGAACTCACAGAGATCCACCTGCCTCTACCTCCTGAGTGCTGGGATTAAAGGTGTGAGCCACCACCACACCCGGCTGCTTTTACTAACATTTGTTAAAAATTATGTTTTGGGTAGAGAGATGGCTCAGTGGCATAGAATACTTGATGCTCTCACAGAGGACCTGGGTTTGATTCCTAGCACCCACATGGCAGCTCACAGCCATCTGACCCATAAAACTTATGGCTGTATATATTACTGGGTATGAAGAGGTTCATGTCTGTGATCCTAGCACTTAGGAGGCTGATGCAGGTGGATAGCCATGAGTTAAAGGCTATCCTGGGCTATGGTGTAAAACTGTTTTTAAAAAAACAGCCAGATATGGTGACATACACCTTTAATCCTAGCAAAACAGTTTTAACAACAAAAAGGGTGCCTGGTGGCCAGTACATGTCCTGTGCCACATTTCGCAGACAGAGCTGTGAATGAATGCTGGTCACAGGAGTGTTATGGGGAAGCTAATGGAAGACTGGGTTAGGCCCAACTCTACATAGCACATGCTGGCCACAGCATGGGGAGCGTTGTACCTGTTGCTAAGTGTCTCCGGCCTTTGCAGGTGATAATAGAGCGATACAAGGGTGAGAAGCAACTGCCCGTCCTGGACAAAACCAAGTTCCTTGTACCTGATCACGTGAACATGAGCGAGCTCATCAAGATAATTAGGTATTGGGCCATTTCTTACCTGTTTCCTTGAGTGACACTTCTCCTTTCCCCATCTTGGTGCCAGCCGTAGGTCCCTCCTACTTCTTAATGTCCTTGTAAGTCAGGCGGGTCCCCCCTGCAGCTGCATGTATCTCAGGACAGCTATGAATGTCGTCTAGCATTGATAGAAGCCATCACATCTGAGGGGCTAAAGTGGACATATACACTGTACGACGATTCTTTGAAATTTTACTAGATTGCTGCTGGCTCATTGGAGATCCCTATCCTAGTAAACTGTCAGGAGTACTTAAGCTTGTGGACAGTGAGAGTTAGTAAGAGAATGTGGACTCAGAACTGCAGCAACCTGAAAGGCTATGGCCAGTTGTAGATTTTGAATACTGATGGCTATTTGGATGACAGTTTCAAACTGGCGTCAGGTAGAGAGCCAGTCCCTCCTGATTCCAGCCATCGCTGAGGGCTGTGACATGCTAAGGAGAGGGCTGTGGGCTTGCTTAGTTGTGCCAGATTAGTGGGTTGGTTTTTTGTTTTTGGTTTTTTTAGTGGCCCAAGTTCTTCACAGTATGGCAATCTCAGTGAGTCTCCCCACTGCCTTCTCTCCACAGAAGGCGCTTACAGCTTAACGCCAATCAAGCTTTCTTCCTCCTGGTGAACGGGCACAGCATGGTGAGTGTGTCCACGCCCATTTCTGAAGTGTACGAGAGTGAGAAGGATGAAGACGGCTTTCTGTACATGGTGTATGCCTCCCAGGAGACATTTGGAACAGCACTGGCTGTGTAAGACTAAAACAATGCCTAATGTTTGTTAAGCCCTTATCAAGGAAAAAAGGGACGTCACCAGCGGATGCTGGTCAGCTCACACTCACAGATCAGAACGTAGGCGCCCACCTAGGGTGTTAGGAACTATTTGTCAGCCAGAAACTGAGCTCCATGCAAGCGCATTCAGCTTGGAAACTCATCTAAACTAGGCTCTCTTGTGTTCAAACTTTAGAAGTTTAAAAATAAAATACTTTGCATCCTAAGTTGCCAATAAAACAGACCAAGTTCTTTTGACATTTTTCTCCTCAGTAGGGATTTAAAATGGAACAGCATCATCAGGAGCAGTCTCTTCCTGGGATCTGCTGCCTTCTCTAAAAGGGCTTCAACTCAGTAGATAAGTCTGCCTAAGCGGTCCCTTGGCCCGGGTTGTCTAGCAGAGGACCCCAGGGCTCTGGCTTTGACCAACACAGGTCAGATATGTAGGCTGTAGCTCTAAGTAGCCTGGTCCTGACCCCCAGCTGCACCACCACGTTCACCCTCAACGGTGCAAGGAAACTTATTCGCTGCTGTCTAGATGCTACCACAGCACTCACCACTGCTCAGAGGCCAGGTCCAGCCTTGAACAAGGGGTTGCTTGGTCCAGCTTCGTTCTTAAGAGGCTGCAAAGTGTTTTTCAACTGGTTTGGATTTTGCCTGGCCCGTCCCTGCTCCAGGGAGGGGAGCAGGCAGGTGTGCAGTGCTGGCCTTCGGCCGCAGCTGTCCAACAGTAGACTGAACTCTGAAGTTGAAATGCACTCCCATCTGCACTTGGCTTACAGCTATAGATAATGTGTCAGTGTGTAACTGTCGTTGTAAGAGTAGTTCTGTCAGAGAGCTGCTGAGATTCTCCCACGTCACCTCAGTCCATTAGATGTCAGCTGTGAAGTCAACAGCAGCAGGAGACAGACACATGCTCTTGATGATATCCATGGCCAGTTCCAACTAATGCAAACCACTGCTTCCTGCTACCTGCATGTGGTCCACTGTGACACTCAGGCCATCCTTGGTCACTCACTCATCTTTGTGATCTGAGAATCTCAGTGAGAACTGCCTGCTGTCATGGAGGGAAACCAACATAGCCACCTCCTACCCTACTCCTTACAGTACCCCTCCCCCTCCCTGCATGCAGCTGTCCACTTGCTAACTTTCAATTTGTTATTTTATTTACATCATGTATATTCTGACTACCCTGTTTCGTGTAGGTTGTGTGCGTCATTATTATGTCCCCGGTTTTTATAACTACGGTGCGATCAATAAGGATTCCTGTAATACTGCTTTAAAAATGCTGCTCAGACGGGCGGCCTTCATTTATAGGACACATGTACACTTTGATGCACTAAGTGAATAAAGGCACAATTGAACCTGTCCTGAGAGCTGTCTCATGGTGTCAGCGTACGAACTGGGCCTGCAGTGTGCTGAGGGGGAGGGCATCTTCCTCTCCTTGGTCAACACATTGCCACTAGTTCCTGCTTTTAAAATCTCTGGATAGCTGACTCATCTGCCAGCTGTCAGGATGCAAGCTGGAGCTGTGGTAGTAACACACACGATGGCTTTGCCCACCAGAGCACGCACAGCCAAGGATGAGTGTGGGGTGGGCGGCTTTACTCATGTGGACGGACAGCTGCTGACACTGGGAGACAGTGGAAGCAACTTCAGCTTCCACTGGCAAGTGAGTCTCACCAGCGCTGTCACCAGGTCCCCGTTCTGCAAGACCAGGTCGGCCATCTCACATCCCAGGGTTCCAACTGTCAAAGATTGTGCAGCTGAAACATGTTTAACCCAGTCAAATATTTGTACGGTGGGGAGGACACTGTTCAAAGCTGGGAACCTTGGCAGGAAGCAGAGCAGGGCCCAAGAGTCCTGGAAATTGGAGGAGCCAAGGAAGAAGGTGCCTCACCTGGAGGAGAACTGAGCTGGGAAAGGGTCCTGCCTCTGACAAACATCTGAGGACATCGAACACTTGAGTTTTTTTTAATTTTTATTTTCCGTACATTAAATTTACTCATAAAAACAGTCTAAAAATGTACAATTTTTCCTTTTTAACAAAGTATAATAAAACATAAAAACCCCAAAAACAGAATACTTGACATTTACAATTCAAAATCAAATTAGCAGAATATTAAATATTTACAAAACTATATCTTTTAAAAATATTTATAAAGTTACATGCAATTTTGTAGAATTGACAAAAGAATGGCTCAAAAATGGGGAGAATTGTCCTTCATTCCTAAAAAGAAAATATGCCCAATAGAATCTGAAGGTTTCAGTCTTGGTACCAACATCTCCTCTGTGTGTGCGTGAGAACTGACCTGTGCTGAGGGCTGGGCCACTGCCCGCCTTGTGGTAGGGCAGTGACCTGGACCTGGACCTGGCCTTGCCAGTACAGTATGTGGTTTTCTGAAATATTGCCAAGTGTTGACTACAGATGCTTGCATTCAGTCAAACTCGGACAGGCCAGCAGTCCAGTCTCTGGACCCCGTGGGTTCTTAGGCCACCTGACTTGCTCTATGGGAGTCATCTACGCTTTGGAAAGGACAGCTCCCCCTGCTCAGGTTCCCCAAGACTGCCCTTGGGGATGAGGCTGAGCAGACAGAGTCCCTACAACCTTTTAAGACTTTAGCAAGTAATGTCACCCGTTAGCTGGCTGTAAAACTAGCACGTGTCAGACCAAATGCCAGGGAAGCAAGATAGAGTGACAGGGACGGAGTGCGGAGAGACCTAGTTCCCATCGGGCTGTCCTCAAGGGACTGTCATGGCACACATGTAGGCGAAGGTACCGCCACTGCGAATGCCTCTGACGTGCGCGTGGTACCCCAGGCTGACCTGCGCGCAGGACCGGAAGCCTGACGAGCTCCACACGGGAGCTGCTAACTATTGCATTAACAGGCCAGCTGCTGTCATCTTTGCGAGATGAGCGTGCCGCTGGTTTCCTAATACCCAACCGTATATATGTTGAAGAAGTATTTTGTCTTTATTGTAAGAGCTAGCTCCCACTCCTCAGTGCTCTTCAGAAGTTAGGAGTTTTCAACATTAAAACACTTTCCAATTTTCGCTATCAAGCATGAAATAAAAACTAGAAAGGAAGGTAGAAAATTGAGTAGTTTGCTTAAACAACAAAAAGGTCACATAGCTGTTTTGTCCCAACATCATGCCCTCCTTCCTATCTGAATATCCCACTTCCTACCCTGAGATGTTAACACAGGATTCGAACTGACGCCGCAGTCCCGGGGCTATGCCCACCTGGGTACCACTGCCACCTGACACAGCAGTTTCAGGAAAATGACTGGAAAGGGCTGGTCTGTTTGGTGTGTAACAAGTCTCCCAGTGAAAGTGTTGGCCATGCTGATGGCCTCTACAGGCTATGGGAGTGAGCCCCACCCACAAACATCTGCCCATGATCCCATGTTGTGCATGCTCCTTTGCGTGATATAATCCTTGCCGGCTTCACAGAAATGCCACACCACACAAGCTCTTCCAAAGACAACCGGCGGCTTCCAGACACAGACTTCTGTCTGGACAGCGGAGATGGTGCTGGGGCTCACTTGCCTCAGCTGAATGCCAAGTCATGTGGGAGTTGCCACAGCAGACTGCTGTCTTTCAGGTTAACAGCTGAAAGGGTAACAAGACACTTCCATTCCCTATACTGACCACAAAACAAAAAACTTAAATATGATTTTTTTCTTTTGCTATGAGACAGTTTTCAACAATTTCTGTGTTGAAATAGGATTTATTTAAAATATTTCTTTGTTTAAAAAAACCAAAAAATTTAAAAGTTTGGCTTTCAGCACATATCCAGGCCACTGTAACGGCCTTCAGAAATATTAAAATCGTAAACATCAATGAACACTCTAAGTCTTCCTTATTAACACAATGCGACCAATCCCAGTCTGGTGCTCTTTAAGGCAAAGTTGTGTCAGTTCTTGTATTTGACATTTGTAGTGTTACTGAGTGAGAGATCAACAGTGCATCCCCTAACGCCTCATCACCATCACCTCAGAACAGATGTGATACTGTGTGCCATGGACAGAACAGAGGTCTATCAATCCTGCATTGCATAGAATCGACAACACTCAAGCCTTCCGTGTGGGTCTCCACGGATAGAAAGCCCATCTTAGAATATGAAGCCTTGCATCACAGCGCCTCCAATTATAGGGTATTTTGTGATTTACACTAATTTTGCATGAGGGTGATTGTCCCATCTGAAGAATGGTCTAAGGACTGAGATTTTCTTCTCCATAAATACGAAGCTGGAAAATCCTTGGCAAGATCTTACCATTAATTTTTTAACACCGAAGGCTTCAGCATTTTAAATATTATTTGAGCATAAAATTCCCTTTAACCTCGAAGGTCTAAGCCCCTCATGCTTCCGTTGTGGTGGGTTGAAACGTTCATACCCTGTTGAGGAGTGAGGACCCACCCCCACCCCTGGTCTGGACTGTAACTGGTGAGTGGTTTCGAGGAGTCTTGCATCTCTCTACTGAAGTTTTCCAGGCAATTTTAACGGAATTAACTATCAACACACAGCCTACCACAAAAGAAGCTGACAGTTTCCAGTCTTGTTCATAAATCACAGGACTGTATTACTGCTGAATGTCTGTCTCAAGTGTAAATTCATCAGCAGTAAGCTCTGGGGCTGGGGTCCTGGGGGAAGCCATTTGAGACACGACAACTTGCCAGCTTCCTGAAGAATGAGGAGCATCGGTCAAAGCCAACTCACAAAGTCGAGTCATTCCCATGTCCTCAGGAGTTGGTTCTTGTTTGGAGAGAGCAGGCTCAAAGCCACCAATGGGAGGGGTGGTCTCAAGCCTCGGTGACTGGATTCCCTGGGACTTGGACCCTTAGAAACGAAGTTGTCAAGAGTGAGCTATGTCTTATCTACTAATATTGTGTAAATTTGTTTACAGAAAAGAATATTAAAAACCTGGAACTGCTCCACGTGTCTGCAGAAGGACACCCTGCGACCTCTGGGTGTACTAGGCCGAGCAGCCTGCTGGTGCCAACTCCAATGCCCACTGATGGAGTCCCCTACTTGTCGGGTCCCAGAAGAGTCTGCCTCCCAGACTGAAAGGGTCCTTGTCAGGTAGTGCAATCCTTAAGAAGCCAGACATGAGGCTCCCACTCTAGGAAACAGCAAAATCCAGTTGGCACTTCCTAGCCCAAAGGGGTCTTGGATCCGACTGGGGAACTCCACTTGAGAGAACTCCGACCTGCAGTCTTAACTCAGGTCGTGCATAGCTGCCCTGGAATTTATGTGTGAGCCTAGAAGGACCAGCGATCTTCAGGAGACAGGTCTCCATACTGCAACAACGGTGTGGTGGCCACATCACTGCTGTGGAGATGTCTACTAGGCAGTCCTTATATCAAGCTCCAAACTAGGATTTTGGCAATGAAATCGAGTTTGACGCACTTCTATGCTAGATTCTCTATCCAGTATAGTAAAGTAAAGCACCTTTGGGTTAAAAATATTAAGCTCCACAGCAACTCGACTTCAGTTTTCTATGTGATTTTCCTTAGGTCTCCATGGCTCCATAGCAACTTGACTTCAGTTCTCTATGTGATTTTTCATGGCTTAATAAAATGTTCTGTTGCCAAAAAAAAAAAAAAAAGGATCAGTCCGTGGAGTCCAGACTTTCTGCTGGAGGGGCATATTTCAACCTAAAAGTTCCTGGAGAGAAAGAATGAGAGAGAGAGAGAAAGAGAGAGAAGAGGGTGAAGCCTGCGTCAGTTGTGGAAGTGCACATCCCACCCACCTTCCCCTGAGCTCGCTCCACTGAGGACCGACTACTCTGCACAGCTGGGTGTTACGGGTTTCCAAGACGCTGGGAGAGGCGACAAGAGAGCAGCACAGCCCGCCTCTCCACGCCTTGGATCTCGTTCTCTGGACACAGACCGTGTACCCGGGCTGGCAGCACACCCACGCGGGCAGGAAAGGCCCGGACTTAGAAGGTGCAGACCAGCTCTGGGAAGGGAGGCAGCCACCTGTACCACCACTGGCTCTCTCAGGTCACAGGTTTCGGCTTCTAAAAGCTCTCTAGGTGGTGAAGGTCAACAGGAAACTGCACAACCTGACATGGAGGTGCTGGGAGCCCAGAGATGGGCAAAGTGGGACCAACTTTCCTAACTTGACTATAATTTTTTCAAAACAAATAGCAGTTGCAAACCTAGTGATCCAGGTGTGTGGTAATAATGTTAATCCCAGCACTCTGGAGGCCAAGACAAGAGGAACATGAGTTCAAAGCCAGACAATAAAACAACACCACAAGAATAAGCCTGGTATAATATGGTAGACATATTTAAATTTAAATAATGAAGACAAACTATAGAAAATAAGAGACAAGGGGAAGGAAGCTGCAGCCAGTCAGCAAGACACAAGGGCACACAGCAGCCCTGAATGGACAGACCAGCAGAGGCGGCTGTGGTGGCCAAGGAAACCGTAACCACTGCCCCACCCTTAATTTTCACATATCTTCCAGGAGGTGGCAGCAATCACTGGCTGCTCCAACAGCCCTGGAAGTTCCATCCAGCTCATTCTGCTTAAATAAGGTGTACTGTTTTTAAGGTGTGTGTGTGTGTGTGTGTGTGTGTGTGTGTGTGTGTGTGTGTGTGTGTGTGTGTGTGTGTGTGTGTGTGTTTTCATATGTTTGAGTGCCTACAGAAGCCAGGAGAGGGCTCTAGATTTCCTAGAGCCAAAATTACAGGCAGTTGTGAATGGCCTAACAATGGGTACAGGAACTGAACTCAGGTTAAATAAGTTGGCTTTAAAAACAAGTTTACTAGTTTTCAAAAAGCCAAGCAGTCATGGGTACTTCTCCCAGGAGCCACAGCCAGCAGCGCAGCAGGGAAAACCCAGCCCCTCCCCAAGTTTACCTTGCCGGTTGAAGTCCATGGACGGTTGCTTGCAATCCTGAGCGCGGTGGCCAGTAGCTCCACAGTTGTAACAGGACAGATTGCCACTCTTTTTGTGACTGGAGCCATTGGTGCTGCCCACCAGGCCTTGGGTTTGGTACACCCCTGCTGTCCCAGCCATGAAGTTCTGCATGGGTGGCACCGCGAAAGTGGACTGCCCACCTAGGACAGGGTCCGGAGTCACACTGCCACTGTAGGGCGCGTGCACAACAGGGAAGGCAGAACCGCCACCGTACTGCTGGGTGCTGACGTAGCCGTTGCTGCACATGGGACTGAAGGGTAGGAAAGGGAAGGTAAACATGGATGGCCCAGAGAATGGGTGCTGGAAGTAGTTGGCATAGCTGACAGTCAGGCCACTGGAGCCACAGCTGCCACTGCACCCACAGGACGTGCACACAATGCAGCCAGGTGGGGGCGGCGCAGGCTGTGGGGGTGCGGGGGGCTGCTGATGGTGGTGGTGGTGGTGGTGGTTCTGACTTGAGGCAGGAATGTTTCCTGGGGAGCTGCTGCCAGCACCGCCACTGTAGAAGCTGCTTTCAGGGACAGAGGAGAGGGCAGGGCTGGAGCTGGGGGCAGGGCAACTGGGCAGAGTGGCCATGCTCGCAAAAGATGTGGAGGGGTGGCTGCTGGGGGAGGCAGTGTTGCTGTTGGCGCAGAAGCTGCCCTGCAGTGGGCCCACAGGCACACTGCTCACTGCAGAGAAGGCAACTTTGGTGTTGGCTGTATACAGAGCAGTCCGGGGGTTGATTATTGCAGGGGGCACGCTGATCTGCCCGTTGTTGGGGCAAGAAGTCTGCCCAGAGATGGCAGCATCAGCAGGGACGGAGGAGGACAGCAGCAGCTTGATGGGCGGCCGGGCCACATGCAGGACGGTGCTCGGTGTCCCTGTGGCGGCTGAGCTGGTCTCCACAGTCAGGGCTGGCTGCTGCGCTGTCTTCAGCACCCTGTCCAGTGTGGCCGCATGCACAACTTTGGCCCGGGGACCAAAGGAGACCGTGGGTGACACAGAGTTGTTCTCCACAATGCCCGAGAGGACCTGTACTGGCGGATGGGGTGCCGCTGAGGGCAGTGTGTCCAGCACAGGGCCACCAAAGCTCTTGTCTACTTTTGTGCCACTTCTAGGGCCAGGCCCCTTGTTCCTTTCTTCCAAGGACAGAAGGGAGTGGACAGAGGATGAGAGGAGCTTCACATCCGTGCTGCCTCTGTCCGACTTGTGCACAGAGTTCAGCATGCGGACAGGTGCCAGGTGTGAAGCTGCAGGCATCAGCTGTGGGGGCAGGGGATGGTGACCTGCAGGGCTGGAGCCAGCCTCATTCTGCACAGGCAGAACCTGGGCCGTGGGTCTGGCAGAGTTGGATGGGAAGTGAGTCAGCAACATTACAGGCTTCTCCTTATCAGTACCCTCAACATGTATGTCCACACCTGAGGACGGAAAAGACTGTTAGCACAGCGTGCGCCCAGGGTTGAGCTCAGAAGGAGGGACAGCAAACAGGCCACACAGCACAGGTGTCTTACGTCTATCGCTCTCCTCAGCGCTGTCTGAACTCTCCTCTCGCACCTGCACACCCATGGGGCTAGAGGAAGAGCTGGAATACTCTGAGGAGCTGCCTTCCCGGGGCAGCTGGTGAGCCGGTGGCTCCACCTCCACCCGCAGCTCTGTGGAGAAGGCAGGTAGAGGTCAATAGCTCTATGGCACTCGCCCACAGGCAAGAGAACCCTGCTAGGAACACTAGGAAACACGTCCCCAATCACGGTCAGATTACACTCCCAGAATCTTGAAAACTGAACCAACCACTTAAGGCCGTACTGTTAGGTGACAGAGCAAAGGGGGACTCCTGACTCAGGCTATCACACTGCAAGGGTGATGCCCAGTCCCTGTGGGGCCGGTTCCATCCTGAAGAGTGCAGAACAGCACTGTATTATCTGCCATGAAGGCTCCCTACAGCAGGCTGAATTGTCCAAGCTGGACATTTATTTCTTACCCATCTGCCATGACTCTTGCTATTCATCACATCCTGTTGATGAATAAAGCAATGCTCAGTGCTTTCCTGCAGGAAAACACAGCCACTAACTCGTATGTCCCCAGCCTCTTCCACGTACAGGGAACAGGGGCAGAGGAGGACGGAGGCTGAAAACCCAAGTCCTTAAGCCTCTCAAGTCTCCAATGGGAAGACAGGAAAGACAACAGTGGTCAGAGAAAGGGCACCGGGCTACAGTTCATGACAGGTACCTGTGTGGCAAGGGCCTTTCACCTCTCTGAACTGTATCTTGCTTCCCCTGAAAGCATGAGAGTTCAGGGTCTAACAATGCTGCCCAAATAATCTGAGGCGAGGCATCAGTGTCTGGCAGCTAAGGCCAACCATACAATTACTTTCCTGTAGTAAACACTATAGAGTCAGGATAAAGAAGACTAAGTATAAACATTTAAAACCTGTAAATAAAAAACAAGAGTGATCTGAAGTCTAATTCTGATCCAAAAGAATACCATACCACACCTGTACACACGCCACACATCTGAACCACAGGCCCTCACACACCTGCAGCATGGCTGCTACGCCCAGGCTGCACAGGCCCCACGTGGCTGGTGGGGGTGACTCGGGCCACTCCACTGCTGGTGACCAAGGATGGGGCTGAGGAGTTGAGGCACCGTCTCTCTGACTTCTCCCTGTGAGTAAGCATAGTAAGCATAGTCAGAAAGCTTCTGCACCACCACACTCCAGCTTCCAGTGCACCTCCCAGGCAGGTCCTCCCAGGTGATGTTGGGCATCAACTGAGGCCTGGGTAAGAAAGAAAGTAACCCAGACCCTGACATTTAAAAACCTGCAGGTTATAACACTGCTGGGCACATGAGAAACTAAAATGAACACAATTTATTCTGTGTTGATTTGGTGTTTTGAGTCACGGGTTACCTCAAACTCAAATCCCTATCCTCCTGCCTCAGCCTCAGTGCTAGGATTGCAGTGTGGCCACACCCAGAAAAGCACACATTAAGTAATTTCTTTTTTCTCTTTCTTTTCTTTTTTTGTTTGTTTTTGTTTTTTTGAGACAGCATTTCTCTGTGTAGTTCTAGCTGTTCTTGAACTAGCCCTGTAGACCAGGCTGGCCCCAAACTCACAGAGATCCACCTGCCTCCGCCTCCCAAGTGCTGGGATTAAAGACATGTGGCATCAACAACACCCAGCATATATCAAATGATTTCATGCTTACTTTTCCAGCTCCAACTGAGTCTTGAGCTTTTTCTTTGCTCCCATGGTGAGGGACTCAAATTTATTCAGGTCTTCTTCAGTAAGGCTCAGGAACTTGCATAGGACAAACAAAGGACAGTTACTGAGATGACCATGAGGACTCTGGAACCAACAAACCTGAATCTGAGTGCAGGACAAGAGATCAAAGGGCAAGCAAACAAAAAACTAGAGATATGGACGCCATTTCCCATTGCTTGAAAGAGCTGTGGCCTCTCTCCTCTGTTCCTCACGACAAGTGCAGCTGACAGGCACCCTGCAGCCCTCTGGTCCCTGCACACCTCAGACAGTTTGAACCACTATTATAATTGAGGCTGTCGCTGTCCCTATACTG
The DNA here is from genome assembly GCF_049852395.1 of Peromyscus maniculatus bairdii. Classification (NCBI taxonomy): domain Eukaryota; kingdom Metazoa; phylum Chordata; class Mammalia; order Rodentia; family Cricetidae; genus Peromyscus; species Peromyscus maniculatus. The sequence goes on from NC_134856.1 coordinate 55,098,922, forward strand.
TGGGGAAGGTCTCACTGGTGTGCACCAGCCTCTGCACACAGAAGCAAAGCACAGTTGCCTTACGACCATTCTTTTTGGCAAACCTTCAGTAGTTGATAAGGACCCAAATCATCTAGAAAGGCGGCACTATCCAGACAAAGTGGTAACTAGCCCACAGGCCTGACGCCCCAGGACAACTGGCAACACAACTGGCTTACCACTCACAGCCAGCTGTGGGATTCAGGCATCTCATCATAGTTCCGAGTAGAAAATTCAAACTGATTATGACCAATGTTAGAGAATCTCTTGTCCTTAAGATTCAAGGACCCAGCTGGGAGTGGTGGCACACACCTTTAATCCCAGCACTAGGGAGGCAGAGGCAGGCAGATCTCTGTGAGTTCGAGGCCAGCCTGGTCTACAAAGTGAGTTCCAGGACAGCCAGGGCTACACAGAGAAACTCTGTCTCAAAAAAAAAAAAAAAAAGATGCAGGGTCCCTCAGCAGCAGCATGGCAAACAGAAACACTGCGTTTCCCCACCTCCAAAGCTCCATCTCCAGGTTTAACAGTGGCCTTTTAGATGTGTGGAGCTATTACAGAGTCATTTTGTCCAGCAGGGGGAGTTCAGACTTCAAACACCTTGTGCAGGTATCATTTGGCTTAGCCAGTGGTACTGAGGTTTAGAAAACACCAAAAGGCATCTCTAGTCAACACTGCCCACTCAAACACTGCTCTCTGAGCAGGCCACCCTCCCTCCCAGGACTCCACCGTTCAATGTAGCCTTGGCTGTCTGAGCCCCACTTGCTTGTGTCCAAGGCAATGACTCTGTGAGCTGGCCACACGGAGGCTCGAGCTACACCGGAGCGGCTTCAAAGAGGAGAAAATGGCATCGGAATGAGCACTGGCCTACAGTAGCTTGAGGGATGGAGCCAACTGAAGTCACAGAGTCCCTGGTTTGTCAAGACCTGAAACATCTAGAAAAGCTATGTGCTTATGACAACTCCTGCTTTGGTTTGTTCTGGCTTCAGGCAGAACACCTGGGGGTGAACTCTTGGTCCCTCTAACATCAAGCTATATGATCACCACCCAGGTTCTTGACACCTCTAGGAATGAGGACAGGGCACAGGCTAGAGAGGAACACTCGAAGGTGTGACCCTCTGAGTAGCCAACATACCTTCTCCATGGTGAGCTGTTTAAAGACAGGGTAATACTTGTGCAAACGCAGCTTCCTAAGCCAGTCTAAAATCCCATTTTGCTCCTGGGGCTGAGGGGCCTGCAGACTAGAGGGCATCAGGATGGTAGGCGAGTTGTCCACTTGGGTCCGGTAGGCCAGTGCTGAGCCTGTCCCCGCTGTGTGGGAGCAGTGGGGCAGGGAAGCAGACGCACTGGCCGAGTGAGGCAGGTGGTGCTGGGCGCTGCTCTGCGAGGACGGAATGCCAGCCACTCCACACACAGGCCTGCAGGACAGGGGACAACAGAGTACAGGCACCGCTCTACAGACTGCCAGCTGGCACCAGGAGGTTAGAGGTATCTCATGCTGGCACCTACTCCCTTAGTGCATCTGGTGTTCAGCTCATGGCACACTTGAGTCTAATCAGTGTCCTGTCTGCTACCACCCCCATCACAACTTCCCTCCTCACAACACAGTGCCCACAGGGACACTTCTGTGTGCACATGCTGTGTGTGTCCATGTGCACCAGAGATTCAGCTGAGCTACCTGGTGTCTGTCACTTCTAAAAAACAAGATGATACCAATAAATCACGAGTTAAAACAAGCTACTCAGCACTGGGGAAAAAAACATGAAACTGGGAAGCCAAAACGGGATTCTTTCTACCCAACTCCTCTCCTGTCATTATCCAAGATACAGGTTGAGCAGACTGCTCTGACAGCAGCTGGTACACACACACACACACACACACACACACACACACACACACACACACACACACACACACACACACAGAGGAGGAGGCGGTGCTGGCCATGCTGGCTAGAGAGGACCACTCACCTCCCAGACACGCCCATCATGGCACCTACTTTAGGAAGGGAGGGGTTGCCAGGACCTACAAAGTAGAAGAAAAGTGTCATAGAAACTGACAGACAATAATATAGCTTTATTTTATTTTTTAACCATTTCACAAACTTACTTGGACTTTGGAGCTGTTGGGTGGGAGACGAAGTGCTGAAGAACTTCCTAACGTGGTCATGTTTCAGTGTGTGTGAAGGTATGGAAGCCAAGTACCTGGGGAGTAACACAGCAGCTTGTCAGCACTGAAATCTCAATCTCAATCTCAATCTCAATCTCATCTCTCTCTCTCTCTCTCTCTCTCTCTCTCTCTCTCTCTCTCTCTCTCTCACACACACACACACACACACACACACACACACACACACACACACACAACAGTGGGAAAATCTGAAAACTTCACCCAAGAGAATGTCCGACAGCCTGATACTCGTCTTGCTTTTATTCATCTTATATAGTTCCCTTCAAGTCCCTTCTCGTCTCTTACAGAGAGTGAATCAAGAGTCTGGGACATGAGCACTGGAACTGTAATGCTCCCAAGTCTGCCCCAACTAAGTCACAATGTGAAGACACTGGTTCCAGGGCTCAGAGAGGATCATGACCTCTTACACACTAGAGAACCAGCAAGAGGCCACAGCTGTGGCTCAGTTGGTGAGTGTTTATCCAACATACATGAAGCCCTGGGTTCCATCCTTACACCACATCAACTGTGTGTACTGGGGCACACTTTGATCCCAGCCCTTGGGGGGTGGAAGCAGGAGGATTACAAATTCAAGGTCATCCTCAGTCTCCAAACAACAGAGCAAAACTAGTGAGCCTCAGTACTGCATGGACCATGTGTGGGCCACGATTGAAGATTCAGAGAACCTATTTTCAATCTGACAAGCTTCAGATTCTTCTTTTCCCTGAGACAGGGTTTCTCTGTGTAGCCCTGGCTGTCCTGGAACTCACTCTGTAAACCAGACTGGCCTCGAACTCACAGAGATCAGCCTGCCTCTGCCTCCTGAGTGCTTGCTGGGAGTAAAGGTGTACACCACAACCACCACCCAGCCACAGCTTTGGCTTTTAACCACACGACACAGCTGATTGCTCATATCATCTCACAAGGACAGCAAAAGCCCACACGGCACAAGCTTTTGATTCCTTCACCTCATCCTCAACTCACCCCAAGGTTGTCCATATCCTTCAAACTCTTCTAACAGATAGTCCTGGAGATAAAGGAAAGACCAGAGCAGTCACACCACCTAGCCAAGAGCCTTACTTACCTCAGACCTGCTTCCAAATCCACATGGTTGCGCTCCACATAGAAGGAATCTGGGCCAGCCAAGCAAGGAATGAGTTTGTCCAAGTTCTCTTCAGGGTAGAGCTGGGATAACTGAAAGAAACGACAAGGCAGAAGAAGGTCGTCTCCACAGCACACCAGCACCTTGCCTTTGGCTTGACAAGGGGCCTCCGGAACATCTGAGGTAGGACAGTTTGGACCTTTTCAGCTGCTTAGGTTCTATACACATGTAAGACACCCCACCACAGGCAGGAGATACCCCACAATCTACTCATCCTAACTATCCCTGAGTCTAACATAGTTTGAGCCACAGGGCCAGTTCCTGACCAGAAGCTGAACAGGGATCAGGACTGCAAAGAAAATTCAAAGACTCTTCGATACCATACTATGGTCAGCACAAATGGGATAAGATGGATATATCCCCCTGGGCCATTTATGCTAGGCCAGCAGTGAGGTCCTAGCAGGGTCAGTGTAGACAGGGGTGGCTGGCTCTGGACATGACTGTAACATCTTTGATGGGCTGATGCTTCCTGGGTCTTGAGCTGCCAGAGGTTTGCTTAACACTCGGCTTTCAGGTGTCCCAATACACTGGAGTGGCTCTTCCTGATGTATCCTCTCTCAAGGACAGGCTGCCAATGCCCATTACCTGGTGCTAGACTTATCAGGCACAAGTTCCCTGGGAACAGATCTAAACTCCCAGGGCCTTGTCTCTAAGGCAAAGGTTCTTAGCCTTTAGGGGAGGAACTGGAACATGATATGTTCCTGGCCCAGTGTATAAAAAAAGACCCCAGTTTCTTAGGCAACAGTACTTTGGGTGGAAGAGAAAAGCAAACATCTTCTGGCCCTGGAGCAAGGACTTTCATGAAAACCCCATGGATGCAGGACCCTATTTAACACACAAGCAGAGGTCATCTACTACGGGGAAGGGGTTGAGGTTATGACAAAGTCTAGCCTCCAAAACCCAGGCACAACAGCCCTGTGTCTAGGATCACGACCAGGACAGGAGAGCGGAGAATCCTCCTCTTACCCTTCCATAAGTCTAGCACCAGGTAATGGGCATTGGCAGCCTGTCCTTGAGAGAGGATACATCAGGAAGAGCCACTCCAGTGTATTGGGACACCTGAAAGCCGAGTGTTAAGCAAACCTCTGGCAGCTCAAGACCCAGGAAGCATCAGCCCATCAAAGATGTTACAGTCATGTCCAGAGCCAGCCACCCCTGTCTACACTGACCCTGCTAGGACCTCACTGCTGGCCTAGCAGGAGACAAGTATCCACTATAGGCATGACTACTGTTTCCTCAGATTCTGCAGCCTTCCAAACATAATGACTATATAATAAAAATTTGAAAAAAAAATTGAAATAAAAATTTCAAAAACATGAGAAAATACAGGGACAGGGAGACTACTGTCAATGCTGTCAAGAGATAAATTAGGTGGGGTGGCTCATGCTTGTGATCCCAGAACCTCTCTGCTGACTGTCATGACTAGGTCAAAGACAGAAGCCATTGGTACCACTGCACCATGTAGTTTTCACTGCTTGAAGAGCCCTTGGTCACCTTACCTTTGAAATAAATTCAGTCACTTCTGAGGAAGACTTGGTTACTGATGTTATTGAAGAATCAGACCATAAGACCTTAAAAACAAATATACAAGTCTTAACAAACAGATACCACATACTCAGATTCCAACTGCCTAGGGCCCACAGCTAGTAACTACTGCCTGGTGAATGGTATACTCACACTCCTGACTTGCTAAGAAGACAAAAGTCACATAATCCAAGTCCATTCATGTACTACCAAGTCACTAGAGCATGGGGGCCACTCCTAGGGCATCTCTGCCATCTAAGTACCCATGTGCACCAGGCATGCTTCCTTCTCTGCATGGTACATGTGATTCTGGACAGAGCATCAAGTCACTAGAAATCACCCTTTTCCTCTGGAAGCAGGTGTCTGTGTCACACAGTTGCTGTGGCTATGTGAAAACGTGAGCCCAGGCCTAGCTTGGGCCCTCGGGCAGATGACAAACGTGGAACAGGAGAGGTCCTCCACAGGAGGGCTGCACCAGGCCAAGAGCGTCTGAGAGGTGAGCAGGGCTTGGAGCCTGCAGAGGCTGCACGTGCCTGTAGGCTTAATACTTACTTTAGCCCATGGCACTTGGGCTGGCATCATCTTGTGACTTCATAAAGCTCCTGACACTGGCTGAGCTCTCCTGTCATCCCTTCTTGAATACAACAAGCCTACTGCTCACAACAGTGCTATGCAGCCTGAATGCAGCTACTTCTTCAGGTGTATATGTGTGGGTTTTTTTTTTTGGGGGGGGGTAGCGGCAACATGTGCAAAGGACATGAACCCACTTAGAAAGGCAAAGACAGGAGGCATGAAGAATAGGCCAACTTAGAGATACAAAACACACACATTTTGCCTAAAACCCAGAAGTCATTGCCCAAAAGAGACACATCACATTTACCATGGTGTGGAGGCAAGAGTACAAGATGCCAAGCCCCTAATCCCTTCCCTGCATAGCTGAGACAGCCCTGACCTGGGAGGGCTCAATCATGTTCCTCTCATCTGTGAGATGTACGTGGATCTGCATACTTCACCATCAGCAGTGTGTGGCAGCTCTCCCAAAGCCACAGCAAATGGGAGAGAAGACCCCATGACTTAACAGGTGAGGCAACTACAGTCTCTGAGCTACCTGCTGCTAGGAGTGTGGCTTCCATCCCAACTTGTGTGCACTTTGTAGAAAGATACCTCAGTGCTTCTTGGCTTCCAACCCTCCCACAAAGCTGGGGTTCCTCAGTTTGGGCCACATCAACCCTGACATCCCAGATTGAAGACTGAAGATTGAGTCACCCAGAGCCTTGAGTAGAGACAGCTGGCAATCTGTTTCTAGCAGGAGTCTTTTTTCCCCACATCTGACCCAAGGAAAGCACAAAGCCCAGTCAGACAAGGACAGTACGACAGCCATGCTGAAAAGAATAGTCTAACCCCTGCCATGGCATGGCTTGCCTTGTGTGTGTTCCTGAGTTCCTCACAGGCCAGAACACAGAGTGGAGGATTCACAGCCTGGTCTCAGGGATCTGGTTCACTTCCAAGTTGCCTAGCTTTGGCCAGGGTCCAAGGCTGCACTGGCCTCACTCACTCTCCACACAACACAAGGTACTGGAGGAAGACAGGCCACCACAAAGGCATGGAGATGCTAATGCATCCAATCAGAGCTGGCATCTGCCATCCTCCTCCAGGAACCCATTCCTTCCCACTCCATCAGCAGGTACTGCAACAAAGTTGAGGCACACTGCACCAATTACTTCCTCCAAGAGCTGCAGAGCCATACTGGGGCTGACTTGAATCTTTCATCACACAAGAAATGAGCAACACACAGGCTCAGGGCAGCCCCAAATGCAGCCTCATTTCCTATTCACATGCAGCACCTTCGTCTAGAGCCACTAAAATGGCATGTGCTTTCTTCTGTACCAGCCAGGTGCTGGGCAGACTGGCCCCACCCAGCCTACGAGGTACCTTGTAAGATCCCATATTCTTCCCAAACTCTCAGCCATCTTAAGGAAAAACAGCACGGAGGATGAAGGCCTGCAATCCACATTCTCAGGGGACTTGATGCCAAGAACAGAAAGAAGAGCTTGGCTGAGGCAATGGTGGCGAGCAATGGTCTGGCACAGCAGACAGCTCAGGCCCCAGGGAAGGATCTGGAGGAGAGCCCAAAGCAAAGAAACCTCCAAACATCACACTAAAAACCAGAGAAGCTGAGCAGAGACATGATTCCAGGGGAGACTGAATCCTCTAAGATGGATGAGGCAGGTGACACCAAGACTCTTCCAGAAGTCTAAAACCTTTGGCTGGAGACACTGAGGCTGCCAGAGATCCAGCCAGAGTGAAACCAGGTAAGCATGTTCCCATATCCCTCAGGAAAGCTATGGCTAGGCCAGGCATGATGGCATACTCCTTAAACCCTAGCACTCAGGAGGCAGAGGCAGGAGGGTCTCTGTGAGTTCAAGACCAGTCTGGTCTACATAGATAGTCAAGACTACATAGAAAGACCCTGACATCCTTCTCCTAGTGCTAGCTGAAAATATATGCAGTGGCCAGAGAGATGCCAGGTAGACATGCTTGCTACCAAGCCTGGTGACCTGGGTTCAAGCTTCAGGACCCACATGGAGGAAGCCAGGTTCTATAGGGTGTCCTCTAACTTCCACAGGAGTGCCATGCCAAGTGCATGCCCACATACTCACACCCACAAGCACACTAAATAAATGAATGAAACTGTAAAAAAAAAAAAAAAAAAAAAAAAAAAAAAAAAAAAAACTTGGCCAGCCCATTATCAACCACCAGGGGGTGGGGTGGGGCAAAGATGAGACACCTCCAACAGGAAGCATCAAAATGGTATTGCCTGGCTAGTCCTTAAGACCCTGCCACACTCTTTTTCCTTCCTTCCTTCCTTCCTTCCTTCCTTCCTTCCTTCCTTCCTTCCTTCCTTCCTTCCTTCCTTCCTTCCTCCCTCCCTCCCTCCCTCCCTCCCTCCCTCCCTCCCTCCCTCCCTCCCTCCCTCCCTCCCTCCCTCCCTCCCTCCCTCCCTCCCTCCCTCCCTTCTTTCTTTCTTTCTTTCTTTCTTTCTTTCTTTCTTTCTTCGAGAAAAGGTTTTTGTGCCTGTCCTGGATCTCACTCTGTAGACCAGGCTGGCCTCGCACCTGGGATTAAAGGCGTGTGCCACCGCCGCCTGGCTAAGATCCTGAAACACTCTTAAAAATAGATGACTCAGTAAGGGCCGTGGTTCACACATCTAACTCCAAAACTCTTGACAATTCCTATAACCCCATGTTGAGATAGGATGAAAAATTCCAGTCTTGCCTAGGCTACACAAAGAGACCTTGCTTAAAAACAAAACAAACAAAACAAAACCACAACTCTAAGAGAACAGACCTGAGTGAGTCAGAAAATCATGAGGCTAGGCTCAGTGTTGGCTGGCCTGTGTTGCCCGGCCACCCTATAGTCATGTGCAGGCAGCACCACCTTGCCTGGCTAGTAAAGAATGCTCTCAACTGAAAACAAGCTTTCTAAGACAAGACACAACAGAGCAGTAACTGCAGGTGGCTTTTGAGGGGTGCACTGTACAGCGTACAGCGGTGTCCTGGAACTCAAGTCAAAGTCTCAGCTACTGTGCTTCCGAAATGGCACCCCTCCACTGTTCCTCCTGTACACCATCGGGTGTAGGGAGCAAGCTGAGCAAGCTTCTGAAGAGCCTGTTAGCTGACTTTCTTCAGACATACTCCCCCATCTGCTTCCTGCAACTCTGGCTGGGTCTCCTCAGGCCTAGCAAGTGCAGTTGCAGCAAAAACAACACTAACTCTCTGGAAAAGAGCAGGAAGGTTCACACCTGTCTGCAGCAGGTGCTTCTTGAGTACCTCCATCCACTAACTCCGTGCTGGGAAACACTGTGTTCTCATTACATTTCTGTCAACTCAACACAAGCTAGAGTAATTTTGGGAAGAACGAACCTCAACTGAGAAAGTGACTCCAGCAGACTGGCCTGTAGGCAAGTCTCTAGTGCATTTTCTTGGTTAATGATTGATGGGGAAGGGCTCAGCACACTGTTGGGTGGTGTCACCCCTGAGTAGATGGTCCTGTAAGAAAGGAGGCTGAGCAACCCAGGGGGAGCAGCCAGTAAGCAATATTCTTTCATGGCCTCTGCTTCAGTTCCTGTCTCTGGTACCTGTCTTGAGTCCCTGTCCTCACTTCCCTTAGAGTGTGACCTGAGAGCTATGAGCTGAAATAAACCTTTTCACCTTTTCCTTCAGAAGTTGCTTTCTTTGGTCGTGGTGTTTATCACAGCAATAGAAATCTTAACTACGAGCCTGGCAGTGGTAGCACACGCCTTTAATCCCAGTACTCGGGAGGCAGAGGCAGGTGGATCTCTGTGAGTTCGAGGCCAGCCTGGTCTACAAAGCTAGTTCCAGGAAAGGTACAAAGCTACACAGAAAAACCATGTCTCAAAAAACAAAAAAGAAAAAAGAAAAAGAAAAAGAAATCCTAATTACGATACACTGGCAGCCATCAAATGGAATCTAGAGAACCACAAAAGATAAGGATGGGCAGAAGTTCTGGGCTTCTCCCTAAGCACACAGAGCCCAACAGACACTTCAGCTGTCCAGCGCTCAACTCACAGTGAAGCAGCTATTGCTTTTACTTACTATTCTCACCATTTTCTATTCTACTCCACTAGTCTGTGGAGTACGCTGGTCCTCAAACAAAATTTTAAGATTTTGATACCAAGTATGGTAAGCCACACTTGGGAGGCTGAAGCCAAAAACGGCATACTCAAAGCCAGCCTGGGGGACACAGCAAAACCTTAGACTCTATCAAGAAGTGAGACAAAAATGTTCACCTTTGATTCTAGTTGATGGTGAGCCACACCCAAGTGTGTGATCAGATGCTGTGGTACCGGTGACACATCTCCCACTCAGGACAGCTGAGCACATCACCCCTAGACCCTCAGCACACTTTTACTCTTTCTATGGGAGCTTTCTGACATGCTCCCTCACCATGGAGTAGTTTGCACTTTATAGAATTATATTTTAGATTGTGCATGCCATTCTATTTCATGGAACTGGCTTGCACAGCATAAACCTGTTTGAGGAGAGTCTGAGTCACTGTGCCTCTCTGTGCCCCTCTCTTGAGCAGTGTTCTACCTGTGGACAGTACAGTCCTGGGGATCCGGGTTCCTAGGGCAGACACTCACACCATTCACCTTGCAGCCTGAAGCATCACAAATGCAGTTGTGCAGCACACAAGTAAATGAGGGTCTACAGCAGACGTGGATTCAACGGCTGCACTGAGGAGTCCCTTTGCCTTTTCAAAGTTGTCACTTGCCCAGTATGCATAAGCCATTCCCCACTCCCAGCAGCAGAAGCACACAGAATTCTAGTCTTAACAAATCAAGTAATCGCCGGGCGGTGGTGGCGCACGCCTTTAATCCCAGCACTCGGGAGGCAGAGCCAGGCGGATCTCTGTGAGTTCGAGGCCAGTCTGGGCTACCAAGTGAGCTCCAGGAAAGGCGCAAAGCTACGCAGAGAAACTCTGTCTCGAAACCTCCCCCCCAAAAAAAATAATAATAATAAAACAAATCAAGTAATCAAATATGGCTAGCCTTCCTCACGTGAGCCCTTCCCATAGGCAAGAGCTCTTCCATAGTGCTTTAACACTGTACCCCAGCTATGAGGCTGTTGGCACACCTTTCCACACATGCTCACTACCAGCCATGCCTTTTTCTTGGTACTCTGTCCAAATCTTTTGCCAATTTATTCATTCATTCTCTCTCTCTCTCTCTCTCTCTCTCTCTCTCTCTCTCTCTCTCTCTCTCTCTTCCCTCCCTCCCCTCTTTCTTTCTTTCTCCCTCCTCTCCTTTGTTTGTTTTTTACTCAGTCTGTAGACCAGGCCTATCCTCAGACTCCCAGAGATCGCCTGCCTATCTCCCAAGTGCTGGGATTAAAGGCTGCACCACCATCGCCCATCTGACTGCATTTTTAAAAAAGATTTATTTATTTATTATGTATACAGTGTTCTGTCTGCATGTGTGCCTGCAGGCCAGAAGAGGGCACCAGATCTCATTATAGATGGTCGTGAGCCACCATGTGGTTGCCGGAAACTGAACTCAGGACCTCTGGAAGAGCAGTCAGTGTTCTTAACCTCTGAGCCATCTCTCCAGCCCATGTTCTTATTAGTAAGCTCTGAGAGCTCTCTGTAGACTTTGGGTATCAACTCTTCCTGCCTTATGGCTAGTTCACCCATTCTCTTCAGAGCCCTAGACAACAGCTTTACAGAGGATAGCAGTCCTATCTATTAGCTGCAGCTTTTATAGAGCACACTTTAGCACTGGGATGTGAATCCTTTTGCCAGTTTGTTTCTCAAAGCTTCCCCTCTCCTCCCCCCCCCCCGCCCCCTTCTCCCTTTCCTCTCCTCTGCTCCCCTCCTCTCTCCCCCTCTCCTCTCTCTCCCTTCTCCTCCTCCCTCTCCCCCGCCCACCTCTGATTTTTTGAGACAGGGTTTCTCTGTGTAGGCTTGGCTGTCCTGAAACTCACTCTGTAAACCAGACTGGCCTCAAACTCAGAGGTCCACCTGCCTCTGCCTCCCCAGTACTGGGATTAGAGCTGTGTGCCACCCACTGCCCAGCTTTTCTCTGCTTTCTTCTGGAAGCTTTATAGCTTCTGCCTCCCAGTCCGGTCTCTGGTCATTTCTGACTTAACACCTGTGAAAGAGGTCTAGGGCAGGTGTCTCTTCCAAGCTAGCCTGTCTTCATTGAGCCCTGTTCCCTATGAAGCCTACCAGTTCAGCCCTCTGGGCAGAAAGCATCTCTGGTCTTGTGGCACTGATGAGTCACTGGATGAGCACCAAGCAAGTCTGCTCCAGCACAGCTACACTGTACCTCTTGAACCTTGGCTGCTCTGTCCTCAACATACAGCAACAACTACTCTTCCCCTCTCTGGTAGGAGTTCCTCCTTCCAGAAGAGGTCAGGCAGCTGCTGTATTACCAACATCCACCTCTATGTGGAAAAGCTGTAGGCAGTTCTGGGAACCATGTCACCAAAGCCCACAGAAGCTGCACTGAAGACCAGGGGGACCCGAGCCCACTGTGACAGACTGGCAGAAGCAAACCAGGGGGATCCGAGCCCACTGTGACAGACTGGCAGAAGCAAAGCTGGCTCCCAGGATAGCGCCATTGCACATCATCTCTACAAACACAACATCCCTCTCAGATAAACTAGAGCAACACAGACAGACAGACAGGAGTGACTTGTGAACACATCCTCAAACACCATGAGACACCAGGCTTCCAGGTGGATAGCTAGCTACCACAGCATGTCCAGGGTCCTGTAAAACCTGCTTGAGCACTACCTTGAGCATTGGGAGCTTGGTGGGTCCACGGTGCTACAGGGTTACCTACCAGTCAACAGCCTCCAGAACATATACCAAGGTTCTCCTTGTGTTCAGAAAAGACCCTACCTGTGGTACAAAGGATTCTCAACACACAGTACCTCTAGAAAAACAGCGCTGACTCACACACAGTACTAAACAAGAGTCTCTTCTGAGTGGACTTCCCAGTACTGCCAGGGCAGATTCTCATGATCTGTCCATGTCTGAAGACAGAGTCTAAGAAATATCTAACCTGCCAGGCCAGGTGGGTAACAAAACCCTGATACAAGCCAGCAATGCATTTCCCAGTTTCCTTTGCAGATAAGTGAGACCAAGAAACTGAATTCTTGGTCTGAATTCAACAAAACGTAAGTGGAAGCTCTTCTAGCTGCTCTGAGCGTGCTCCTCCTCTCTAGTTTGCATCTGCCCACTTCAAGTGAGCACTAGAGCCCTGGCTGCCAGCTTGGACCACAAGGTCAAAAAGTATATCCCGCGTACACACACAGGAGAAGCTGGGTCAGCCAGGACCGAGGTCTGATGAAGGTCTGGGACTGCCTCCCTGAACACCACAATAGAGAATAAGAGGAACTTTGGACTGTCTGAGCCTTTGTTATGGCCGGCTTCTCTCCCACAAGACAGCCCTTTCTTCACAGTGCATCAGTTAGGAGCACATTCCCCTATAGAGACCGAGTGGCCACAGCCATGCATCAGCATGTATGTATGTCTCATCTAGGGTACTTACTGTCCTCGAGTAACCAGTGTCATAGCCTAGACTTCACTCTCTCTAGACCCAGTGTGAATGCAACCTGGGAGGAAGGCCACAAACAGGTTCAGCCACTGTCCTAGTTACAAGTGACAAGGACTGAATTGATGTTCTTTAGAGCTTAGCTTCTTCTTGAGAAGGTAGCTGTCCTCCAATACCCTAGCCCACTCCAAAGACACCTGCCCCAGCCAGGCTCCAGGCTCATCTCACTCAGCACCATTGCTCTACAAGAAGCACAGCTTTTATTACAGTACAGAAAGTAGTTAATTGTGACCAATGTGCCCCTCAATACCTCCAAGGTAAGGGAAAAAAACAGCATCTTACCTCAAAGGAACACTCGACACTTCTGTCATTTTTTGTGTGTGATAATCCCTTCAGGTCTATTTTTTCAACACTCACTGTAAAAACAAACACAAAATTATAAGGAGGCAGTAAAATTTCAGATACAAATGATTGCTGGGCATGTGACAAGTAGCTATTCTATACAAGGCTGCTAGAACCAAAACCTGAGTAGCAACTGCATCAGCCTCAGCTGGTATTGGCATCTTGGAATACTAAGTGATACTCAGATACCAACCAAATCCCAAGAAAGGGAGTGTAAGGAGCTTGAGTGGGACAGTACATTTATGAGCACTTATGCTGTCCTTTAAGACAGTTGAAAACTTGGTCCACTTTTTAGGAAGCTCATGACCATGTCTCCCTTGGTGAATGGTCTGCACAAGAAGAAACCTATTACATTCTTTGAGGGTTTTTCCATGGACCTGTATGCCATTGCTCAGCTTTGCTGCTAGGGCAAAAATGGAGCTCTGAATGGCAAGGTCTGGGAGGAATCACAGTGGTTCCCAGACAGTGTGACATGATTATGAGGTTGGGGACTGACCATGCTAAAGGAGAGTTGCTGTCATCATGGAATTCTGAGGCTTCACTCTACTTCCTGTTCTAAACTTTTCTCCTCAGAAATGAAACGGCACCATTAAACTATAAGCACTGTTTCCAGGCAAGCCCAAACATGTGTTCACAATCAAGCTCTCTATCCGGGCACACACATCCTCCCCCAGATGACAGTGTTGCTGATTGATCCCATCCAGGGACTCAGCTGCTTTTTCCAGGCAGTTCCTTTCCGCAGGCATGAGATGAGAGTCACATAACCCATCGCATTGGGCACCCGGGGGAGACTACAGCTGAGGAGTACTGCTATGTTGGTAGAGCTTCCAGGATTCCAGAAAGCCACCGCCGCACCCTGCAGAGCTTTCTTCACCCTGAACTCTAGTGATAGATGGTGACATACTCACTAGGCTTTACACTCCCTGCAGGTACACTCTTCTGGTCAGCAAAGCCAGAGCCTTCCAGAATGCCAGTTCTATGAGATGTTGAGGGACAGCCCAGAAATTTTATAGACAAAAGATCTAGAGGAGAAAAACCCCTCAGCAATGGCAACCTGCTCTGTGAGGCTGCACTGGGAGGTCCCTATACCTGTGGTGCTCCATGCTGGAGTCACCACTCACTGTGCTATTCGTTTAAATGTAGTAAAATGGAATCAAAATGGACTAAACTCTGGTCTAGGGATGGAACAGACACATGTGTGGGGCCACCCCTCTGGATGGTGAAGAACGGATATTTCCTGTATTCACGGGTCTTTTGTTAGTGCTGTGTGGATGGACTAGCACACAGACCAAAGCACTTCCTCCCATTTGTATAAACAGCTTTCTTAGCACATGACTACACAATTGCTCCAGTACCACTGACAGCTACTGTCCGCCTACTACGGTGAAGCTGGACTCAAGAGCAGAGACAGACACTACATTAGGGCCTCAGTCTGGATGCTGCACCACACCACAGCAGAGCATTTACCCACTACACTTAGCAATGCCAGCTGCAGGAGAAATGGGAGCAGATCAGGAACCCCTGGGAGAAGAGATGTGCCACATCCTGATGGCCATCACAGCACCCCTGCCATCAGCCACTCCTTCAGCTAGAGGCCAGCAGGAAGCAAGCCCTCGGCACAGACTCAGTGACACCATTCTAAACGCCTTCCTTCTCTAAGCAACAGACTGTAGGACCAGTGCCTGCCCTGCCCAAAGAGAATCAATCTGTATCCAGTGTTCCCAGACCAAAGAGCATCAGGGTGTATGAGAAAGGAAAAAGGAAAAAACCCATTTGAACCAAGGGAAATGACTCAGAGCTGGACAGGAAAACGGGCAGAGCAGATGAATATCATTTAGCTGTTTGCATATAAAAGCATTTTGGAACCAGACCAAGTACTCACAGCCAGCCCACTGCCTATGCTATGTTTTAAACCTTAGTACTGATCTCATTGCCTTACTGCTGCTAGCCTCGGCACCCAACTAACTGTGGGCTCTTCTTCCAAGCTCCTAATGCCAGGGCAGGGCAGGGACTTAGCAAGTAAGGGGGCCTGCCACCAAGCCCAATGGCCTGATTCAATCCCCAGGACCCAAGTGATGGAAGACGAGAACTAACTCGTGCAAGTCCTTTGACTTCCACAGATGTGCCATGTCACAGCACACACAATAAACATAAGTAAATAAACAAATAAATGTAATAAAAAATGTTTTAAAATACCATGTTTCAGTTTACTCTCCAACTCTGGAGTCACTAGAGGCCATGATTATAGGAACTGGATTGGCTCTGTGGTACAGCACATGCCTCGTATGTATATGGGTCTGAGTTCCAGAGTTCCAGCCCCACTATCACAAAGGCAAAACAAAATTCACACAACTGAACAAAGCTGAAGGGTGTGTGGGATGCCAGAGGCCAGACATCTCCTCCAAGCAGCACCATGAACTGGGAAAGTCTCAACTCCCAGGAAACCGCTGGGTTTTCAGGACTGAGAATTATGACTCTTACACCAATGGCACCTTATACTGCAGCTGGCTGGAGCAGCGAGTGGGTCTGCCATCCTCCTCCTTTAGCCAAGAGAGCCGGAGACATTCAAACACAATGGGCGCCGCAGCTTTGCAGTTGCCTTTAGGGCAGATCTTGCCAGAATCCTGCCCACCGGTCTGAACAGCTCCCAGGGCTACAGTGCAGGGCAGCTGATACCTTGGAAGCTTCATGGGCAACAGGGAACGCCTTTTTCAACCTTTCTTTCCCTCTTTTAATTTTTTTTAAAAAATATTTATTTCTTTCTATTTATTTATTTTGAGGCAGAGTCTTTCTACCTAGGCCTGGCTACCCTGGAGAACTTTATTTCCTCTATTTGTTTCTTTTTGGTCTACATGTATGAGTGCTGGGAGGGTGAACTGACTTTTCCTGGCTGTGACTGTGTGCTATCTTCCTTTACTGACGGCCATTGCTGCTACAAGAATGGCAGACAGTAGGTTTTAACAGGGCACCAGACAGTCAGTAGTTCCTCAAAGAATTCTTCTAATACCTTATTATCAAAAACAGGTGCTGGGTGCAGGCCCAGGGATCATACCAATCCTGGAAAACATGCTGCCCATGATCAAAACTAGGCTCACCAACTGAGAAGGCTGTGGGACAGTGGTTTGTGTAGCCTGTTTTGAATTTTTTTTTTTTAATTTTTACATGCATTGATGTTTTGTCTACATGTGTGTCTGTGTGAGGGCATTGGATCCCTTGGAACTAGTATTACAGACAGGTGTGAATCAGACCCGGGTCCCTGGAAGAGCAGCCAGTACTCTTAACTGCTGAGCCAGTTCTCTAGCCCAAGTATAGCCTGTTTTGATGCTCAGCTTCGAAATAAACCTAATTAAATAATGACAGACACAGAAAAGCATTTCCAAGGGTTTTTCCATGCTTAGTGATGCTGTTCAGAAATCAAGCTACATAAATACTTAGGAATTACAATTGCAATCAAGGAAGCCATTTTTGTCTCCTGCATAATACACAACCTGGCTTTCACCCCACAGAACGTCTTAACACTTTGGGGTAAAACTTACACAGAGCAAATGCAATATCTCAAGTCAGTCAAGGTGAACATATGGACCCCACCTCCAGGTCATCGTTCATTGAGTCAGGATGGCAGTGAGCTGGCTGGTGGACTGGTACCTGTAGGCTGAAGCAGGGCATACAGATGCACACATCCCTCTGCTCTGTGCAGTGTCTAATTCTTAACCAACTTCTGACCAAAGGATACCTACACCTCCTGCAATTACTGGTAAGGTCTGAGCACTGGCTTCCAATGCTGTTCCTTTCCTGTATCTTTTTGGGATACACTGCACCACACTTTGGAACTCTAGCAGTGTGTAGGTTCTTATGCCCTGCTCTGAACTAAACTGTCTGATCTACAAAAATGAAGTTCACAGCAGATACTCAAGAGAATCATGTGAAGAGCGGCTGACACTGTGTCACTTGGATTTTACTCAGTATTAGTGTGGACTAGCCACAGCTGGTGCATGTCAGGGTCCAGGGGCAGGACACTGCAGCTGTTCTCAAGCACTGTGGGGGTAATGTCAGGCGAGACAAGACCAGGGCCAGGGGAAAGAGAGAGGAACATAGGCCGTAACTATGATGGCATGTGAAGGAATTCTGAGCTCTCCTACAGGTTCTGGTCAGCTTACAGCTCCGTTCAGATGGCCTGCTGGTATGAAGCTTGGTGCTCACAGCGTTGGCAGTTACCAGGTCCCTATAAGCTGCATGTACTCACCTCGGCAGAGAAATCCTAGCCCAGCTTCAGGAGTCTATAGCCCAGCAGACCAATACAGACAGCACTGGGGCTTGAGATGCTGCTGGGCTGTGAGCTAGGACAATGGTCCTCTCTTGGAGGATAAAAACAGAGAGGCAGGGATGGAGGCAAGAGAGCCCAGAATGATGCGGATGTAAAAGACAAGTTGTCTGACATTTCCTTTTTCTTGATTTTTTTTCCAGATTTTTAATTTTATGTGTATGAATGTTTTGCCTGTATATATGTGTGTACATATGTATGTACACCATGTGTGCCTGGTGCCTGTGGAGGTCAGAGGCGGCACAGAATCTCCCGGGACTAGAGTTACACATGGTTTTGAACCAACATGTATGTGCTGGGATTCAAACTCTGGTCCTAAGTGGTGGTTTGAATAAGAATGCCCTCCACTGTCTGGGGTACTTGAACATTTGGTCCCCAGTTGATAGCATTATTTGGGGAGGTTTAGAATGTGTAGCCTTGTTGGAAGAAGTATGTCACTGGAGGTGAACTTTAAGTGGATTTTTTGTTTTGGTTTGTTTTTGTGTTTTTGTTTGGTTTTTCGAGACAGAGCTTCTCTTTGTAGCCCTGGCTATCCCGGAACTTGCTCTGTAGAGCAGGCTGGCCTCAAACTCATAGACATCCAGCAGCCTCTGCCTCCCAAGTGCTGGGATTAAAGGTGTGTGCCATCACCATCCAGTGGGCTTTAAGAGTTTAAAAGAC
This sequence comes from Peromyscus maniculatus bairdii, assembly GCF_049852395.1. Taxonomy (NCBI): domain Eukaryota; kingdom Metazoa; phylum Chordata; class Mammalia; order Rodentia; family Cricetidae; genus Peromyscus; species Peromyscus maniculatus. The sequence continues at coordinate 55,117,255 of NC_134856.1, forward strand.
TGTGCCATTTCCAGTTTTCTGTCTATGCTTTGTGCTTGTGGTTCAAAACTGTGAGCTTTTGGCACACTGCTACACCACCACGCTGCTGACCTAACATTATGAACTCTAACTCTTTGGAACCTTATGTCAAAATAAACTCTTCCTTCTATGAGTTGCCTTGGTCATTGTGTTTTACTATAGCAACATAAAGTAACTAAGGGGGCTGGAGAGATGGCTCTACAGTTATGAATACTTGCTCCTCTTTCACAGAACCTGGGTTCAGTTCCTAGCACCCATATGGCAACTCACAACGGTCTGTAACTTCATTTCCAGAGGGGATCTGATGCCCTCTTAGAATCTCTGTGGACACCAGACACCACATGGTATACATATATTCATGCTAGCAAACACTCATAAATAAAAACAAAAGCAAGAACTGGGACTAGCCAGGTGGTGGTAGCACACACCTTTAATCCCAGCACTCAGCAGACAGAGGCAGGCAGATCTCTGAGTTCAAGGCCAGCCTGGTCTATAGAGTGAGTTCCAGGACAGTGAGGAATGCACAGAGAAATCTGGTCTTGAAAAGCAAGACAAACAAACAAACAAATAGCAACAAAAAGAAAAAAAAAAAACAAAGAAAGGAAAAGAAAGACTGGGACCATCTCTAGAAATTCGGGTTCACTGTAAGATATTTTTCCTTCCCAGAATTCCTACCCGTTAGAGTAGGGGTAGGTTTGGCTGGGTCTGCTCCCCTTCCTGGGTCCTGACTTAGAAAGGTGTAATTACTTCTTTTTCTTTCAGATGGCCAAGGCCTGACTATGGCTTCAATCCTAACTAAGCTTTAGGCTTCCGTGCTCTTTTCCTAAAGTGCCCTCTGTGTGGCTCACGCTGCTATGGAGTTGCCCTCCACACTAGCTTATCGCCTCTACTGTCCTCCAGGGAGCTGTGAGATTTACAGCTTGCCTGCCTCAGGTTTTCCTTTGAGGTTTTAGAAAACTGTCTTCAAGCTTCCATTTGTGTCCCTTCTTAAATTATTCTATTAGTGAGACCAAGAGCACTAAGAGCAGCCCCAAGTTTTGTACAGTGGCTCTGCTGCAGTCCCGGGTTCCAGCCCTCGTTACTGAGGTATCTGCTTTCTATCTTACTGTCACTGCTAATAGAGTCTTCTTTGAAAACCTGCTTTCCTACCTTTTAACTCTGTGCTCAATGGAGAAAACAAACCATTTATGTGCCGCTAATTACCATCGGTACCAGTACAATCAATGTGCTGGGTGTGGGAGCCAAACCTGAATCCCAGCATTAGGGAGGTAGGGACAGGGGCATTACAAGTCCAGGGCCCTCATCAGCTATGCAGCTGAGTTTGAAGCCAGCCTGGGCTATGTGAGATCCCACCACCACAACAAAGCAATGCAAAAACCACCACAATAAAAGACACACATTATCTGATATAAGAACATCCAGTGGACAACAGGCTGGGAATAAAAAGAGGGACTGAATTTACAGAGCAAAGAAAAGTGTCTTGTCTAAAGAGGAGGGAGTGAGGGTGGAAATGGTATACATGGCTTACAGGACTTGACATGGTGAGGGCACAGCACACACAGCCTCTGGAGTGCCAGCTGGAAAGGAGGAGGAGGGGGAATGAGTCCATAACAGCTGGAAATCCTCCAGACTTGGTACAAGCAAAAGAGCTCTAAGAAAAACCACATGTGGGGACATTGTAGTCAAATGAATCCCAACCGAAGAAAACTATAAAAACAACCAGAGAAAAATGGCACTGGCATAAAAACAGCCAATCGCACACTGCAGGAAGACTCTCATTAAAGGAGGCCGGCAGACAGACTGCCTCTGGTAAAGCTAAAGAGCAAATCCAACTCAGCCAAGCATTCCATGATCAGCAAGAATGAAGTCACAGGGAACCACATCTTCAGACTAATGAAAACGGGCAGAATCCTCATCCACAGAGCTGCACAAAATGAATTGGGAGCACCAGCTTTCGGGAAGAAAAAGGGCAGGCAGGGGGTAAACACACAGAGCATTCAAAGACTATCCTTCTCTCCCTGTCTCAAAATATATGCAAAAACTCTAAGGTTCTATCACGGGGGCACAAGGAGCACAACACCTAAGCTGTGGTACATGTGGCACCTCTGCACAGGACACGTGGAAACCATGCCAATACTGTAAATACCCTCATTCACAGCACCTGCCACTTCCAGAGGTGTAAACACTGCTACCAAGGGACATCTGCAAGTTCAGTATTGACTCTAAAGAGTATGTACACATACACAGTTTCAAGATTCTTAGATTTTTTTTGCTTTTTAAAATTTACTTAATTTGGGCTGGAGAGATGGCTTAGAGGTTAAGAGCACTGGCTGCTCTTTCAGAGGTCCTGTGTTCAATTCCCAGCAGCCACATGGTGGCTCACAACCATCTATAATAGGCTATTCTGCCCTCTTCTAGCCTGCAGGTATACATGCAGAGCACTCATACATAAAATATAAATAAAAACTGTTTTAAAGATTTACTTAATTTAGCTGGGCAGTGGTGGCGCACGCCTTTAATCCTAGCACTCGGGAGGCAGAGCCAGGCAGATCTCTGTGAGTTCGAGGCCAGCCTGGGCTACCAAGCGAGTTCCAGGAAAGGCACAAAGCTACACAGAGAAACCCTGTCTCGAAAAACCAAAAAAAAAAAAAAGACTTAATTTTATGTGCATGAATGTTTTGCCTGCATGTATGGATGTGTACCACATGTGTGCCTGATGCCCAAAGTGGTTAGAAGAGAGCAATGGATTCCCTGGAATTGGAGTTAGGATGCTTTGAGTCATCATTTGGAACCAAGCCTGGGTCCTCCTAAAGAACAGCCTGTGCTCTAAGCTGCTGAGCTATCTCTCTAGCCCAGATCCTTACATTTTATCAAGACATTAGCTCAAAGTAGAGTCTGAAAAGTGAAAGGTACACACTACACTTCCTCCGACTCACCCACTGCCTATAGAAACTCTGTGAGAGGAATGTCCCTCACTCCCAAATCCCAGCCTCATTTTCTTTAGGGAAAGTGAGGAAGCAGTCACTTGGATAGTTTTATATGTCCTGTGGTTCAAAGGAGAACTGCTGAGGAAGGCTGTGATAGACTGCTTAGAAATGGGGACAGCATGACCTAATGCTGTCCTAACGCAATTTGTGCAAGGCCCGGGGGTTGATTTCCAGCACTGCAAAATAGTAACAATGACAATAATAAATTAAAACCACAAAATACAATAAGTACAGTAAAATAAAACTGTGTGTTCCGGGGGAGTGGACACTCATTTCAAAACTCTGAACTCTGCTGTCTGTCCTCACAATGAGGCCCAAATGCAGAACCAGGAATGTCCCATGCACTAAGGCTTCTTATTGTTGCTACACTATGATCCACATGAATCTCAGGAGAGGTAATAATACACTGCTGTGGTTTCAGGAGTTAGTTTTTATCTTCAATTACTGTCTTGTTAAAATTCATGCACGGAGCCAGGCGGTGGTGGTGCACGCCTTTAATCCCAGCACTCGGGAGGCAGAGCCAGGCAGATCTCTGTGAGTTCGAGGCCAGCCTGGGCTACCAAGTGATTTCCAGGAAAGGCGCAAAGCTACACAGAGAAAGCCTGTCTCGAAAAAACAAAACAACAACAACAACAACAAAAAAAAAAAAAAAAAAAAATTCATGCACGGATTTTGAGTTTCTTTTTTATTAAAAGTCCAAGAATGATCTGGGCATGGAGGTGCACGCCTTTAATCCCAGCACTCAGGAGGCAAAGGCAGGTGGATCTCTGTGAGTTCGAGGCCAGCCTGGTCTACAACAAGAGTTCCAGGTCAGCCAGGGCTACACAGAGAAACCCTGTCACGGAAAACAAAAAAATAAATAAGAAAAGCCCAAGGGTTTTGAGGTTCAGGCTCTCCCCACTTCCCCCGAGACATGGTTTCTCTGTGTAGCCCTGGATGCCTTGAAACTCTCGTTGTAGACCAGGTTGGCCTCAAACTCACAGAGACCCACCTCCCTCTGCCTCCCAAGTGCTGGGACTAAAGTTGTGCACCATTACTGCCAGGCTCATAGTCTTTATAAGCTGCTCTTCATCATGATAACATTATGCAACAAAGCCATAAGCCTCAGTAGCACAGAACTAAAACACTGCTCAGGCTGAAATATTCCACTTTGTCTGATGTTGTAAAGTTGCTACAGACATAAATTCTTTCAAGTCTATCATTTTTAAGAGTGCAAAGAACCTTAGTTCAGAGATATTTCGTGTCTGCAGTTTAATCAAGGTGACAGAACCAGCCCTCCTTCACTGTTTTGCCAGAGACAGACTCCAATTCTATTGGTGAGGGCACAAACCACAAGCACCGAGCATCACTGGGTTGTTTCCTCTTATACCTCCTGACCCTTTGGCACCAGTAACAACTGGCACAGGGACTGGGACCTGAGACAAGTTATCTTTTGTACAATGGTCCCCAACCATGGCAGGGAAGAAGGGAGGACAACCATTCACCAGGCTTGTGGACTTCCCGCACCAAACTAAGACCTCTGCTCCTACACAGCAAGGTAAAAACGGCACCAGGACAGAGTGCACTTTGCCACTAACACCTTCACTCTCCTAACACTCTCTTCATCCCCACCACACAGGTTTGTGCCTCAGGAGCTCACCAAGACTTCAATCTCATCTGCAAAGTGGGGTGTATACTCCTGGGAATAGGGATTCAGTTCCATGACCCCAGGGTCACTGAGAGCTCTGTGAGAGAGAAGGAGTACAGATGCTTTAGGAATGCTGCCCAAAGCCTGATCACTCTGTAAGCTCCATCGTACTGCTGTAAGACTTCTAAGGCAACAGAGAAAATTGAATAGAACTTCAGACTACAGTGACCACAGACCAATGTCCGGCACAGAGGAAGGGATCATGAGAAAGGTACTGAAAATTCAGCTAGCTTGCCTGCCTATGCTGGACAGAAGAAACTCCTGGTGTTGGCTGGTGATGAGTGGTGGGATGCTGGACTGGCTAAAAGTGGGCAGCATGGTCTTACAGGACAGTCTTCCTGGCATGCTCCACCACAGCCAGGGCCATAGCTGCTCAGCCTTCATCCTCCTCGGCACTAAAGCACACAATCAGAGAACAGCAGACAACAGCCATGTTTTTCAATTTTACCCAGAGGCTAGAGAGGTTTCTCAGTGGTTAGAGCACTGGCTGCTCTTCCAGAAGACCTGGGTTCAGTTCCTAGCACCCATGCTCACCTCTCAACTGTCTCCAACTCCAGTTCCAGGGAACTGATTCCTTCATCTGGCCTCCAGAAACACTACACAGACATGGCATAGACATACATGCAGGCAAAATACCCACACACATAAAACATAAATCTTAAAAAAAAAAAAAAAGAAAAAGAAAAAGAAAAAAGAAATTGAAATTATACCCCACAACCCAGGGTCTTGGTTATGTCTCAAGAAAAAGCACTATGGCACAAGGTGGATGCCCTGCTTGGTCTGGAGGGTGCTACAGAAAGGAATTGGCCCTCACAAGAGGCCCTGCTCTCAGCTGACTTTCTCCAGTAGGCAGCCTTGCTCTCCAGGTGCCAACTCCAACCTGGTGGGACAGTCAACAGAGGAACACAGTCTCCTGCATCATATGCACTGTGACCTTGTAGCTAAGGCCAGGTGGAGAACAGGTCTCCCAGGATTGTCGTCACCCACTGCTCTCCACTGTGCCATGGTCTTAAGACACAGATGTGGCACAGTGGCAAAGAAGCAGACCACCTAGAGCTGCAACCTAGCAGAGCAGACAGCACTCCACGTAGAGTAAGCGTAGGCCTTTAAAGCAACAGCATGGAATGCACCTGAGAGAGAAAAAGCTGACGCTTGGGACACAGGAGACAGAGAAGGGCAGAGGGACCAGCTCAAGGTGCAGAAGGCACAGACACAACTGTGAGTAGCGAAGCAGAGCAAGTCATTAGTGGGGATAGGCAGCCTCCCAGGAGCCTCAAGGCACATGAGCAGCCAGGACAGACATCCCTGCCTAACTCTGCTAAGACCTGGTCCCACCAATAACCTCATCCCATTTCAAATAATCACTTTGTGCCTGCCCGGGTGCTTCCTGAATCAATCTAGCAGGAAATCAGGAGGCCCAGGGTCTATGGTGAGAGGTTTCATCAGCTACAGATCCATACTGAGCAAACCCACACTCCAATTATATTTTTAAAAGTTGCACTTGTTCAGTGGCACGAGCAGTGTGGAACTTCACTGAGGCCGGTGGCACTGAGGGGGTGAAGACAGGAGTACCTGTCACCACATCAGCATGGAGTAAGTCTCAGGAGCCCATTTAGTTGGGAAAGAAGTGTTCTACAGCCCAGCTGCTTTAGATTCTAGGCTTTGTTCTGGTGTGAGTAGCAGAGGATAACTAAACCTTCCTTTTTTCTCCCTTAATAAACACCAGTATTTGATGTTCTTTGTTTTTGTTTTTTTTTGAGACAAGTTTTCTCTGTGGAGCTTTGGAGGCTTTCCCGGAACTCACACTGTAGCCCAGGCTGGCCTCGAACTCAGAGATCCGTCTGGCTCTGCCTTCCAAGTGCTGGGATTAAAGGCATGCACCACCACTGCCCAGCTAGCATTTGGTGTTTATATTGCTGAAATTTGGTGGTGAGTTCCTTGGGAGAATCAGAAACACAACAGCCCCCTCTGACCATGCCTGATTGAAGGGACTCTGGTCAGCTTGAGTGTGGCAAACATTGGCTCCGTCAGGCCTTGTCTTTCTCCCTGATTCCCTCTGCCTTGCTAAAAATCATTAGATTGCATCCCTAAAGCTAGCCACCAAAGTCCATTCCCTTATTTGGCCACTTCTTCCTCCTGAGGCTGACTACCAAGGTCCAGCTGTCAAAGTATTGAAGTCCAGCAATCAAAAGTCCCTTTGGCTCACCTAATTAACATGCCCAATTAAAATTAAACACAAGGTTTCCCCTTGGCCCTTTATAAACCACCATTTTCCTATATGCCACATCTGTCTCCTCTCTGTCCAGAGGCAGTCCTTTGTCCCCTCCAGGACAAATACCCCTACCCCCTCTTCCTTCTTCCCTTCCCCTTCTCTTTCATCCTTTATCTCCTGTCTTTGTCTTTTATTCCCTGTCCTCTGTCCCTCTGGAGCAAATAAATCTCCTCTGTGCTGAGAAAACGGTCTTGGGGTCCTGAGCTGATACTTTTCCTTTCAATAATGACACTATGTCCCAACAGTCCACAGCTCTGTACTGTGGATGCCTTCTCCCTGCACCTGGAATCTCCCACTAATGTCCAGCATAACTCACCCACCTTTGCCATGTTTTCCCAAAGGCCTCTTGGGCAGGGACTCCTCCGTGGAATGTGCTGATGTATGCAATGCATTCTCCAGACTGTTGCTGATGCTGCTGACAGGGGTCTCGGTTCTGGGCGCCATCTGAGGAGACAGAATATCATTCTCTTACTTTTTTTCTACATGAGTGTCTCTTGTTGAAAGTTAATACACACAAACGTGGCTTTGAGTTTTCCTACCACAACACAACATCAGACAGAACAGTAGTCTTAGTTAGCCATGGTGGCATGCATCATATGCCTTCATCTGAGGCAAAACCCTGTTTTTACATTTTTAAATTAAATGCTTTCCTATAACAAATTCCACAGAGCTCTGGAAGCCACAGAAAAACAGGGCACAGCACATCTGGCCAGGTAACAATTCCAACAACACCCAACAGACTCCCTCGCCAATTCCTCTTCTAGGGATTGTTGTGTAACACCTTCCTCCAAGATTGAAACATTCCACCCTGAAGGGAAGCTCCTTGAGCAGGAAGGTAAACAACTCAAGATAGCTTCCGGAAGTGCCTGAAACTGACCAGACTGAGTAGGCCCCTCCCTGCCAGAATGAACAATAAGAGCTGAGAGTCCATTCAGATGGAAGGCAGTGGGCAACACCAGCTGAGCTGCCAAGTTAACTCTCAAAGGGGAACAAGAAGACTCTGGGACCAGGACAGCTCAACAGCTGCCTGGAAGAAGTAGAAACCAGCCCGAGCCGCCTGCAAGAGGTTTAGACCACTGAGGCATCTGGAATGGGCACTCTCCAACCTGGTGAGCTGCCTGCAGGTGTGCAGTGCGCTCCTGGTTCCCAGCGCTGTAGCTGTCACCCGGCTGGGGTGGGCCTTGGTGATACAGCTGTCTTGGAGACACTTGTGCCCTTATAAGTAACCCTCACTATATTAACGCAAGTAACCCCGATAAAACTCACTGGTTCACCAAATACATACTTTGGTCTGTCCTGGGATCCCCATCTAGGGTGAGATGTGTGTTGCATCTCCCCAGGAAAAGTTTTGTCACACAAAAGGATTCACCACATTAAAGTTTTACACAGGAAGAGACCTGACACTGAAAACTTCATTATTTAGAGACAGGGACCTGCTGATATAAGCCAGGGGACACCACAGCTAGACTGTGACACAATCAGCCTCTGCTGTTGCTGGGTGTAAGAAGGTTCTTATTATGTGCACACACAGAACTGGGCCCACAGCCCTGGACAGCTGACTGGTCTTTGGGAAGGGGGTGGACTACAGTATTCTCCATTTCCCCCTTAACAGTATTAGAAAAATTTACAGCCCAAATAAACTAGATATAAAATTAAAAAAACATCAGTGCTTTCACTTCAGTCTTAACTAAGATTTCAAATATTAGCCGAGTGTGGTGGAGCACACCTTTAATCCCAGCACTCAGGAGGCAGAGGCAGGCAGATCTCTGTGAGTTCGAGGCCAGCCTGGTCTACAAAGTGAGATCTAGGACAGAAGTTGAGGAACTAAGTCACTCTTGGTCCAGCCTTTAACTTGAGCAGTGAGCACGTGGGACATGCCTGCTCCTGATATCCTAGCCCTTTGCCCATGGCTTCCTGTTGTTACCTGCCTGGTGGTGGCAGGTGTCACTGGCTGTTCAGAGGCCAGACCCAGCGCCTGAGGCTCTGAGGTAAACAGGCAGCTGAATGAAGGCACAGACCACCACCCAGTTTGTCAGAGTCACTCAGTAGAAGCCTGGTCAAACTGGGGTCAAGAAGGCTTACCTCTGATTTGGTGTGGTGGTGTACGCCTTTAACCTCAGTACTTGGGAGGCAGAGGACGGTGGATCTCTTCGAGTTACAGGCCAGCCTGGCCTACACAGTGATTTCCAGGCCATCCAGTGCTACACAGAAAGACCCCAACTCAACAACAATAAAAGGCTTACTCTGCATCCCAGTATCCAGTAGAGCACAACAGATGCCTATGACAGTATGCCACCAGCCAGTCTCTATGAACTTGAACAGAACTCAAGGAAACAAATCCTAGTCATTCATTCACTTTAGAAATACAATTCATTGTGGCTAACATTATCAAGAAGTTGTCAAGAAAGTTAAATTTGGGGGGCTGGAGAGATGGCTCAGAGGTTAAGAGCATTGACTACTCTTCCAGAGGTCCCGAGTTCATTTCCCAGTAACCACATGGTGGCTCACAACCATCTGGAATGAAATCTGGTGCCCTCTTCTGGCCTGCAGACATACATGCTGTATACATAATAAATAAATCTAAAAAAAAAAAAAAAAAAAAAAAATAGAAAGAAAGTTAAATTTGGGTCTTGAGATGTTGGTAGAGTGCTTGCCTAGCATATCCATGAATCCCTAGGTCTGATCCCCAGGCATGATGTTTCCCACCTGTAAACCTAGCACCCATGAGGTAGAAGCTGAAGGATCAAAAGTTCAGGGTTTCCCTTGGCTATACAGCAAGTTCAGTGCTAACCTGGGCTACATGAAATTCTGTCTCAGGAAGGAAAGAAGGGAGGGAGGGAAGGAGGGAGGTCAATAAAGAGGGCTGGGTAAAACGGCTCAGTGGATAAAAACATTTGACTACTAGCCTGAGTTCAATCCCTGAAAACAAAAAGATAGGAGAACTGACTCCACAGGGTTGTCTTCTGACTTCCACATGCATAGTGGCATGGAGACATGTACCCCTGTCATGCACATACAAGTAATAATAACAATAAAATATAATTATAAAAGACATAGAAGAATGTTAAATTATAAACCTGGCATTTCACATCTGCCTATAATCCCTGCACTTGGAAGTCAAAACAGGAGGGTCCTGAGTTCCAAACTAAAGTGGACTACACCACAAGCTGCCTTCAGTGTAGCAGTTTTTTTCATCATTCAATAGTAGAACATTAAGAACAAGAAACACCCATATGGGGAGACAAGATTCCCACCCAACTCGGTGAGCAGCTCAGATACAACCTCTCAGTATATGGCTACCAGCCACCAGCAGCTTGTCCCAGTTGTTTGACTCACACAGCTCCTGACTCTACATCCTGGTTCCAAGAGGCCATGGTGGTTCTGACTAGTCACAGAAACCAGCATCCCCTATCACCAGAAGACCACTAAGCAAACCCCAGCTCCCCGACTCCAGCCTCCATGTGAAGGTAGTGAAGGGGTGTGCTGACAACAGGTCTCACTAGGGTACCCTCCACATCCAGGCCAGAGTCCTGCAGGGGCTTATCCTTGTGTGCTGCCAGCTGCTGAGAGCCAGGCTGAGGGAAGGACTACTTCACAAAGAATCAGCTTGCCCAGCTGCTGACTTCAGTAAGTGACAACAACAGGAAGCACTTCCTATGTCCATGTAGACGCAGCCCAGAGCTGAGGGCTGCTGTCCTTATTAGGCCAGTGGCCAGGTCTAGGACAGGGCAAAGCTGTGAGCTGCCTGATGAAAACACACACGGGGGAAAAAAAAATGCCTTAAGAGGTGATGACCCCAAGGCCAAACGTGTCTGCCTGTCTATCGGTCTGGTCTTCCTCCTCTTGCCTCCTCCTCTAGTCTCTTGCTTGCCTGTTTACACTAAATGCTGCCTTCAACTGCAATTCCCAGAAATGCTGTTTTAGGTTATTTTTGGTTAGGTTAATTTGGCCACGTGACCTGCAGTTCAACTCAGATATTCTGACTCACTTTCAGCCGAGCTGCAATGGGCCTGATGTTCACATGTTGCCCTCCCATCCTGTGCAAGGCCTGTAGACTAAGCCAAGGCACTCCCTTCCCCAGCTCTTCCTGTTAGTCCAAATCCTCTCTGGGCAAAGCACCTTACTTTATTTCCAAGTAAAGGTCATAGGTTCTACTGTCCAACTAACTGTCCTTTCAATATCGTGGCCAACATTTCGAAGACCATCAGGACCTGCGGCACAGCCCACAGGGACCCAGATGCCCCCCCCCCATCTCATTTACCTGGCCCAGTGGACACAAATTCCCTTCTATCAGACCGTGGCTCTGTGCTCCTTGTCCATATGGCTCCCTCAGTACCGCTCATCTCTACACAACTGCATTGCCAGCATTCAGCGAGGCATGGTTTTGTTTTGCTTTTGTTGTTTGTTTGTTTCTTCTCCTGTGGGGCTGTTTTGTTCATGGAGGGATCCTCCACATGTACAAAAATGCCTTCCATTGAGAAGCACTAGGCATCTATAAGACATCTGTAAAACATTCAGCTACAGCACCAAGTTCCAATGGCCCCAGTGGCACTGATTTCCAGGTGATGCTCTGTATTCCCATCTTGCCTGGTGTCATCACTAGGGTCTCAGCAGCTCTGCTCAGGCACCAGTAAGATGTGATGTTCAGCTCTTGTGGAAGCCCAGAATGTACTCCTCTTTCCTGGGGCCCCAGAAGAGCTTATCTGAGTTCTAGTGCTGCTGCTTGCTCAGAAGTGCCTTGCCGGAGTGGAGTTTAGACTACTGGCCTGAAGCAGCATTCCCCTGGCTCTTGAGGTATACCTGCTAGGTACATAGAGATGAACTGGTACATCCAGACCTAATATGTAAAGACCTGTAGGTCCAGCCTGGAGGCCCAGGCATGCAATCTCAGATAACCAGGAGACTAGGACAAGAGGATAGAAGGTTCAGGGCCAGTCCAAGCTGGTGACCAAATTCAAGTCCAGCCTGGATGACTTAGTAACGGGCTTGTCTCAAAAAGTAAAAAGAGGGCAGAGCGTCCTCAGCTCACTCAGAGTCTCACCTGAAACATGCAAGGCCCTAGGACTGGATTCCCAGGACCATGTAAAACAAAACAAGAGCTTCCAAATCATGGTATATGTGTATTCTGACTTGGGTCCAAGGTGGATCTTGAGATTCTGCATTCTTGACTATCAGGACATTTCAAAATAAAGGATTACACCTGGGTCAGACCAAAGGCTAGGCAGCTCCCACAAAAAGGGACATGAGCATCAGAATCCCAATTCATGTGGATAATCAAACCAGATGGACTTGGATCCCTTCCAGGGAAGTAAGTCATGGGAGTCATGTGGCTTGATAGCTGATGTTGGTCCTATCATGATGGCTAATAACTGTTCCTCAGACATAGACAAATTTTAAAAGGTTTTCCTCAGACTGTAATACCCCATGAAAAAGCTCACATTTACAGGCTTCTTCAAAGCTACGTGTAAATTCACTTTAATATTCATACATCAGGGACACAATCTTTAGAAATTTAATTTTTGAACATCAATTCCATTTTCAAAGAGGACATGCTCACATGTAATCATATTTCTGGAAGCAGAGCCTGCTAAATATACAGACTGCAACAGACAAGCCAACCAGGGGAGCCTGGGCCTCCCATAGCCCAGTGCCATTGCTCCAACAGGGAATGGTAGTGAGCTACTGGAGGAGGTACACACATCAGCCACACAACAGACCAAGTTATCCCCACATTACAAATCAAACTGGAGCACAACTCCCAACCCTTTGTCTGGGGCCATAAGCCCAGCTGGGAAGAAAAGAGTGAGGCACTGCAGCCAATGAAATCAAAGGGACCAGTGGGCATGGTGGCACACACCTATGGTCCCAGCACTCATGGAGGTGGAGATGGGAGAATCACAAGTTCCAGGTCAGCCTGGGCTACATAATAAGACCCTGTCTCAAAATAACCAGGAGGGAGGGAAGGAAGAAAAGAAGGTGCACCAGAGTATGGGCAGATAACACGGGCACAGAGTGTGCAGACGGCAGCACAGGCCTTGCTCACTGATGAGATTTCATCTTGTTCTGCTTCAGCCTCTTTCACTGCAATGTGGAAATAATAGCAAGTAGCTCACAGGGCTTTAATGGTAATTAAAATGCATTTACTAAGCTTACCAAGCTGGAAGACAGATACTAGTCACTGTTACTGCTACGGCTGCGGCACACAGTGGGGCTGCTAAGGAACCTCAATGGACAGAAGTACTGCCACGGACAGCACAGTAACAAACATGACCGCACAGGAGGGTCGGTCACAAGCCACGGGTCCTACAGAGCCTCCCTGCCCTCCTGGATGTCCCCTAGGCATTGGGCAGAATTCCAAACAGTTACCCAACATCCACATCCCTATGTTAGAACACAGGGGGTCTCTCCTCCTTCAAACAGGCCCTTCTTAATATGTCCATCACGACAGGCCATCACTCCATCTAAAATTAACAATGACAGCTTGAGAAGTCATTTCATCACCTGAATTTCAGTGAAACAAAGTCATCACAGAAAGACAGCAGCAGTCTCAGCCTTGGCTGGCAAGTATTGACTGGTGCCACTGCTGGGCAGCCAGTATGCAGGACACAGCTAACTGTGGCACCTCGGCACCTTCCGACCTTCTAAAGCTACCTAGAGGAGTCAACAGATTCCTAAGCTATACACCAGCAATAGAGCCAAGACTTGTGTGTAGGAAGATACAACTTGCCTTCACAAGATGAAAATCAATGATGACATCACCACACATCAAATTCACAGGTAACACAAAGCCACAGTCATCTGACTACAGACAAGGAGTCCTTTAAACAGAATCAGAGGAAACAAAAGATATGGGGAATGTTCACAGGTATGTGAAAAAAGGAAAATGTGTCTATAAGCAGACAATCACTGGAAAGAGACGGGGTGGGGGGGTAGGGGGGGAAAGCCTCAAAAGAGCTCACAGCACTTATGTCTAGGTGACTTATTTATTTAGAAAGGTTTAAATACACTTTATTGTTATTGGGGGGGGGGGCGGGATTCCATCAAGCAGAGCCAATAAATGTGGTCTCAGTTGTCACCATGGAGACATCAATATGTCATGATGTCTAGAACAGGTAACTAGAATTGAACCATGATCCTAGGGAAGGCCCATCATGACTGCGGGAGACATGATGAGGAAGAGTTGGCAAGGATGGTCTGTCTGGTCACAGGATGTTGGGAGGACACCCCCCTTTTTCTCCTGCTTCTTATAGTTCTCCAGATGTAACAGGACCTAGCCCACAGACAGAAGGGAACACAGGAAGCAGAAGTGAGCCCCTAGCTGTTCCAGTAGCATCTTGGAATGGTCCAAGCACTGCCAGCCACAGGGTGGAGCCAGTCAGTCCCTTCATCAGCAATGGCATCAGAACAGACACAACAGTGTGAAGCAGCCAAAGATGAGTTAAGTTTTTGAGACAGTCTTACTTTATAGCCCACAATGGCCTCAAACTCACAGTGATCTTTCTGCCTCGGTCTCTTGAGTAGTGAGGTTACAGGCACACACCATCACGTCTTGGCTTTATTTTCTAATTTTCTGTTTTCCAACTTTTCTACAAAGAGCAGACACTACTTTTAGAAAAAGAAGCTAAAGATCCAGTCTAAATATAGACGCCTTCCTACCAGGTATGAGCAGCTCAGAAAGGCACACACAGCTTGTACTTCCCCCCCCTTCTGTAGCCTCCATACCCATCCCACAAGTCCCAGGGTGCTACCCCTGGACTGTGGGATGGGTAGAAACACGTGATCAAGACCCCAGATGCCCTGTTCATCACTGGGAAGATGACAATTCAGGATAATCAAGTGGGGAGGGTGGAACAGCGGTCAGGAAACCACCATGGAGCCAGGGCCTAACTGGCAGGAAGAGCTACTAAACCCTGGGGATGGGCCTTTGAGCATAAGAGTACATGTAGAACCAAGGCAGTAGGAGCTGGCACTAGTACCCAAACACAGTCTAGTCAACCACCAGCTTGCCTAAGCAGGAAAGGGTAACATCTGCTATATGCTTTCAAGTCAATGTAAGAAAACTGATTTGTAAGCACTTTACCAAAATAGTCATTTTGTGTCTCTAAACCAGAACAAGAAAATAGTTTAATAGTGAAAGCTATTTGCTGACTTAGGCCAAATGAAAGCCAATGCTAACCAAAAACCACTTTCCACACAAAAAATTCCTTTTAATGTCTCTTACCAGACAGATAGAGAAAATGGAGAGGAGAGCTAAGACAGACTGCTCCATTGTGGCAGAGTATGTATAGGGAGGGATCCCCAAGGTGGGGAGAGAATAGGCTTCTTCCACATCCAGTGAGGTCTGTTAGGACACAGCTCTGTAGTCCTGGACATCCCACCACAAGCTAGTCCCACATCCTGCATGGGAAGCTACTTAATACAGCCTGCAAAAGAGCCCAGGCCTGCTGGAAGAACCCTGCCAGACACTGAAAAGAGGTAGGAACTGTGCAAACATGCTCCTCCTGGTGACCATGTACTAGTTTATGGTGCTGAAACATGTCACCACAGATGTAATTGAGGGCTGAGATGGTACACAGACAATGTCTCTGAAAGTAATAACCTGCTTCTCATCACCATACCCTTTCTGATATGGTCTGAGGCAGTCCAAGGGACTGTCTTGCTGACTGGGGCTGGCTACTGCCTAACTGCTTACAGCTTCTGCCTTACTACACTCCATTCCATCTGAGGTTTGCACAGTGAGTCCAGGCACTAGAGACAGAGAGAAGGAGGAACATGGTGGTAAACCCTATCAGCCTCCTGTAATCAAGAGCCATGGCCTGCACTCATGCCCTTGGGGACCTTGGACCATACACTGGTTGTGCATGCAGCTAGAGGAAGCAGGTGGCATCTCCAACAGCTATATCAACCTCAAGACTAAAGCTGCTAGCTCTCAGGAGCAGCATAGAATGGGGCCTATCATACTCACTGATTCCATCAGCTGCCACACAGCCCTGTCAGAAGACACACAGGCAAAAGGAACTCTGCAATACACCCCAGCCTTTGATTCAGGCTTTAGCTTCAGTGTCTCCTCCATGATGAGTGGTGAGGGGCTGCCTGGCTAGGCTGGGGGAAGTAGGAAGTGCCACAGTTGTCAGAAAAAGTTCCACTATCAGCAGTGAGGTGTGATCATGACCATGAAGAATGCTCAGAAGCCAAATTTAATTTTTTTAAATTCTGTGTATGTATATGGGTATGTATACATGAGTGCAGGTGCCCACAGAGGCCAAAGGCATCAGATTCCTCCTGGAGTTTGAGTTACACATTGCTGTGAACTGCCTGATATGGTGCTGACAATCAAACTCAGATCCTCTGGAAGGGCAAGATGTACTCCTAACCCCTGAGCCCATAAATTATGTTGGTTATTGTTTGAAGCAGAATCTCACTATGTAGCCTTGGCTGGCCTGGAGCTTTCCATGTAGACCAGGCTAGCACTGAATTCACAGAGATCTATCGGCTAGAATTAGTGCGCACCGCCACACTTAGTGATTTATTTATATTTTATACATGAGTGGTTTGTCTGTGTGTTTATCTGTGTACTACATGAGTGCAGGGCCCAGGAGCCAAAGGGTGTCAGATCCCCTGGAACTGGAAACACAGACATTTTGTGAGTTGCCACCATTAGGTGTGCTGGAAATCAAACCCAGTTCCTAGGTCCTCTGGAAGAGCAGCCAGTGCTTAACTGATGAGCCATCTCCAAGATTAAAGGCCCAATGAACCCCAGTACAAGAAGCCCACTCCAATACACCAAAGGCGGCCATCTAAAGTAAAGCAGCAAACCATTCCTCAGCCCTCTTCCCCTGGAAAATCTGACTAGAGAGACTCAGGATGCCTAAATTCAGGCAGCAGGTGCCACTTTCTGCTCTGAGCCTGCAAATGGGAGTTAGGTTCCCGACCCCACACCCAAGTGGCAGCAAGGGGCACTAATTGTGGGTGTTTATCCCAGGGACTGCTGATATTAAAGGTACATTACACACAATATTGGTACAATGAATATCCTGGCTAGGAATGTGTTTCTTTAACAAATAAGAAGGGGGTCTTGCTACCTTGCCCAGGCTAGCCCCAAGCTCCCAAACCTTTAGGCTCAAGCAATGTTCTCATCTTAGGTTCCCAAGGGGCTGGGCCACAGGTGTGTATATCTGAGTCTGGCTCAGAAGCATGTTTCCACTCTGGAGTTTTGTATGAGAAACTGGCCAAATCACAGTAAATTCATTAACTCAACTGCCTAAGATGGACCCTTGAAAACAAGCAGAATGCTAAAGTGACTGTTGTGCAGCCTTAGAACATGGACTCCACACCGCCAAAGCAACCGGCACTATCCAGTAGTCAGCCCAAACCTACAAACACTGACAAGCTGAACAGCACCAAGGGCAGCAAGACAGGACAGACAAGGGGCAGGTGTCTCATCTTGTGGGCTGTGCCCGGTGCCCAGAGAAAGGAAAAAGGAACCCATGAGCTGATCCAGGGTGCAGCCTATTGGTCAAGTTCCAGTTCAGCTGCACAAAGAGGACACCCCCGCCCCACTCTACTTCCAAGAGAGATACCTATACCCCTCCTATCAACTGTGCCATGTTTCAGCATAAGTTCTGAGAAACACAGGTATGGGGTTGGTTCCAAGACACTTTATATGCATAGTGAACACTTAGAGCACAAAAATAAAGAAAACAAAGATGGAAACACTCCTGCTCAACATCCTGCCATCATAAACAAGAACCTGGGTGTAACCAGCAAAGCCCTGGTGACCCCCCCCCACCACCACCACCAATCAGAAGTTGATTTGGAAGACCAAAAATGCTCCCAAGGGCTCTAAAAACCAAGTCTCCCAGCAGTTCAGCAAATGCTGATCTCAAAATGCTTAACTCAACATACATGAGCCACATACACTAGCAACAAGGGACCCTTTCAGTGATCACATCTCCCACCAAGATCTCCTGTCTCTGGCTTAGCTCTGACCTTAGTGACTATTGAGTCTCCAGCAGCCTAGGTGACCTGGATAAGCAAAACTGAGGCCATAACCAGCTAACCCCTGTCACTCTCAAGCAGCGTCTTGTGCAGGGCCAGAACCCACTCACTGTCCTTTCTCCACTAGTGGATGTGAACATAGTGGCTTGTTGTGCACTGGTCATTCAGACTGGTGACTGGCTTGTCCCACCTCTACCCACTGTCCATGCGTGAACTCTCCCTATGGATTCTGTCGCATCACTTACAGCTAGACTGTCGGGTTGTTAGGTTTATTTGCTATGAGTCATTTCTCTTTCCCTGGTGTGTGAACAATAAACCATGGATTTGAAAAAGACACCTGATTGACTGCTTCTCTGTGACTCATAAATTCAAGCCAACATAGCAACTAGAATTGCTGAGGAAAATCACAGCTGACCATGGGCTAAGAAGAGAAATGTGTGGTATGCCCAGCCAACCAGAGCATCTTTATTCCTCAGAACCAATCCACAGGTCCTACAGTATCTCCATCACAGAATCCAAGAAGCAACCATAATCAATAGACACCAGAGAAACATAACTAGGCCCCTGGCAGAGCAAAAGCCTCCTGGAAATGACTAAGCTGGTCAAGAGTCTCAGGTAGAAACAGCAGGGAAGTTTTATTAAGCAATACTAAGGGAAGCACAGGCTGAAGAACCAAAGGGCACCAATAGAAGAACAGAGATGGTTTGGGGGAGGATTTTGGTTTGGTTGGTTGGTTGGTTTGTTGAGACAGGATCTCATTAATTCTAACTGGCCTAGAACTCACAGAGATCCACCTGCCTCTGCCTCTTGAGTGCTGAGATTAAAGGTGTGTGCAACCATACCCCTCAAGAAAATGGAATTTTAAAAGTGAAATTTTAGCTGGGCAATGGTGGTGCATGCCTTTAATCCCAGCACTTGGGAGGCAGAGCCAGATAGATCTCTGTGAGTTTGAGGCCAGCCTGGGCTACAGAGTGAGTTCCAGGAAAGGCGCCAAACCTACACAGAGAAACCCTGTCTCAAAAAACCAAAAAAAAAAAAAAAAAAAAGTGAAATTTCAGCATCAGAAAATGCCATTTCTGAACTAAAAACCCACTGGAAGGCTTAGAAGCAGGCTTGAGATAACAAGACACTGCCATCTTGATGGCTTTGAAGACGGGCCCATGGAAGGTGTCCCATCAGCAGGACAGAAGAGAGATCTGAGAGGACACCTATGCGGGAACAACAACAAATGGGTAAATGCTTGCAATTGCATCCCCACAGGAAATAGACACAAGACTGGAATGCGTTGCTCAAGTCCCCAAGTTTAGCAAAAGGCATAAATTCACAGCTCCAAAACATTCAGAGTAGCCAACAGGTAAGCTTAGGAGAGAGAGCATGCAGACACACACAGCAGAGCCACCAACACAAGAGAACTCTGAGCCCAGTCAGAGGGTGGCAAGGGCACAAGGGAGGTACAGAACAGCCAGACGGCTCTCCACTGTCTACCAACCCAGTGATGAGACAGGGAAAAGCAAAGCTGTGTGCCAGCACCTGCCGAAAGGATGCAGTACAAGCTGGGTCTTCTAAGAGGAAAAAAAAAATCACAAAATGGGAACTATGTGAGCAAGTGTGAAAGAGTCTACATTCAATCACTCACTCACGACATGGTTTTATCCTATAGCCCAAACTGGCCCTGAACTTGTGGTCTTCCTGCTTCAACCCTCCAAATGTTGGGATTACAGGTATGTGGCACCACTTCCTGCCTCTCTCCATCCTCCCTTCCTCCCGCGCGCCACCCCCCCCCCCAGCATGCTGAACTAAGGTATAAAAGTCTTGTGCACACTAGGTAAGTACTCTGCCACTGAGCTTCAGCCCAGAATCTATCTTCATTTGATTTAAAAAAACAAAAAACAACTCCTCCCACTGAAGCAGATTACTATAATGTACTGTGAGGTTTAGGGCCCCTGTTGTTGGCATGGGAACCACCCCCAGCCCCAGGGACAAAGGTAGCCCCCAACACAGGTGAGAAGTACTGCACACTCAAAGTGGACTTGAGAGGTAAGACTACACCAAGACCCCAAGATCCACCATGAAACCCCACAGTGTGAAAGAAGACAGGAGATAAAATGGAATTTCATAACTCTTAAATGGAGTCTTCGGAGTACACAAAACTAACCAGTTAATAGAAAAGTAGCAGAACAGAACAAAGAAAAAGAGCAAAAAAAGCCTGAGGAAGGCAAGGATGAAGGTAGGAATGGGGTAGAAAACATCGAGGGAGTAGAAAATGGCCCTTCTCTACCCTGAGAGGCTTGTGTCACATGGGCTCACACAGCTGTCAAAAGACAGGGCAATGGGGGAGGTGGGGGGGGGCGACTATGCATTTCGCCCAGTCTAAGTGTTGCCTGGAAATGAATCCTAGAGAACTACTTGTGTGTAGGACTGAGCAACACCAGGCCTAAAGGCTCCAGTGCAGTCCTAGGAGAGGACTATGGGTCCCAAGCCAGAGCCCTACAGGTAGTCCCACTCACTGCAGCCTCCTAGAGCAAAGCTGCCTTCCCATCTCACTGTCCTGAGTTCCCCTTTCATTTCTAACAATGAACTAAAACAAATGTCATCATTTTGTCTTCACATAATAAAAATAGCCACCAACTGATGCTACCTTTGCAAACTGCTAAGGCTTACCTGTTTTCTTGGTGTTAAAAGAGGAACATGGGTCAACTAACTCTGGTGATGATTCAACACATCCCTGAAATGCACTGGGGACATTGCTGAGCACATGGCTGATGTGGGCTACCATCCATGCCCCCTTCTTGGACCCTTGTTCTCTGTCTCACATTTCACATGACCCTGAAGGGGAAGTCAGAGCCGTCAGAGCCTCCCTATCAACCACTGGATAGCTACCTCAGGCACCCACACACACCCTCAGAAGATTACCCTCCCAATGTGCTATGCCTGCCAACCTTCAGCACCCTGCACAGCACAGAAGCCTCTGACCCCATCTCAAAAAGCCTGGTGCTTGGCAATACCTGGGTGTACCACACCAACCTTCCCACAGCTGCCACTTGGCACCTTCAAATGTCCCTTCAACTTTACCAAACAGCACCACAACACTGTCAAGCATCCTTCTCATGTCTAGAGTGATGAGGGAGGGGGTTGGGACTCTGCTTCATAAACTAAATCTTAAGTGCAAAAGTGCCTGTGGCTGCACTGAGCACATCCAGGACTTCCTACCTGCGCGTGCTTTAATGAGGCTCACTGCTGAGTCAGTATGAGGCCTGAGAACATACAAACTCCTTTGTAGGAACTCTGCTGATACTGTCTGTGGTTCCCAAATAATCAGGAAATGATTCCATGACTCTCCCTTCTGAGGATGAACTGGTATCACTGGTTAAACTAAGAGAGAAGCAGGCTAGACACTGGAATGACATGGCTGCTCCCTTTACTGCTAATCATTAGCAACCACAGCATCCAGCTTGCCACAAGTCAGAGTAGCATGGACACAAAAGGAACACAGTACACACAAGCCTTTCTCAGGACTACAAAAATGAATTAAACCCCTCAGACTACTAAGGAAAACAGCCTACTCAAGTGTTCCCAATGCTTCACAGGACCCCCACCACTTGGTGCACTTGCTCAGGATCCTGCGGATTCTATGTGTTGGCAGTAAAGATTGCACACAGCCCAATACCATGGCACAGCATTTTTCCAGAGAGCTGTGCAGCCAGCACTAGAGAAAGATCAAGTCAAAGACCATTACATAGGATACAGAGGAAAGTCCCTGGAAACAGCCTACGGTACATGAGAAAAATAGTTCCTGCCATGAGCTGCACCAGGAACTGGCCACAGCACCAGCCATTCCCTCCTCTCACTGGCTGGAACAGATGTTCTTTGGAACGAGCAATGCAGGGATGCTGGGCGATCACCATCTCTGTGCTCCAGCGAGTGAGTCTTTCAACAGAAACACAAAGACATCTATGATCATAACCGGGCAGAAATCTCTAAGGATGTAATGGAAAGATCATTAAGTGGGCAATGGAGCCATCGCACTGCACAAGCTCATGGAGTGAAGTCAGAGAACTGCAAGAGAAGATGGTCTACAGAGACAGGCATGCCATGCTGAGAACTGAAGGCCAGACAGGGGAGGGGTCCACAGCACCTTCCCAAGACCATATGCAGGCACCACCATAGTACCCTCCATTAGAAACCAGACCCAGGGCAAAGTCACAAGTTAGGCACACTGCTGTGGCTTCTAAGGAAAGTTACGGCATCAAGTTATCTGGTGATTTAACTAAAAAAGGAAAAAAAAGTCAAGAAGCTGTAAAGTTGTTTCTTGTCCACACTGAATAATGACACCAGCTTATGAAGAAATGTACCATATATGTGCCACACTCATGGCCCTAGTGTATATCATGCACAGCACATGATCCATGTACCATCTGTTTCCTGTGCATATACATTGTGCCATATATCTATCCTCATAAGTGTTGCATGGAGCAAGAGGGGTTGGAAAGGAGTCAGGGAGAAAGGAGTGGACAATACAGGACTTGCCAAATAACCCTCACCCTGGGAAAGACATCATCACAGGAGCCAGCCTGGTGGCCCACAACTACAGTCCTAGCCCTAGGGAGGCTAAGGAAAGAAGATCATGAGTTCCGGGCAAGCCTGGGCTACAAAGTGAGACTGCATCTCAAAATAAGTAAATTAATTAACTAAAAATTTAACAAAAAAACAAACAAACAAACAAACCCCTCCCACATATCCACAAAACCAGAGAGTTCAGAAACAAATCCAGATAGTGATAGGGTGTGTGATGAGAGCAGTTCCACCTAGGGAGTAAAGGCCACCATGCAACAGACAGTGCTGAGAAAGAGACCGGCATGTACAGTGCCAAGGAGCTTTGCCCCTCCCTCACACCAGTCAAATCCAGATGGGGTAATTCAACAGAAAAGAGATTGAACAAGTTCTGTCCAGATGATACCGGGAAGTATCCTCAAGCTGTGTCATGCTCACATGCATGTGTCACATATGTATCTAATACCCAGTAGGGTATTAGAAGACCAACTACTGCAAGAGAATATTTGCTCCCATTCTGGTCTCACTTTAAATAACTTCAAGCCTTTCAACCCACAACAAAATCCTATTCAGAGTTGCCTGCTTCATGAGATCCTGATGGTCTCTTCGCTTTTTGTTTTGAAACAGGGCCTCACTATGTATCCAAGGCTAGCCTCTACCTCATGACAAGCCTCCTGTTCCAGCCTCTCAAGGGACAAAGATAACTTTACCTTTGGCATGCCATGTTTCTACAGCGTTCCTTCTTTCCTCAATGGAGCCACCTGCTACTGCCTTGCTAACAATGGCTCAGAAGACACATCTAAGGTCTGAAGTCAAAGCCTGCAGCAATCTTGCTGGTGAGCTCACCCCTGATGGGTCCCAGCTGAAGTCCTAGGAGTGAGGATTTTTTTTTCCCTGAAATCTTACCCTGCTAAGGGAGGGAGGGAGGGAGCCCTAATGTAGAAATTATTTTTCCCAGGCAAAAATAATTTTAAAAAATGTGGGGTTAGAGAACTGGCTCAGCAGTTAAGAGCATTGGCTGCTCTTCCAGAGGACCTGGGTTCAACTCCCAGCATCCACATGGCAGTTTACAACCATCTGTAATTCCAGTCCCATGGATGTGATACCTCTTCTCTCCTTCACAGGCACCAGGCATGTATGTGGTATAGACATACATACAGGCAAAACACCCATACAAATAATATAAAAATAAATCTTAAAAAAAATTTACTGTTCTCTACCCACAGCCTCACAGAAGCCAGGAGCCATCCGGTCTACAGGGAGCACATCTAGGTGGCACCTTTAGCAGTATGCATGCCAATGGTCTGGAAACTATGTATCGTAAGTGTGCTCTCAGCCCAAAGGCAAGGTAAATATGGCACAGAGGACTGAGGCACAATGGACAGAATGGAACTTCAACAAACAATGGCTTCAGAAAGCAGCAAGACTTGGCAGTTTGTTTCTGGTGTTTGCTAGCTACCTGTACATACAATGTCACCATGCTATGCATCAGACCCTGTTGTGACAGCTTCCAGATTCTGAAGCATGATGCTCCAGCACACAGCTCAGATGGGGCTCAAGTAATGACTAAAGTGCACATGGGCTGAATACTGGGAAAGCAATAAATAGTCTTAGAGTTCAATGTGGGGGCAAAAGACAATCGCTTCAGAGCCATACAGTCCATGGCAGCAAGTGGACCTGCTGTAACTGCAAGACACTACTAGGCTTCCACTTGCTATTGGAGATCTGCCACTAAGAAGGCCATTAAAATAGAGTTTGAGGGTGTCTAAAAGCCCACAGCATGCACTTCACTGTGAACGGGACAGTCACTTTGACCATGAACTGGAGTACTCCCACCTAGGTAGAAATATAGGGAGCAATGTGTGGACTCAGGGAGAAGATCAGCTGTCCTGGAGAAAAATGCTATCTCAGTCCTGGGTATCCTGAAGACACAATCTACTCTAGCTCTTTAGAATGCTGGGGGCTTTTGGCAGCAGGGTGCAGTGTCAGGGTTATAAGAGAAATCAAGCGAAGCCATCTACTCCTCACATGATACCCAAAGGACAAACTGCCCCAATGTCTGACCTTTGAACTGCAATGACTTGCAAGAGCTTAACACAGACAAGCAGCCAAGTGGAAGCAAAGCCTGTATCAGGCAAGAGCTTACTAGCAATTTTATTAGTAGTCTGTGGAGATTGCTGTAAGTCTGCAGAGGGCAAATCCTAGGGCACACACAGCCAAAACCAGGTGGACAGCTCTGGAACAGCCACCAAAATCAAGACCAGAACCTCAACCTCCCCCTACACGCACACACACACCACACCACTTCGGACCTCCTTTAAGAGAAAAAGACTCCCATGAAGTAGTTCTGCCCTTGTAACCATAGTGCCTAGAGGGCCCGCCCGGCAGCTATGCAGCCTGCTCAGCAGTCCCCTGGGTGGCAGCCCATCCCAAGAATGAAGTCCCTTGGGATAGCATGTGCTGAAAGAGTGCCAAGGAGTATGTGTTAATGTTGGGCATTCAGGAGTTTACCAAGAAGAACGATCTCAACTAAGCATCCATCCAAATCCCTACACCCAATGAACAGATAAACCATGGCCCATCCACATGATGAATAAATATTAATGAGTCATAAAAAAATGGTGTGCACACTCTCACAAGTGAAGCCTTTAAAAGCATGCCAAGTGAAAGAAGCCCATCACAAAAGGGCCAGTACCTGTGCTTCCGTTTACATGGTATGACTGCAGAAGACAAACCCACGGAGACAGAAATTTGATGGTGAGTGTCTGCTGAAGGACTGGTAGGGAGAATGGAGTGACGGCTCAGAGGCATTGGTGTCTTTAAAGAGTGATCAGATGATCTCAAGTTCCACCATGTTAATGGCTACAAAGCACTACACAATACCTCTGCCAGAAGAATTCAGAGTGAATGCTCTCTTGCACCAGCTCCCTGCCACCAACTTGAACAAGTGTACAAGTCTACCCCCCAGGGCAGCCTTGAACTCCAGATCCTCCTTCCTCAGCCTCCTGAGTGCTAAGATTGATTACAGGTCAGTATCTCATTGCCAAGTCAAAAGTCTTGATTTAACATGCTTCCAAAATCAAGGCTTTCTATTTAAACCAAATGCAAACACTGTTCTCACCAGAGCACCGAGACCACGTCTAGGGGACAGAAAGCATTGGCAGCATTAAGGAGACTAAGTCCTGCAGTCCCTCACCCTCCCATAGCAGTGTGCTCAATACAACAGATGGTTTTCTGAAGAAAGCCATGCCTATGTAATGACATCCACAGCGGGGCTTGGTGCATACCTAGCCTCTCAGCTCTCAGGAGGCTGAGGCAGGAGGATAGTGACTCCCAGCCCAGAGTGAGCAACACAGAGAGATTCTGGTCTTTAAAACAAATAAACCGCACTTTTAAACTCCTAGAATTACTCAAAACATTGTGCATTTTTTAAATAAAATGAAAAGTGAGGGCTTACAGAACTGACTACAAATAATGAGGTTTTCAAAAAGGTGAGCAAAATAAAATTTTAAAGCAGACAAAGACATCTGAAAGCAACCCCCATCTCTGTTTCTGAGAGCACAGCCTCAAGATCAAGTGCACCTCTGAGGAAGCAATGCACAGGCTGCCTGCTCCTTAGGACAGTGAGGCCCAGGTCCAGTTCAGGGCTAAGCAGGCACTCAGCTGGACTTCATCCTCCAAGGATCCCCCTCCAAGCACACCATTAGGTTTCAATTTCAGAGCTGCCAGTGAGCCCAAAGTCCAGCTAAGGGAGCTAAAGTCCCTTTGGGAGTGACTTAGAGCCAGGGAGAAGAAAAAGAAAGGTCTGTTTGGACCTAGGCAAACATGACCCAGCCTTCATTGCTAAGCCAAGAGTCCCTGTTCCAGGGTCAAGCAGTGTTCCTAAATTTCCAAAGAGGACCCCAACCCTGTCAGGCCCATGTAATTCCTGAAACAGCCACAATGCCCAGGGCAAGACATTTAAGATATTTAAGCCAGACAATGCATACCTCTGCAAAAAGCACTGAAAAGCCGGCATGGTCAGGAAGGCCACATTGATGGCACAGCTGCTAGCTGCCCTGTCACCTCTGGAGTACTTTAGCCCAGCCTTCTACTGCACAGGAGACAAAGGCTGAGGTTATACAGCTGACTAGTGCCCTGACCCTGGAGACTAGATTAACTCCTTCACCTCTCAATGGACTTTTGACTGAGACAAAGGCTATCTTTCTTATACAAGATGTTCTGAGGGCTGATTGGAGTGGGGTGGAGCCTGTCAGTGGCAGAGCACCTGCCTGGCATGCACAGGGTTCTAGGCTCCATCTCCAACACTGTATAGGTGGGAAAGGACCCAAGACATTTGTTCTAGACACTTCTATTCTGAACTGACTGCCCTACTAAACTAAGAGTCACCACCTTTTACATAGAGTGATCCCTGGATGTACTGTGAGCTTCACTCACACAGTAGTCTGGCTGACCAAAAATGGGAAATGGCAAGTGCATGGTCTTGAACAAAACTAATGGCAGGTGAGGAGACCACAGCAACCTAGACTCCCCAGACAGGTGACAGTTTGTTGGCCTGGGGAGCTGAAATTCCTTGGGCCCTGCCTTTCTTGTTGACAGATACCCAGCACACAATAGAGAAGTGAGGTGAGAAACTGTCTATGGAGGGTAGGAGCCAGATTGGTCGGGGGGGGGGGGGGGGGGGGGGGGGGGCAAAAACAAAACATCTCAGAGGCAAATGTCACTGAAAAGATAAGACACCACAGAAACCCATCCAGGAACCACAACCACTTCTTAGAGGAAGACATTAAAAAGGAGAAGCCACAACTCAAGGTTCAAAGAGAGCTGAAAGAAAACAAAAAGACGCTTGCTTTCCTTACCATCCCATCTTGTTCACCTTGGGTGAGGGAAGAGTATTAGGGCTTTGACTTCAAAAGAACTCAAAGGCTGCAGAGAAGCTGGGCAGGAGGCCCAATTGTGGCCTCCTACTGCCAAGGACACCCTGTGGTACCTCGATGGCCCCCGGGCACTGGAGAGCCTTTCTCTTACAGCAGACACGGGCTGCCGGATCCAAAGCTGCTAACGGCCTCCAAAGGTCCAAACACCCACCGACTCCATCCTCCACAACTATGGGCTACGGCTAAGAGGGCCGGAGGGGCATGAGTTCCTTCAGCTCTTCAGCATGGCATCCAAAAACCCGGCCTTCAGCTTTCACCAGAAGCAGGTGCTGCGCCTCAAACACTTGGGCCAAAGCTGGCATTTCTGAACAGACGGCCAGGCTGACCTTCCTGCCCAGCAGGCTGACTTGTCATCCTAAGACCAGATCCCACCTCAGTGGGTTTGGGCTCTCCCCATGTCGGGTAACTAGTGACAACTCACAAGCATCGAGGCTGCAAAAAACCCTTGTCAATGGCCAGGCTCTCCAGACAGTCATGATTAGCAGTGTGCACAACCCACACCAACGCACACGCATACACACGTTCGCGTACATCGTACCCCTGCTATGCACGCGCGCGCCCGCCCGCCCGCCCGGGACCACCTGTGCCAGGAAGTCAGGGGCCGGGCCCACTTGGGCCAAGGTTCCAGAGGCTTCGCAGAAACACCAGATCTGGCCAGAGCAAGTCGACATACTGCTGAACTGTTATCTGTCACCCAAGAGGCCGGGTGACAGCACAAAGGCCTTATCGCGTCTCCAGCGTGGGCTGTGACACAGAACACACAAAGGGGCTGCGCACTGACGCCGGCCACCGGGTCCCTAGTGGGTCCTCTGCAGGCTGGCCAGTGAAGGACCCCAGACGCGCTGCCCGACCGCACGCGCGCGCTCACCTTGTGGCAGGCGGAGCAGGTGGGCAGAGCGCCGCCGGGCCCGGGCGCGCTCTTGCCGCCGCCGCCACCGCCGCCGCCGCCGCCGTTGCCGTTCAGGCTGCTCTGGATCTGCGTGAGCTCCTGGCGCAGCACCTGCTTCTGATGGAAGCTGAAGGCCGGGTGGTTGGAGGCCATGGTGAAGAGCAGAAGGAACTCATCGCCCGTGCGTCCCTCGTTGAGCTGCAGCCCGTAGTTGTGGATGATGGAGTCGGTGTGCGTGAGCGTGCGGTACAACACGCCCGCAGCCTCGCGCTGCTCCGAGCCCAGCAGCGCCAGCGACACCAGCAGCTTGCTACGCACCACCTCGTCTGTCAGGTTGGTGAGGCTGCCAAGGTCCGCCGGGTTGTTGGCCTTAATCTCCGAGTCGCGCAGCGAATGGTAGTCCTTGCGTGCCAGGTCCTCCAGGCACGAGCCGAGGAAGCGCAACTCGAGAGGGATGCACAGGTCCAGCAGGCCGCACAGGAACTCCACGCGCTGCGGCGACGGCAGTTCGGAGAACCAGCGGTACACGCCGTCCCTCTGCAACGGGCAGCGCTTCTCCACCATGCTGCCGCCCGCGCCGCGCCCGCCGCCGGGCCCGGGAGCCGCGCGCGGGCGGCCGGGGGGCGCGCAGGGCCGCGGCCGGGCGCCGGGGCCGGGGCCGGGCGAGGCCGCGCGCGCGCGGGCCGGGCGCGGGCGCGGGCCGGGCGCGCGCGGGCCGGGGGAGCCGCCCGCCAGGGGCCCCGCGGCGGCCGGAGCCGGGGCCGCGGCCGGGGCGGCTGGGGGCGGCGAGCGGCCTCGGGGCCGCCGCTCACGGGGAGGCGCCCTGCCCGCGCCCGTCCCCAGCGGCGGCCGGTGCGCGGCAGCGGCGGCGGCCGCTCCTCGTCGTCGTCGTCGTCGCCCGGGAGGCGGCCGCCCCCATCTCCCCGCGCGCCGCAGGGTCTGTCAGTGCGGGCCGCCCCCCGACGGAGCCGCCCCGGCCATGCCGCCTCCTGCGCTTGCGCCCAGGCCGGCCGTTACCCGCTGCGAGGCTGGGCGCGGTGCCCGGACGGGCCTGGCGTGGCGGAGTGATCCAGCCGGACCCGCGGACGGATCGCGGCCCGGGCCGTCGGAGCTGAGCAGAGCGCGCTCGCGAGCACGGGCGGCCGCGGCCAGCGGAGTGGGCGGGGTGGCCGCCTCTCGCGACAGCCCGGGCTGGACGGGCCCGCCCCCCCGCGCCGATTGGCCCGGCCGCCTGTTCTGCGGTCGGACTCGGGCCAGCAGCTTCGCAGGATTGGTCAGAGCCGAGGCCCCGCCTCTGAGAGGCACTGTCGATCACTCCGGGCCCGCCCTCACCCGCCCCCCTGGCGACCGGCGCTAGTGGATTGGTCGGTGGGAATCGGAATGGTGGAAAATCTGGGATGGATTCTTGGGCGCTTTTGTTCCCTCAGATTAGCCCGGAGCCTTGTTTTTGGGAAAAGACGGGCGTTGGGCCTTGGTACTTTATTCACGAACGTGATGGCAAGGAGGTGGCGATGGGCCTTAGAAGAACTACTGGCGCCGGGTTTCCCTCTGATCTGCCCGAGCCACGCTGTGTGACCTTGGGCGAGTCGCTATTTCTCTCTAAGCCCTAGGCGCCTCCGGGGGAAGATGCGGGTAATAATACACTCCCGGGGGGCTGCTGAGAAGGTGGTGAGCTCACAGTGGGCAAGCACCTGCGTTTTTGAGGCGGCAGGCCCGCTTAGGGCGAAGGTGATGGGGAGAGCAAGCCTTCTCCCCAACATCTGTCAGCCAGGTCTGTCAGCCGGCCAGTCAGCCCGCCCTGTCAACGGGAAACCTCGGGCCCTGGAACCGAGAAAAATGCAAACCCACGGGCAGGGGCAGGGCTCAAGGACTGCCTCAACCCTGGCTTTTGATTGGCACCGAGAAGCAGTTGGGGGAAGGGGAGGTGAGCATCCAGCCCCTTCCAGTGCTTAGGATGCAGGGCCCACCTTGTGCAGACAGAGAAACTGAGACCCGGGACGAGATGCCCCACTCCCATTCCTGGATGGCGTTCTCTGATGTCCTGGAGGTATAGGCCGACTGTCCCTTCCTGGGCATAGGATATCGGGACCTGGGTCAAGCTGAGCCCCGCTGTAGAGCCTGCAGTCAAGTCTGTGAAGCCGGTAAATAGAGCCTTCCTGTCTGGTCCAAGGTGCTGAAAACTCTAGGCAGAACATTCCTGGCCTGGCGTCTCCCACCTTGAGCGGATATTGCCCGCCAAGAGCCGGTAAACTGTTCCCGTGCCCTACCCACCCCCTTGGGCGCATTTTTTCTGGCTAGCCCCATGTGCTGGGAGGCTTAGGGGTAAGTGGGACTCCTGGGGAGCCCACTAGGCCCCCACCTGGTTTCCCAGGGCAGACTACCGAGTCACAGTTCTGTGTAGTTGCTGAGAAGACATCCATCCCTAAGTGTAAGAGCCACGAAGCAAAAAAAAAGCCTAACCTGGAAAACGGCACACCCCCTACTTGCTACAGGAATGCCCCAGCACCCACGGACACTTGGGTGCTTTGCCCCAGCTCTGGTGGCTAGCTGTGAGACCTGGGCTACCTACTTAATTAACCCTTCTGAGCCCGTTTCCTCATCTGTAAAGGCAGCCTAGAGCCCAGCCTGGCGGGTGGCACTGGAGGTCATGGGTGGTGCCCAAAGCCCTTTCAGGCTGGAAAGCTGGGGCTCGACCCATAGAAGGCCCTGGATGGAGCTCCTCTAGATCAACCTGCCTTCTTGCTGTGGGGTATGTTATTTAAAGCCATGCTGGATTGAATAACAGCCCCTGAAAGTTCATGTCCACCTAGAGCCTCTAAATGTGGCCTTATTTAGAAATAGGGTCTCCGCAGATATAATGAAGGTCAGACTCAAGTCACACTGTGCCAGATTAAGGATAGGTCCCCAGTTCAATGAGAATGCCCTAGCAGAAGCTGTGTGTCTTCCGGGGCACAGGTGGCAAGGACAGAAAGTGCGTGTAAAGATAGACTCTACAGTTAAGGGATGGCAAGAGGCTGGCCAGATCCTCCCCTGTGCCTTCTGTGGGGACGGCGGCCACCACACTTTGACTCTAGATCAAGGCCTCCAGGGAGGAGGATGTGGCTTATGATTGAGGTTGGGGCAACCACAGGAAACCAGGGGAAGATTACTCCCTCCTTTGCTTCAGCTCTAGGACCAGACCTCATTCTGAGATTGGGGCTGTAGAAATGAGTAAGACCCAAGCCCTCACACCCAAGCTTTACGGGTCTCTGCTCCCTTGCCTCCCTTCTCAAGCTTCCCAGCCCCGGCGCAGTCCCGGGCACACTCTGTCCTGGGAGAAGATAGTCAGTGGCCATGCCTCTGTTGCTGTCCCTACTTCAGCACACTCCAGGCCTCGTGTTGGGAAGCTCCGGGTGTCTGTGGCAGGCCCCAGTGCTCGGGGCTCCTTCCTTGGCACAGCCTCGCCTGTGGGCTCCTGAGCCTTCCACTTCATGTTTGGGTAAGTTCCAGGGACCGCAGGCTTTCTTCCGTCTTTTCCTCACCTTGCCTGTCTACCTCCTTCCAAAGTACTAGGGAACTAAATATTTGGGAGGACTGGGGGACCCCCAGGGGATTCTGGGAACTAACCCTAGGGCTCAGGATGAACCAGAAGGGCCGCTGAGCTTCTATGGGATCAGCACAGGAGAAAGCCTGCAGGGAACAGAAATGGCTGTACACCGAGTCCAAATCCAGCTGACTGTCACTCAGGTCCCAAACCCCCATGCCTGGAGAGGCCATCCACAGTGTGATCCAATCTAGGGCATCTTGGATTGCCTGCCTGTATTTGTTTGATCCAAAATGGCTTCCTTTGGGAGTAAGATGGGAAGAAAGAGGTCCCTTCAAGAGAACTGAGTAGAACACAGATTCCTTAAAACAGAAATGTGGTGTTCACCCCCAAGTTCCAAGAGCAAGCCACCCAATGGTGTGAAGTACCTGTGATTGTTTCTGGGTGTGTACTAGTAATCCCGACTCTGTGGGACTGCTCATCGCCTGACTCCCCAAGTGCTCTTCCCCCCATGCCATTATCCTGCTTTTCTTCTGCCTCAGCATTCAGCCAGGGAGAAAGACTAGCATGGGAGCCCAGCAGCTATGAACCCATGAAGACAAACCAAGACATGGCTCTGATCAGGGCAAAGAGCTCCATATAAACTGGGTACATTGGCAGAAGGAACAGGCTCTAACCATGCCTCTGTCCCCTGGCCCAAGCCTGCTCTCTGTGAGGTGGTTTGGGGACCTTAAATCCCTAAGTGGGGGGGCTATACCTCAAGTAGTCCCTAACTTGCTGGTGGGGTTCTTTTTTAAAACTTTTTAATATTATGTGTATGAATGCTTTGTATCTCTGTATGTTCACATATATGCCTGGTGCTTGCAGAGATCAAAAGAGGACATTGGATCTACTGGAGCTGGACTTACAGATGGTTGTGAGCCACCATGTGGGTGTTGGAAACCAAACCCAGGTCCTCTGCAATAGCAACAAATGCTTTTAACTTCTGAGCCATCTCTCCAGCTCCCACTGATGGGATTCTTACAGGCCTAGGTTCCTAATGCCTCAGCAATGGGTCCTAATGCTGCCATCCAAATCACAATTCCCGGATGTGGAGCAGTCCAGACATCAGCCTGGTACAGCAGCTTATTCATGTTGGAAGTGGAATCTGGCATGCCAATCACCTACCAATGGTGCCCTTCCCAGGGAAGAATCATAAGCACCACAAGTCATTGACTCAATGTTTTGCCAGCCCAAGACAGAAAGCCTGTCTTCTGTATGCTGACTTCTACCGCTGAACCTACCTGTAGCCATAAGCAGATATCTTCCCCCAGGACTCTTGGACCTAGCATCTGCACAGGCAAGGTTTGCCCATAGCCCAACTGTTCTCCCAGGGGTCCGGTGCGGGGGGCCAGATGTCCTATTTTCCCAGTGGAAACAGAAAAAAAATCTGGACTCACATTTAAATGGAAAGTCCTTCCAGATATAGAGTGTACACCTGTCACCCTAGAACTCAGGAAGCTGAGGCAGGAGGATCAAAACATCAATGCTACCCTGAATTACATGACCCTTGCCACAAAAACACAGGTAGAAGCCAACGAGATGGCTGAGTGGGTAAAAGAGTGCCATTGTAGTCACTCCTACAGAAGGATAGGAGGGAGGCGGGGATAAGAGTCTCCCGGAGGGTCAAGGACCAGCTGCCCTGGACTATGTAGCACTACAGAAACATCGAGAGAGCCTGCCTTAAAAACAAAGGAGCCAGCACGATAGCTCCATAGCTCGCCAGGCAGAGGCACCTGCTGCCAAGCCTGACGACCTGAGTTCAATCCCCAGGACCAGACAGCACAGAGAACCTGCTCCTGCCAGATGACCTCTACTTGTGTGTCATGGTGCTGGCAGCCCCTATACACACACACACACACACACACACACACACACACATAATGGAAGCACTCCTGGGGTGTGGTGTTTCTGCTTCCAGGCCTCTAAGGTGTTTGAATATAGAGATTTTAAGTTTTTATTTTAAAATTTTGACTTTGTCAAATTTGGTGGCTTTGTAAATGAACATGATTAGAGAATTATGAATGAAATATTTTGATAACAATTTACCTTGTACTTTTTTTTTTTTTTTTTTTTTTTTTTTTTTTTTTTTTTGGTTTTTCGAGACAGGGTTTCTCTGTGTAGCTTTGCGCCTTTCCTGGGACTCACTTGGTAGCCCAGGCTGGCCTCGAACTCACAGAGATCCGCCTGGCTCTGCCTCCCAAGTGCTGGGATTAAAGGCGTGCGCCACCACCGCCCGGCTACCTTGTACTTTTAAAACAAAAAAATCAAAACTTTTTCCCTCCCTAGGGGCTTTTCCACATTAAAAAAAAAAAAACCTTTGTTGGGTATATTGGCTCACACATGTTATCTCAGCATTTAGGAGGCTCATGTAAAAGGATTGTTAGCCTGGACTACATAGAGAGTTCACTGTCAGCTCAGAATACACGGTTTTAAAAAGTCAAAAAAGCTCAACTAAAATGATCGGAGTTTAAATGCATACCACTTGGCAAAGGCACTCTTTGTATTCCAGAAGGGGGAACTAAGACTCGGCATGGTAGGTTCCTGAGCTGAGGTCACACAGCCCATAACTTTAGGGGTCTCTCATGGCCTTCTGCTACTTGAGTTTCTCCCTCCCTTCCTCCCTCCCTCTCTCCCTCCCTCCCTCCCTCCCTCTCTCCCTCTCCCTCTCCCTCTCCCTCTCCCTCTCCCTCTCCCTCTCCCTCTCCCTCTCCCTCTCCCTCTCCCTCTCCCTCTCCCCCTCTCTCTCTTCCTTCTGTTTGTGTTTCCTGTATTCCACAACAGTGTGCTTTAATGCCAGGGCCTAACTTACTACCCTCACAAGGTTCTGCTTGTTTTCACCCTATCAACAAGACTTTAAGGAGATGTCAAAATACCCCAGTCAGGGGAGTAGTACAGCAACTCCTCATACCCCTACTTCCTGTTTTCATCTGAAACAGATTTGTTTTTAAAGACTTCTGTATAGTAAAAGCATTTCACCACTTTTATAAAATGTATGGATATATATGTGTTTGTATATAATATATTATTAAGGCTATTTTATTTTTAGTTATGTTTATGTGAGGAAATATGCCTATGGGTGAGGGTGTCCGTAGAAGTCAGAGGTTTCAGATCCCCTGGATCTGGAGTTATAGGAGGTTGTGAGTTGCCCTACTACATGGGTGCTGAGAACCAAACAGTTTCTCTGGAAGAGCAGTAAGCACTCTTAACCACTGAGTGCTGTGAGTACATACATTCATTTTTTTATTTGTTTTTGAGACAGGGTTTCTCTGTGTAGCCCTGGCTGTTCTGGAACTCTGTCTGTACACCAGGCTGGCCTCAAACTCATAGAGATCCACCTGCCTCTACCTCCCAAGTGCTGGGATTAAAGGTGTACGCCACCACCGCCAAATATATATATATATATATATATTTGGCTCCCTGGCATCTCTCCAAACCAGCCATGCTATTGTCAGTGGTGGTACAAAGACAGCACAGAGCTTTGCTGTACCTTAACCTATTAGACAAGTCTCTCAGGTCTAGGCACTCAAGTCTGTGCTGAGGGAGATACTGAGGACAGTTTTACCAGCCCTGGACTTTGTCCCCTCTGGGTTGGGCTGAGGTTCATAGAAGGATCACATTCCAGAGAAACAGGAAAGATAGAGGAAATGATCTGCCTCCTAGTGCCACCCAGTCAAGCCTTCCTGCCTCCATTGCTGTTCTGTTAGAAGTCTCAGGAGACACACCCAGACTGCACTAGTTGGGTAAGGGAGTATACATCTGAAATACCAGAAGCAAGACTGTTGTGGTCATACACACTTGTAATCCTAGCACTTGCAAGGCTGAGACAGGAGGATTGAGAGTTTGAGGCTAGTCTGGAGTACCTGGCAAGTTCAAGGCCAGTCTGAACAGCATAGGGTGACCTTGCTCAGAAAATAAAGTAGGGGGCAGGCAAGATGTCTCAGTGGGTAAAGTCACTTGCTGTGCAAGCCAGGTGCCTGACTTGGAATTCCTGGGACCCACATAAAAGTGAAAGACCCAAGCCTACAAAAACTGTCCTTTAACCTCCACATGGCAGCGCTATGGAAGGTCCTCACCTCCCTACAATAATAAATTTTAAAGTAAAATAATTTTTTTTGGCTGTCCTCAAATTCACTACATACCCAAAAAATGGCCTTGAACTTCTGGTCTACCTCTACCTTCCAAGGGACAGAATTACTGGTGTCTGCCACTATGCCCAATTTATGAGATACTGGGGTTCAAACAAAGGGCTTCATGTGTTCTAGACACTCTACCAACTGAGCTATATCCCAGACCCTAATCAAAAATTGATAACACCAGTTTTTAAATCTATTTTTAAAATATTTCTTTTTAAAAATTATTTAAACTTATTTTTTTTTTTAAATTGCATGTGTGTATGAGCACCTGGTGTGTGCCTGGTAATGGAGGAGACCAGAAGAAGACATCAGATCACCTGGAATTAAGGTTACAGACAGTTGTAAGCCACCATGTGGGTGCTGGAATTTGAACCAGGTCCTCTGCCAGAACAGCCAGTATCCTTAATGGCTAAGCTATTTCTCCAGGCCCTTAACACCAGTTTTTTTTTTTTTTTTGGGGGGGGTTCCTTTTATTTTACAATACCATTCAGTTCTACATATCAGCCACGGGTTCCCCTGTTCTCCTCCCCACCTCCTCCCCTTCCCCCCAGCTTACCCCCCAATCCCACCTCCTCTAGGGCAAAGCCTCCCCCGAGGACTGCGATCAACCTGGTAGACTCAGTCCAGGCAGGTCCAGTCCCCTCCTCCCAGACTGAGCCAAGCGTCCCTGCATAAGCTCCAGGTTTCAAACAGCCAACTCATGCAATGAGCACAGGACTCGGTCCCACTGCCTAGTTGCCTCCCAAACTGTCTCACCTATTCAGAGGGCCTGATCTAGCTGGGGGCCCTTCAGTAACACCCGTTTTTAACCCTAGCTTGTTAAGGCAGCTATAAAGGGTCACAAGTTCAGTGGTTAAAAAATAAAAGAATAAAAACTGCAGGCCAGAGGTCTGCCATTAAAGTAGGCAAGCTGCTCCCCCCTGTGGCTCTAGACCCTCCCTCCAGCTCTTGGTAGCTAGTACCTCTTTAAAACCCTTTGGCTTGTGAATACATCATCCCTCCAGCCTCCACCTCTGCCCTCATCTGGATGACTCCCCTGCAGGCCTCTGTCTAATTCACAGCTTGGAGCTCCCCCTGGTCTCACTCCTGTCTGTCTTCCTGTAAAATGGAGAAAAGACACCCAGGCCTCACTGGGAGGGCAGGAGGTGGCAAACCTAGGTGGTACTTTGCAGTAGCTTGGTGGATTTGACTGCCAGGGTTCTCACCGTCACAAGCATCTCTCACCTCACACTGTGCTTGCCAGCGTGTGTGTGTGTGTGTGTGTGTGTGTGTGTGTGTGTGTGTGTGTGTGTGTTGGGGGGGGCAGACACTCCAACATGAACTGGTAACTTCCTGTGGGCTAACTCTAATACACCACAGTTCTTCATATCATGATTTTGCAGGTGAAAAAAACTGACCACAGAGAGGCTAAGTCACTTGGGGAAGACACACAGCAAACGGCAGAGCTAGGCTGACCCCCTTCTCTTGCTTCCTGCCAAGCCTATCAGAGTAAAGGTTTTGGCATCAAGAACAGGAAGGGAAGCGATGCCAGAAGACAGAGCACCTTCATGGCTCATTTCATCCTTGTGGTACACTTTGAAGTCAGTATATCATTGTCCCCACGTGCAGAGGAGGTCAGGCGGTGGGGACAGCATGAGGTCCTGATCACACTGCCCTGTTCCCCAAGAAGGGCTGCAGATGGAGGCTAGGTCCCGATGGCAGCTGTGTGGGAGGGGAGCCCACAGTGGCAATCAGCATCTCAGATGCTGTGGATGAGCCAGGCAAATGCCTCTGCCCTGCTTAACGTCTCATTGCAGCGGCTCCTCACAGCTTTACCAGTGTCATACCGCTTACCCTTACAGCCAGAGAAACTGAAGCTCAGAGAGTTGCCCGGCACAGACAGGAAGCAGATCAGTCTGCTGATTACAGTGCCCGTGTTCTCCCCCACTGTCCCCCATGTTTGAGTCCCAGGGGCTCTGGGAAAGTGCGTGCGTTCGTGCGTGCGTGCGTGCGTGCGTGCGTGCGTGTGTGCCTGTGATCTAGCCCATTTGGAGAAGTTTGGGGGGTCTGTATTTTCTGTGTATGTGTTTATGTGATCATCCCCACATGTGTGTGCAAAATGGAGACCAGAGTACAAGCTCATCTGCTCTTCCCCATGCCATCCACTTTGTTGTTTATTTTTTTATTTTATTATTATTATTATTATTATTATTATTATTATTATTATTATTATTTTATTATTTGGTTTTTCGAGACAAGGTTTCTCTGTGTAGCTTTGCACCTTTCCTGGAACTCACTTGGTAGTCCAGGCTGGCCTCGAACTCACAGAGATCCGCCTGGCTCTGCCTCCCGAGTGCTGGGATTAAAGGCGTGCGCCACCACTGCCCAGTTTCACTTTGTTGTTTATAAACAGCATCTCTCACTGGCCTGGAACTCACCCATTAGACTAGCCAGCCTCAGGCAGGGATCTACCCATCTCCCCAGTGTTACGATTATAAGCACATCATGTCATTACGTCTGGCTCTTTTTGCATGGGTTCTGGAGATTGAACTAAGACCCTCTTGTTTGCAGGGTAAGTACTTTACTGACTGAGCCATTTCCCCAGCCCTGGGTCTAGATGTTATTAAACCTGCATGTCCACCTGTCCCGTCCCCCCCCCCCCCCCCGTGGTCCTTTTCAACCCTTTGATCCTCCTTGATATTCCAATATACTCTTCTCCAGTGATGACTTCCCCTGGGACACCTGTGCAGACCATCAGGACAGTCACCAATGTGATCAAACACCATGTAGCTTGTGGTGCTCTGGCAGAAGATCAGCCCTGCTGATACACAACACAGGACCTAATGAGAGCAGCAGCTCCTAGATCAGTGGTTCTCAACCTTAGGGTCAAGACCTCTTCCCAGGGGTCACCTAAGACCATCTGCATATCAGATATTTAAATTACCATTCACAACAGTAGCAAAATTACAGTTGTGAAGTAGCAATACAAATCTATGGTCGGGGGTCACCACAACATGAGGGACTATAATCAGGGGTTACAGCATTAGGAAGGTTGAGAACCCTGTCCTATAGAACAAGGCTCGCTCTAATTCCCTGTCACTGTGGACTTCCAACTCTTGGAGGATCCTGTGTATGCAGTAGATGCTTATTCAGTGCTTGTCAGTGGTTGATATGACTTCTGTCTAAGTCTTGCTGATGCTTTTTCCAAACAGAGTCCACTCTGTGCAGACTATGGACTTTGGTCGTCCCCCTCCTTAATGGTATGTATGCCTTATCCATCAAGTAGGACTAGTCATGTGAGTATCTGCTTTCCCTTGGAATGCTTGCAAAATGGAAATTTTCCAACATAGTGTTAGTATTTCCTTATCTTTTGGCATGAATCCCAGGATGGGAAAGACCTGTGCTGGAAGCAAACTACTGGGCCATCAAGGTTAACCCTTTAGTCAGCAAATGAAAAAAGTCAATTCCCAGAGGCAACTTGGGCTGGGGATGCAGCTCAGTTGGTAGAGTTCTTGTCCATTATGAGGAAAACCCTGGGATCTATCCCCAGCACTGCACAAACCAGATATGGTCACACGGATTTGTAATGCCAGTACTCAGGAGGTAGATGCAGGATGGTCAGAAGTTCAGGGTTACCCTCAGCTATATAGTGGGTTTGAGGCCAGCCTCGGCTGCATGAGACCCCAGCTCAAAACAAACAAACAAACAAACAAAAAACAAACCAAACAGGTTACATTTTTAGCCACTAATCACTAACTATATTGGGGGGGGGAGGCTGGGGAGCTGGTTGGCTTGATCCAGCAACTTCTTTTTTAAATATTACTATTTTATGTGTACCTGTGTGTATGTCTGTATATGTGCCTGTACCTGAGGTTAGGGCCATCCCCTGGAGCTGGAGTTACAAGCAGTTGTAAGCTGCCTGATGTGGGTGCTGGGAATAAAACTCGAGTCCTCTGCAAGAACAATACATTCTCTTAACCACTGAGCTATCTTTTCAGCCCCATCTAGCAATTTCAGATTGGCTTCAGTTATGTGTTTGGCGAGACTCTTCCATGTCCTGGCTGTGACAACCCTCTGAAAGACACATGCTACTTGCTGTCCTTGTGTCTCTAGAGAAGACAGTGTCTAACTAACCTGCCCTCCAGAAGCCTTCAGAGGCAGGCTGTAGGTATACTTGCCCCTGGAGGCTAGCCTGCCGTAATCAGTCGGGGTGTATGCACTGCTGAATGTCCCACGAAACCAGAAGGGAGTTGCAGCGCATAGCTTGCCATTGAGTCCAAGCGTCCCTTCTTGTGGCTTCCGGTCTGCTGGTCTATGCTGTTCATTTGCTTCAGGATTACACTCAAAAGTTTCTGTCGGGGTTTAGATGTGAAGTGTCCCCCACAGGCTGGTGTGTGAACACTTGGCTCCCAAATAGTGCTGTTTAGAGAGGTTGTGGCACCACGAAGGGGTGGAGCCTCACGGGAAGAAGTGGATCACTGGGAGGTGGGCCTTGAGGGTTCTAACCTAGCCCACTCTGGTTCCAGTCTTCTTCCCGATCAGTTGAATGTGAACAAACAGTGAGCAGCTCTCCGCATGCCCTCCCTGCCATGACATGTTATACTCTTAAAGTGTGAGCCCAGATAAATCCATTAGGTCACTTTGGCCAAGCATTTTATCACAGTGACAAGTAACAGCTGCAATGCTGCCACGTCATTGGGGACAATGAATAGTGACATAAACATGGGGTTTATTTTCTCACAGGACAGGAAGCCCAGTGTTGGTCACTTATGTCAAGGACAGTGTTCCCAAGTCTTCGGGTCTTTTCTCTAATACCAGTATGGCTGCCATAGCTCCAGGCATCACACTGTGCAGTCAATGCAGGACCAGGAGGCAAAGATGTAATACCTCCTTATAGAGCTAAAAAACAAACCCATTTGCCTTCTCCTGAGAGGCCCTCTAAGAGATTTCTGCTTAAATCTCGTTTGTCAACTGATGGCTAGTGTCACCTGACAACTGGAGAGAATCTAAAACCACCTGGAGACAGGCCTCTGAACATGCCTGTAGGGGATTGTCTCTATTATATATTAATTGATGTGGAAGAGCCTTCTTGACTAGACAGGACCATTCCCTGGGTAGGGATCCCGGACTGTATACCGTGGAGGAAGCCAGCTGCACAGCATCTTTCTGCTCCTGACTGTGCTCTTTCTGCTTCTGGACTGTGGGTGTGATATGCCCAGCTGCCTCACACCCCAGCTGCCTTGGCTTCCCCGCCATGTAGACTGTAACTTTGACCTCAGAACCAGAATAAAGCCTTCCCCCCTTAGGTTGCTATCGGGGTAATTTATTACAGCAACAGGAACACACACACACACACACACACACACACACACGCACGCACGCACGCACGCACGCACGCACGCACGTGCGCACATACTACAAACCAACAACAAAACCCTAAAACACAGACATTGTATGGACGGCCACCACAGCTGAGGTGGCCTGAGTGGCTCGCCCAGGGGACCCAAGAGAAGCACGAGCTGAAGGCGACAGAGGCATGCTCACCAAGTCCTGCCTGGAAAGGACACCAAGAAGTCAAAGGACAAGCAGAGTCCTCTCGGGACTTCAGCCCACCTGGAGAGGCAGAATAACTGACCATTCTGTGGGGATCTCTTGCCAATGCCCTGTGGCAGGGCTGCAGGTGAGGTGAGGCAGACAGTCCCCCAAGTCTCGTAGTGAATCAGGAAAGCACTGGACCCAGCACAGGGGGCCCTGGCTTCTTCTGAGGATGTTAGTTCCCCATGAGGGAGCATAAGTAAATGCATTCATGAAGTAAGGGTCCCCTGGCTTCCGAGCCTTGATGTCCACATCATCCCCTCACACTACAAAAGATCTAATGTGTGCTGTAGAGGGTGGCGTATACCTGTGTATGAGAGAGAGAGACACAGCACACACACACACACACACACACACACACACACACACACACACACACACACACACACCACACACAAGCAAACCCCACAAGTTTACGTGTAGTACCTGTTGAGAAAACCCAAACTGACTATGGGTGCTCCTAGATGAACTTTGTCACAACAAGCCATCCTTGAATTCATACACTAAACTGAAAATGGCCCAGTACACTGAATCTGCTAGACTGCTGGGCAAGCACAGCACATGGGTTTCTCTCCCTTGTCCCTGTCCAGCACCACCAGAGAGGATCTTCCTATGGTGTAGCGCTCACCTGGGAGAAAGTCAAGTGTAAGACTACAAAAACAGGCCGGGCGTTGGTGGCGCACGCCTTTAATCCCAGCACTTGGGAGGCAGAGGCAGGCGGATCTCTGTGAGTTCGAGGCCAGCCTGGGCTACCAAGTGAGCTCCAGGAAAGGCGCAAAGCTACACAGAGAAACCCTGTCTCAAAAAACCAAAAAAAAAAAAAAAAAAAAAAAAAAAAAGACTACAAAAACAGCTTCCATGAAGTGGGGCTTGCTCTCACACCATCTCGAAGTGGAAGTTACATAAGTCGGGGACCAGGTGCACACAGCATGCAGTGTGCTGGGAAATTGGGGACCAGGTGCATACAGCATGCAGTGTGCTGGGACGCACACACAGTGGCTGACAAGAGACAGAGCTCTGGATGAGTCTTGTGGGTAGACAAGGACTTGCATGTTTAGTGTTGGTTTTATTCAGTCTTATGGGTGTGTTACAACACAAAGTGACTCATTCTCTATTACTCTCTTCTGGGTAGTTCGTAGGTGTCAAGGTTGGCTGGAGGGAATCTTCAGCTCCCAGTAGCCAGATACTACAGGGCAGTCCTGGCCCCTCTGGCCTCTACTTAGAATCCTGGTCCTGAACGTGCCATATAGCTCCAGGGAAGGTATGATTCTGGGTCATTTTTAAGAGGAACTAATGGAGAAAAGTTCCTCCCAGCATCCACAGATACAGGGGAAGTGAGTAGTTTTGATTGGCTGAGGGCATTCCTGATGTCCAGATGAAAACCTCTTTGCATTTATATACATCTGCACCCAGTGAAGACACCTATTCAGTGTGTGTGTGTGTGTGTGTGTGTGTGTGTGTGTGTGTGTGTGTGTATGCCTTCTGTCTTCTGGAGGCTAGAAGTCAACCTCAGGAATGATTCCTCAGGCACCTTCCAGACTTTTCTGTTGTAGTTGAGACAGGGTGCTAGGATTACAAGTGTAGGCCATTATACCCAGCATATGTTATTTATCTATTTATTTATTTTAACGTGGTTATGGGGCTCAAACTCAGGTTCTGGTGTATTGAAGGGCAGCACTTTATGGACAGTCACCCCCTGAGCCCCAGTCTTTCTAAGGCCCAAGAGTCTGGAACTTTCACAAGATGCTGAAGGACCATGGGAATTTAAAGAATGGACATGAGCGTCTGTGTTCAGCCCGGTACAAGCCATGGTCCCCAGTGCCTCACCCCCCTGGGTTTATGTAGGGACAGGCCTGCCAGCACATGGACTGTTTGTTGCAAAGAGCCTAGACTCCAGGAGCCAGCTGCTAGCCACAGAGCCCACAGCCCACAATCCCAGGATCCAGGGAACCAGTGACTTCCTCCCCCACCCCCCCCACCCCACAGCAGCACCAGCCTCCCTGACCTCCTGGCCACTGTTTCCCAGCAGCCTTTTGTTTATTTGGACAACGTCTGGGGTCTCCTAGAGAAAAAGGCTCAGCTGAGTTCCAGGAAGTGAGCCCGCACTGCCTGCTTTTGGAAGGCTCCCAGCTGTCCCTCGGTGGCTCCTTTGGGCCAAAGCAGCTCAGTCTCAAGCTAGTGCAGGGCCTGCTCCAGCCCTAGTGTGCACTGAGTACCCACCCCCTCATTCGCCCTGCTCTGCCACAGTGCAGAAATCTGTGCCCAACACTAGACGCTTGATGTTTCTGCTGACCTGCTCAAGCCACGGGGCCGTCTGGTGTTACGAAACACAGCACAGCATCATGACCAACAGCCGGCATTTTTCTTGGATGCTCTTTTCACTCCAGGTTAAACTGTGGTCTTAAAAAATTAAAAATAAGTAATAAAAATTGTATTTGTTCTTAGGCAGGGGGCATGTGCCACCACACACATGGAGGTCAGAGGAGTCAGGTCTGTGGAGTCAGGTCTTCTTCCACATTTATGTGGGCTTCAGGGATCAAACTTGGGTCACAAGACTTGAATGGTAAGCACCCTTACCCACTGAGCTCCGTCATTGGATCTTCTCCGTTCTTAAGAAACAGCCTCCAACCAGGTAGTGGTGGTGCACGCCTTTAATCCGAGCAGTGAGTTCAAGGCCAGCCTGGTCTACAGAGCTTGTTCTAGGATAGCCAGCACTACACAAAGAAACTCTTTGAAAAAAAAAAAGGAAAAAAGAAAAGAAAAGAAAGAGCCCCTTGAATGGTTATAGCTTCTTCTGGAATCAGAATGCCCCCAGCTTTGAATCCCAATGCTGTCACTGATTGTGTGGCTTTGGTGACATGATTCCATATTCTATCCTACCTACTCTGATGGACTGCTAGGAAGCTTCAGTGGGATAGTCCTTACAGAGAGGGAAGGAAGAGCTGGTGTGCGGAACGGAGGAAGGGCCAGGTGTGGTTATTTTAGTGGTCTAATTATGAAAACAGAAGCAGAAAATACTAAAAGAATCAAAAGTAATCACAGGCGCTGGAGAGAGCCCGGCACGGTGGCTGCCTCTGTAATCCTGGCTCTCAGACACTGAGGCAGGAAGATCTGGAGTTCCCAGATGTCTAGCTCTGGTCTGCATGCATGAACATGTCTACATGGACATATATACACACGCCACATATAGGCCAAAGACAGCTTGCTGAGTGTTGGGAAAAGCTAGCACGTGTGTCCATATGTAAATCGTACTTATGCAACAATAGACGGGCCTATGGCACGTGCACAATTACCTCCCACAGCCGAGGAAGGAAACCGAGAAGGGCAGCCGTGTGTCTCCAGGCTTCTGTCCCTCTCCACTG
The DNA here is from genome assembly GCF_049852395.1 of Peromyscus maniculatus bairdii. Classification (NCBI taxonomy): domain Eukaryota; kingdom Metazoa; phylum Chordata; class Mammalia; order Rodentia; family Cricetidae; genus Peromyscus; species Peromyscus maniculatus. Next base: position 55,162,228 of record NC_134856.1, read on the forward strand.
TGCTTTTTGAGACAGGGTCTCCTGCTGAACCTAGACCTCACCAGTTCAGCTACCTAGACTGTCCGGCCAGGGAGTCCCAGGGACCCTCCTACTCCTCCCTACAGCTGGGATTTCAAACATGAACTACCAACACTGACTTTCCCCATGGACATTATGGATTTGAATTCTGGTTCTCATGCTTATATGGCAAACACTTACCAACTGAGCTTCCTCCTCAACATACTACTTTTTTAAAACTTAAAAATGTACTCAAGTCAGCTGGGTGTGGTGGCATATACTGCTAACTCCAAGGTGTACTCCAGAGGCAGAGGCATGTGGATCTCTGTGAGTTCAAAGCCAGCCTGGGTGTCTTAGTTCTTAGTTAGGGTTTCTATTGGTATTAAGAGACATCATGACCATGGCAATTCTTATAAAGGAAAACATTTAATTGAGGTGGCAGCTTACAGTTTTAGAGGTTTATCCATTATCATCATGGTTGGAAGCGTGGCAGCCGGGAGTATGGTGGTGTGCAGGCAGACATGGTGCTGGAGAAGTAGCTGAGAATTCTATATCTTGATCTGAAGGCAACAGGAAGTGGTCTGAGACACTAGGCATGGCTTGAGCATATATGAGATTTCAAAGCCCACCCCTACAGTGACACACACTTTCTCCAACAAAGCCACACCCACTCCCACAAAGCCACATTCCCTAATAATGCCACTTCCTTTGGGGGCCATTTTCTTTCAGACCACCTCACTGGGTGACACAGTGAGACCCTGTCTGAATAAAATAAAATATTCCTACCCTGTCTCAAATCTCTCTCCTTCCATCCCTTCCTCCCTTCCTCCTTTCCTCTCTTGCTCCCTCCTTCTCCCTCTTCCCCTCCCCCTCTCAGAATCTTCATGGTGATTCATAACCATGTGTCACGGCTGTAACTCCGGTTTCAGAAACTCCGAAGCCTCCTCTGGCCTCAGAGGGCACCAGGCACACATGTGGTGCACAGACGCACACGCTGGCAAAACATCCAAACACATAAATCTTGAAATAGTGTATACACCCAAGTTACCATGGTTTACCACAGCATGTACTTTTCAGTTTGATATTTATGAAACAAAGGTGTGTTCGTTGTTTGCTGGTAGGTTTTTATTTAGAAATAGGGCCTTGCTGTATGGTCAAGGATGAGCTTGAACTCCTGACCCTTTTAACCGCACCCCTAGAGTGCTGGGATTAACAGGTGAGAGACCTCGCCCTGCTTTGTCATAGTTTGTAGGGTTTTGTTTCTGGTTTTTGTTTGAGCAATGTCCCGGAACTCACCATATAACCCAGACTGACCTCAAACTCACCATCCTCCTGCCTCTGTCTCCCAAGTGCTCGGGTACATCAACACACCAGGCTCACAGATGTTTTATGCCTCAGAGGATACATCCCACCCATTTCTTCTCCTCCCTCTAAAATGGGGCTTACCAACTCAGTGACATGACTAGCGAGTGACAGCATCTGAGGCAGAGATGAGACGAAGATGCTTCCGGAGGTCACACAGGACCCCTCAGTGCTTCGTCACACCCACCGCAGCCCACTCCAGTCTCCAGCGTTCTTCCGAGATTATATATATATATATAAATTAAACTCACAGAGGTCTGCCCACCTCTAACTCCCACGTGCTGAGATTAAAGGTGTGTATCACCATGCTCAGCTCTTCTGCTGCTGCTAATTTTTTCTTAATCTAAATTATTTTGTGTATATGAGTATTTGCCCTGAATGTATGTCTGTGAACTATGTGTGTGCCGTACCTATGGAGACCAGAAAATGTATGAACCCCCTAGGATTGGAGCTACTGACAGTTGTGAGCCACAACATGGGTGCTAGGAATCGAACCCGGTCCTCTGCAAGAGCAGCCAGTGCTCTTAATCACTGAGCCATCTCTCCAGCTCTTTTTTTTTTTTTCTTCTATTTTCAACGATGCCAACAAGACGTGATCAGAGGATTCCAGGACCAAACAGTGGAACAAAGGTGAGGTAGAGAGGTGCAGGACTCCAAGCTCTCCGTCTGGTCACGGCCGGTCTCCCTCCTTCCTATTGGACGCCAAGGCTAAACCCAGTAGGATACGGCGAGCCTGGAGAGAAATGAGTGTCCCTGGAAAGGCAGAAGCAGAGTCAGTGTCCAAGCCGTCAGCAGAAGCCCTCGCTCGGATGGCTCTCCTTCTGTTTAGAGCAGCCGTGGAGGCAGGCAGACCCTCGGCTCAGCTTCTGGGTGGACAGCTCATGAATGGCGTGCGCCAAGGCCCACGGGGGAGGCCGCCTCCTCTTGTGGAGTTCCGCCTCAGGCCTACATTTCAGGCAGGCTGCTATTTTTAGGGGGCTGGCACCGTGGATAAGTGCTGGGTAGGGAGCAGAGGGGACCTGACACGCAGGGGCTGGGCATGCTGCAGCAGGGTGGGGCAAAGGAAAGGGGGCTGCCGGGCTGCCGAACAATGGGGCTTGGGGGCTGGCAGGCGGGAGGGCTGTCACACCCACTGCAACGTTAATCACATCCTGCCTGGCATCTCAGCAGCTCTGACACATGTGGCCCCACCCCACTCAAGAGCACCCTCCCTGCAGACTGCACAGGCTGCTGCCTCCCTTGCTGGATCCCTCCAGCGGGGACCTCCTTTGTCTGTCCTGGCACCGCAGGAGCCGGGGCCCCTCTCACTGGGACTGAACCTTGGCATTTGTGGGACTCTGAGGCCGTAATAACAGAAGCAGACTCTGGCTAGCCAGGATGGGGCTAGGACAGTTGCTTGTCAATGGGAAGGTGACAACTAGGTCGCAGGAAGGCTGCAGGGGAGCGGCTGTGGGAGTGGGGGAGTGGGAGTGGGGTATGCAGGCCATAGGGGGATTCTGCTTCCTCCAGACTCTTGCATTTTACAAAGAACTCGGTCGGACCTCTGTGCATGCAAGGCTCTCCCCAATGCTAAGGCCACCAGGGTCCTCCTTAGTTAGAGAGAGCCAGGTTTCCATCCCTAGGCACCCGGATCAGGGCTCCCTCCCAGATCCTGCAACCTCAGACACATTGTTTCTTTGGATCATGAGACCGAGGACCAGGCAGAAGGGGGGGCCAGGCAGGCACGGGGAGTGTGACTCACTGTGGCCACCCAGCCAAGAGACTGGCAGGGGGGCGGTCTGCAGCCACTCAACCCCATCTCAGCTGGCTAGGCTGGACTCACCAGAAGCCAAGCCCCTCCCCTCCTCCCGCTGAGCACCCCCTCCTTACTGTACATCACCACCCACCGCTTCTCTTCCCTGGCCTCCGTTCCCTGTGCCCCTTCAGGCTCCTTGGGCCGGGTATGAAGGAAGTCTGGCCTCACAACCTGGCTTCACAGCTTCTTAGTGGTGGCTCCTGGATATGCTGTACCACTTTTTATCTGCCTCCATGTTCTGGTTTGATCTGTAATAAAAAACCATGACCAAAAGCAACTCGGGGAGGAAAGGGTTTTATTTTAGCTTACATATTACAGTTCATTATCAAAAGAAGTCAAGGCAGGAACCCAACACAGACGCTTGAAGCAGAAAACACAGAAGGCCTGCTCGGCTACTTTTTTTATACACACCCCAGACCTGCCTGCCTAGGCCTGGCACCACTCACAGTGGGCCGAACGCTTCTGGATCAATTAACAATCAAGAAAATGCTTCACAGATATGCCCTCAGGCAATCTGATAGAGCCAGTTCCTCAACTGAGGGTCCCCGTTCCCAGGCTGATATCAGGCTGACAACCAAGATTGTGTGACAGAGGGATGAGACCTCTTCTGCAGGACTGTTGTCCGTCAGCAGGTGGATGCCAGGCATGGAATGCACGTCAGTCCTGTAGGCTTGCTACTCATCCCAGGTCTGGAGGAACGTTCCAGCCTAGAGCTGCCCACCCCTGCACCAGGCCACTTCCCAGCACCATCCAGGGGCTGTAGATGGATGCTGTGCTGTCCCCAGGGCAAGAAGGGAATGCTCTCGGCACTAAAAACCTCATGAAAGGCTAGCAAGATGGCCCCACGGGTAAAGGCGCTTGCTGCCAAGCTTCACGGTCTGAGTTCAATCCCTGGAACCTACAAGTTGAGAGGAAAGAACCAGTGCCTTCAAGCTGGCCTCTGACCTCCACATGTGCACTATGGCATGCCTGTGTCGTTCCCCATAGAACATACACATAAATAAGTGAGTAAATTGAAGAATAATAAATGAAACCTGACTGATCAAAAGCTTGCATCCGTAAGGAGTGACAGTTCACACCAGGGAGGCATCTGCTAGACAGGGAAACTGTCCCTTCAAGGTACCAGTGAGACTAGGTGTGGTGGCACATATCCATAATCAGGAGGCTGAGGCAGATGGATCACAAGTTGGAGGCCAGTCTGAACTGCATAGTCAATTTAAGGCCAACCTGAGCTACAATAAACCTATCTCAAAAAAAAAAAATCCACAAGCAAAGGAAAATTAACAGCATGAGCCAGTGTCCTAGTACCAACTGGGCACCTCCGTGTACGCCTAGCCTTACTCAGGACTTTCCTGAATGCCAATGGCAGCAACTCCTAAGCATGAATATCTCTCTCTCTCTCTCTCTCTCTCTCTCTCTCTCTCTCTCTCTCTCTCTCTCTCTCTCTCTCTCTGTGTGTGTGTGTGTGTGTGTGTGTGTGTGTGTGTGTAAAATTGAGGACTCAGGGGGACTTGTACTATCACACTAACAACAAACTTTGCCAATGAGCTACACTCACAGCCCCAAGTAATTTTTACTGGTCTATTAAGTTTTTCTCTCTCTCTGTATGTCTCTGTCTCTGTCTCTTTCCCATTCTCTTTTGAGACAGGGTCTCAAAAGCCCTGGGTGGTCTCTAACTCCCTGGATCTGGGGCTGGAGTAATGGCTCAGCAGCTGTTCTTTGTTGTGAGACAGAGCCTCACTATGTAGCCCTGGCTGTCCTGGAACTCACATAGTCCAGGCTGGCCTCCAACTCACAGAGGTCCACCTGCCTCTGCCTCCTGAGTGCTGGGATTAAAATAAAAATATTTGTGTCGTGTGTATGGGCATTTTGCCTGCATGTATGTCCACGCCACATGGGTGCTTGGTGCCCTTAGAGGTCAGTAGAGGGTCTCAGATCCCCTGGAACAGGAGTAACAGCCAGCTGTGAGGTACTATATGGGTTCTGGGCATCAAACCTGGGCCCTCTGAAGGAGTAGTCAGTGCTCTTAACTGCTGAGCCACCTCTCCAGTCTCTTGCAGAGGACTTGGGTTCAATTACCAGCACCCACATGGCAGCTCACAATTGCCTCTAACTCTAGTTCTAGGGCATCTGAGTCCCTTTTCCTGCCTCTGGGGGTACCAGACACATAGTGCACAGACCTACATGCAGACAAAATACCAACACCCACAAAATAAAATAAGAATTAAAATAAAAGCCCTCTATGTATCTGAGTATGACCTTAAGCTTCTGATTCTCTCACCTTCACCTCCTGAGAGTTCAGAGGTTACAGATGTGCACCACCACACACCATTTCATGAGCTGTTGGTCATTGAACCCAGGGCTTCATGCACACCAGACGAGCTCTCTACTGACCGGCTCAGAACGAAAGTCCCTCTATTGGCTTAGTAAATGGAAGGGAAGCCACACATGAGTCTGGATTCAGGGACTAAGATGCTATCCACCCTTGTCTTTGCTCTGGGTGTTGGGGATTATTTTGTAGATAGGCATGTCTGTTTGAGAAGGGAAAATGGCCGGCAAACCTACACGCCATAGCAGGTTGTATGTTCTAACTTAATGTCTATCCAAATGTCCTTACAATGTGAGCAAGTGTCCTTCAGACCACTCCTCTTGGCCTTGTCTCTGGAAAGGTAGAAGGGGCACGTGACCTCTAAGATTGGATCTTAAAAGGTAACATGGCTTCTCCCTGATTCTCTCGCTCCAGTGGCATGTAGCCATTTGAACCAGCAGCCCTGTGACACGGGTGAGTGTGAGGACGGGGTGTGAGTCCACACTAGGGTCTGTAGTGAGACCACAGGAGAGGGCCTGATGAGACCCCCTGGGCAGCCAGTACCAACTGCAGGGTGCACAGGACACCAGCCCAACCTCAGACAGTCCCAGCCTTCAGATCTGCACCCCCAGTCCCCATCCGCATGGTGCAGAGCAGAAAGTTCACAACATGGCTTCATCCCAACCTACAGAGCCAGGGTTGTCCTAGCTTTGGAGTAGTTTGTCATGCAGCCATCATGACTATGACATCTCCCTTGGTTCCTACAGCTCAATATCCCAGCAGAGGAGGCAAGTCTGCAGGTTGCCCATAGCCACAAGGCCGTGCCTAGTCAAATTCCCTTCTGGTTCAGGGCCTTTGATGGTTGATCTTGACTGTCAACTAGACTGGACTGAGAAGAGCTGGCGGGGGGGAGGGGGGGTGGCAACACACCAGTGTGTCTGGGAGAGTGTGGGGAGCCCTGAAATATTGGTGGTACCATCCCATAGGCTGAGAGCCTGGATGGAATGGAACCGGGGGGGGGGGGGGGGGGGGGGGAGAGGAAACCGCTAAGGATTGCAGATGCACACACTCTCTCTCTCCTCTCCCTGGCCCTTTCCTTCTCCTCTCCCTTCTCATTCCTTCTCCTCTCCTTCACATTCTCTCTCCTCCGTAGTATGAGTCAATCTTACAACACCCTCCCTACCCTCACAGACTGGAGCCTCAGACACAAAAACGCTGAAACCAGTTTTTTCTCCCTTCCGTTATTAAGGCCTCAAGCCTAGACAATCCCTGTGGTCAGAGGGATGGCACACTCTAGCTAGCTGCCCAGGCTGGGTCACAAGTGGCCCCCTGTCCTGACGAACGGTGGGGGCAAAAAGAGTCTCCACCTCAGCAGGCTTACGAGGAACTGGCCGGGGGGCTCCTTGGGGGGCAGCGGGGATGTCTGTTAGGGGGAGGGAGGTCAGGGCCCATTATAGCACAGGAAGGCATGTCTGGGCTGCCTAGCAAAGCGACGTTTTAGCTATTGGGGGTGTAGGTATGGGGGAGGGGAATGCAGGAGAGTGAGAATTGTATTTTTTTCCTGCCCTAGCCAGACAGGGTGCTGACGTCCAGGCTCTGGGCTCAGCCTTGAGTTAGGCATTTGATCCACACCCCTGTTTAGTCAGCCTGCTGCCCTCAGAGGACAGGGACAGCCCCCAGGGTGGCATGGAGACAGAAAGGTGTGGGTTCATCCACACTGCTGCTGGAACAAAGACCAAACTAACAGCGGCTTCTAGACAAGAGCAGATCATTGCCTAGGAAACAGGCAAGGACTAAGGAATTCTAGCCAACAGGCCTCTCTGGGCTTTGTGTTCATCTTCTTGCCTGCCAACCCTAACATGGGGTTGGTACCCTAAGACCTATGCTGCATGCCTCTGCTCCTACCATCACATCTACATTCCAGCCGCACAAAGGGAAGGGAAATGAATGGGAACTGTCTTCCTTATAAAGGAGGATGCCTAGAAGGTTCCCCCTCTTCTGATTATATCCAGTTGGTTAAAACTGTATCACATGGCCACATGTAACTGCAAGGGAGGCTGGGACATGTAGTTTTTAGTGAGTGATCACGTGCCACACTGAAGATTAAGGGTTCAATGTTAAAAGATGGTGGGAAGAATGGACACTGGACATTCTGCGCTGGCTAGCTGGCAAGCTCCGTAGTGAGGTACAGACAAACAGTGCCAACAGACTCAGGTCTAGAGGTGTCATATTGGCTCTCCCTTGGAACAGCTACATTACTTCAGCCTCGCATTCCTTATCTGGGACGCAAGGTGCTGTTAACACCAGATCTCCCCAACTCTCATACTGCACTTTAACGTCTCTAAAGTTAAGATATGTTTACAAGCAATGACATGTTTGAAGGACAGTTTTAGTCATTCTTAAATAATCTATACCAGTGTATCATGCAAGTTAATGGAACCTGATATTCAATGACCTGCAGTTCAGTTGTTGGGAGGGTAACTTCGTCAGTGGAGTTCACATCTCCTATGCATTGATAAAGCTATTAACGCAGAGGCCTGAGAGACAGCTCAGTAGTTAAGAGAGATTCCTGCTCTTGCTGAGGACCAGAATTCAATTCCTAGTACCTACATCAGGTGGCTCACATCAATTGTAACTCCAGCTCAGAGGGATTTGATGCCCTCTTTTGGCCTCTAAGGGCACTGAACTCATTTGTACGTATGCACAAATGAAAATAAGTTTTTATTTTCCAAGACAGGGTTTCTCTGTGTAACAGCCCTGGCTGTCCTGGAACTCACTCTGTAGGCCAGGCTGACCTCGAACTCACAGAGATCCGCCTGGCTCTGCCCCCTGTGTGCTGGGACTGCGACTAAAGGCATACGCCACCGCTGCCAGACATACCTTCTTGTTTTCCATCATATAGCTTAGGTGAGCTTCCCATGTCTGCCATAACAGATAACCAAGGAGAACCCTACAAGAATGTGTTTCCTGAAGTGTCTGATTGCACAGCCTCGAGACTAAGTGTGGGCAGCTGCCCTCTTCTGACAGCTCCATGGAGAACTGGCCTTGCCTTCCCAGCTCCTGGTAGCTCCTCAAGTCCTTGGGGTCCCTTAGTTTGGACTATACCACCCCAGCCTGTGTCTTCGTCTTCACATGGCTTTCCTTATGTGTCCCTCTGACCTCTGCTCTTCTTACTAAGACACTCCTTGTCATATCCAGGATCCCCAGATCCAGCCTGACTTTACCCCAATTAACTCCATCAACAGAGAACCTATTTCCAAGCAAAACAACATGCTGTGGTTATGGATGCCTGCGGGTTTTTGGAGGACACTGTGCAGCCCTGAGTGCCCCCTCTTTTGCGGTGGACCTGGCTCTGTTTGGGTGAGTCTCCTTCCCCTCTCTCCCCCTCCTACCCCCCCCCCCACTTCCCTGGCACATCTGAGGGTTCTGCAAGGCGTCTCTGACACCAGCCGTCATGAACGGTCTGTTCTGCACTGGCGGAAAGGCAGCGCCCAGCCAGCCCTTCTGGGCTGCTGCTAGAGAGCATGTTAGCAGAAGGGGACGAGCCCCGGGAACATCAGCAGAGCCTGTCACGAGGCTCGAACCACACGAGCACGTGGGAATCTGTTACCAGACACTTCCTTGGAGCTCTGGTTCTTATTTTATTTTTCCCTTCCAGTAAAACAACGACGACGAAGCATTCCGGTTAAGCATGTAACTTGTCAAGGCATAAAGATTGCCTAAGAAAGACTTTCAGTCCGGGATATCAGCATCACCCTTTTGAAGGGAAAAAGGAAATAAACAGGGAAAACAAGCAGCTGAAGGTCACGTGTGAAGTTGTCTCACAAGGCAACCGAGGAGACGTCTCCTGAGCTTCAGAGCCAGGTGTGACAGTGTTCACCTGTCTCAGCACCCAGAGAGTGGAGACGGGGGTTGTGGGTTCCACCCCAGCCTGGGCAAATAGGGAGACCCTGTTTTTTTTTTGTTTGTTTGTTTTTGTTTGTTTGTTTGTTTTGTCTTTCTAAGATTTCTTTATTTTATGTGTATGAATATTTTTTTAATTTTATTTATTTTATTTTACAATACCATTCAGTTCTACATATCAGCCACGGGTTCCCCTATTCTCCCCCCTCCCACCCCCTCCCCTTGCCCCCAGCCCACCCCCCCATTCCCACCTCCTCCAGGGCAAATCCTCCCCGAGGACTGCAATCAACCTGGTAGACTCAGTCCAGGCAGGTCCAGTCCCCTCCTCCCAGACTGAGCCAAGTGTCCCTGCATAAGCTCCAGGTTTCAAACAGCCAACTCATGCACTGAGCACAGGACTTGGTCCCACTGCCTAGTTGCCTCCCAAACTGATCAAGCCAATCAACTGTCTCACCTATTCAGAGGGCCTGATCCAGCTGGGGGGAGACCCTGTTTTGAAAAACTGGCATGGGACCAGGCACAGTGGCGCACGCCTTTAATCCTAGCACTCAGGAGGCAGAGGCAGGTGACTCTGTGAGGTTGAGGCCATTTACAATGAGACCTTGTCTTAAAGAAAACAAAACCGGACATCGGCGAAGAGTCCTCAGGGCCGGAGACGTCTGCCGGCTGTGAGATGCACGTTGCTCTTCCACAGAGTGCATGAGCTACAAGAGCCCCGCACACTTTGCTCTACTAAGTCAAGGAAAACGTTTGTTTGTTTGTTTCTGCGATCCAGTTTCATTATGTTCTGAAAGCTGGAAGGAATTAAATTACCTGTCTCAGCAGCTCCTAGAACCACATTGACCCAATGGCATTAAAGCTTTGTAAAATTGCATTGTGTGTGTGTGTGTGTGTGTATGTGTGTGTGTGTGTGTGTGTGTGTGTTTGTGTGTGTTTGTGAGTGTAAGTCAGAGGACAACTTGGGTCCTCTGGAAGAGCAACACGTGCTCTTAACCAATGAACCATCTGTCCATCCCTCCTACCCCACCATGGCTTTTGAAAATACTCAAGATGATGCTTTAATTATTTTGAAATGAAATTCACAAAAAAATATATATCTCTGGGACTACAGAGATGGCTCCTCAGTTAAGAGCACTGGCTGCTCTTCCAGAAGATTCAGGTTCGATTCCCAGCATCCACATGGCAGCTCCTAACCATCTTTAACTCTAGTCCCAGAAGATCCAATGCCCTCTTCTGGCCTCCAAGGACACTGAATGTACATGCGGGCAAAACCACCCATGCACATAAAAATAAATGTTAAAAAAACAAAACAACACTTCCCTTACACACTAAGAGAAATGCAGTGCCCCATGTGTACCTTAAAGAACAGTAATAATGAAATGACAGGAATTTACAGACGTATCTAGGTCTGGCCTCTCAGACAACTTGGCGGATGCTTGTGACCCAGTCGATCATCCTGGTGTGTGTGTCACGTGGAGACCCAGAGACCACGGCAGCCTTGCAGCAAGACAAAGCTAGAGGGTCAGTAAATTTCCAGGCAGAGGAAAGGAGTTCCCATGATGACATGGCGGGCACCTTCCTAGAACATCCAAGCTGTGTGACAACTTTGGAAAAAACAAACAGAAAGCCAAATCCTTCCAGACCCTTGAACGTTTGATTGCTGGAGGGTCTGGTGGGACATGGGAAAATGGGGAGACTGCAAGTCTCCAGGATGCCCCCAGGGGGCAGCACCGATGCCCCCAATGAGGACCATAGATCTTTGCTGTGTGTGTGTGTGTGTGTGTGTGTGTGTGTGTGTGTGTGTGTGTGTGTACATCTGTGGAAGTCAGAGGTCAATGCCAAGTGTCTTCTGTCACTTCTCCACCTGTGTTTTGACACAGGGTCTTTCACTGAACCTGTAGCTTAGCATTGTGTCTAGACTGGCTGATCCGCAAGCTCCAAGCCCCAGGCGTCTTCCTGTCTCCACCCCCACATCACCGGGATTAAAGGTGTGCACCACCACACCTGACTTTTGCGTAGGCGGTAGGATCCAAACTCAGATCCTCACGCCTATGAGCCATCTCCCCCAATCTGTCATTTTGAGACAAAGCCTCTGTATGCAGCTCAGGCTAGCCTGTAGCTCCCCATTTAGACCAGTCTAATATTGAGGTAGTTGACCTGCCTCTTGTCTACTAAGCACTGGGATTACAGGTGTGCAACCTCGTCCTTGGCTGCTCTCTCTCTCTCTCTCTCTCTCTCTCTCTCTCTCTCTCCCTCCCTCCCTCCCTCCCTCCCTCCCTCTCTCTCTAGGTCTCAAAGATAACCCAGACTGGCTTTGACAGGCATGCACCATCATGCATGGTTTGTGCTGTGCTGGGAATTGAACCAAGACTTTGTGCATGCTAGCCAAGCATTCTACCCACTGAGCCACACCCCAGCTCTTATCTGGTCATTTGAAAAATATGTTATGTGTTGATGCATGTATGTCTGTGTACTATATGCATGCTTGGTGCCCAAGGGGGCCAGGAGAAGGCATTTGATCCCCTGGGACTGGAGTTACAGACAGTTGTGACCTGCCATGTGGGTGCTGGGAATTGAACCCCAGGTCCTTTAGAAGAACAGCAAGTGCTCTTAACCACTGAGCCACCTCTACAGCCCCTGGTCTGGTCCTTTATTTTTTTTGTTTTTTGAGACAGGGTTTCCCTCATGTAGCCCTGCCTCTACCACCCAAGTGCTAGGATTAAAGGCATGTGCTGCCACACCCAGCCCTCTGGTCATTTTTAAAATTCAGCCAAATGAAGCTGAAAGCGAGACTAAGGCAGAACACACCTCTCACAGTTGCTGGCACGATGGTGACACAAGGGACCGGGGTACTGCCATCTTAGCACTGGCTCCTTCCCCTTGGTACCTGGTTTCTGTTTTCCTGCCAAGGGAAACACAGAACTTCTAGGCTGCGTAGCCTTGTGAACTAGCATGCTGGCAGGAGGAAGAAGGACTCCTCCAGGGATCTCCACCCCATTTTACAGAGAAGCGGCCGGACTGTACCGGGAATCAGATGGGCCTACGTTCACGCCAGCTCTCCCATCGGAGAGCTGTCTGCCCATGAGTAAGTCACTCAGGCATGAACATGTACAGACTTGGGTCTGGGTCCCCACTCCATATGTCACTGTGCACCATGACCTCTCTGACTTTCGTTTTCTCTCCTGTCACAGAGGGCTGTGGGATAGAGACAGTATTTGGAAGTGCTTGGCACTCGGGGTGAAGAGTGTTTGGCCTCTCACTTGCCTGAAGCAACCCTTCAATGCCTCAGTCATTCCAGCCAGGATGTCCTACTCCCTCAGTTCCGAAGACAGAGTCAGTGAGTTGGCCAGGGCTGCAGTAGCTTGCTGGTAGGGCTCCTGAGAGCCAACTGCATCTGTTCGGTGCTCCACTCTAGGAGCCCGGAATCAAGCAATCTACATTTAAAGAGTCACAGATCTTCAATCACAGCTCGCTCCACCTGTCCCTCCAGACAATTAGGTATTAAGTGCATATCAGCACACCACAACTCTTAGTGTGTCTGTCAAGCTGCCTGGAGCCCGAGAGGGTCAGGCAGGACTGTGGTGATATTTTATTTGTACTGAAATGTTATTTTAATTTTATGTTAATAAATAAAGTTGCCCTGGGGTCAGAGCTATTAGAGCCATAGTAAGAGCATGGTGGTTAGAAGAGCTAGGTAGATTTCTGTGTGTTCAGGGATACAGCCAGTATTAGAGACATACGCCTTTAAGACCTGGAGGGCGGTACTTACAGGCAGTGATGAGGCAGTCATGTGGTTGGGTTTACAACCAATGAGAAGGCAGAACAGAAAGATTATTTAAACAGGGACACAGGAAGTACCTCCCTCTCTCGGGGAAGCTAGGAGCACTGCAGGAGGTAAGATTTTATCTCTGAGCTCTGACCTCTCGGCTTTTCTCTTTTACCTTGGCTCTGTGTTTCTTATTTTAATAATACGATTGGTTACATCTACACAGGACAATCCAGGTTAAGTCACATTCAGCTTAGTGCCTCAGGCTCTACCACACTTCAGTTGACCAGGCTGCCTTCCTCATCCAGTATCGGAGAGCTATGTGCTTGCTGACCCCTCCCTCTCAACAGACCCTGAGAGAGTCTGCATGGTGTGGGGAGTGCTGGAGAAAACTTCCTCCCTAGTGGAAGGGATGTAGAGGAAGAAACAACCCCTCTTTGGGGACATTTTCATGCACATACATATGTCAGCATTGCAGAAGTTATTATGCTACACACTCAGATCCTTTTTGGCCAAATGACCTGTTATTTTTAGCTCTGAGGGTACAGACTCAGAAGCCAATGGGAGGAGGGGGAACAAGGGAAGGACTCCAAGGGAATAGTGGGAGGCACAGAAGTAAGCCAGCCAAACGAAAGCAGAAGGTGAGGGCAGGACTATGCCTCAGCAGACAGTGGCAGAGGAACCAGAGACGCTCACAGCTGGAACCTGCCCAAAGTCACCCATAAAGCAAGCAAGCCGGAGAGGTCCTGCATCAGTAGTGGAGCGGACTGGTAACTTGAAGTCTTCCCACAGGAAGCCTGGAGCTTTCGAGGCTCACAGCTCCTGACAACACATAGCTCAGCACAGATCTTTCCTCCCAGGGTCCAGAAAAGAAGGGCCATTCTCAATTTATCCCCTGAAGCCAGTGTCCCCTGATACCAGAACCTGACAAGAATGGTGTAGGAAGGCAGGGTTATCCGCCCAAACCACCGGCCAAAAGGGACACAAGAGAGGACTGGGAAGGCGACTCAGGTGGTAAAGTACTTGCTACGCAAGCATGGGAATCAGATTCCAGGTCCCCAGGAGCACTCTGTGGTGGCAGAGACAGGAGGGTCTCCCGCTGCCCAGCCTAATCCAATCAGTCCCATAAAATAAGGTGGGGAGCGATTGAGGAACGCGCCCAACCTTGACCTCTGGCATCTACATGCACACACACACACACACTTGTGCTCACATGTATACACACACACACACACACACACACACACGTCTTTTAAAAAGTTGATTGTATAGGAGAAACGCTATTAGAAATTATAAAAGAACTTCACAAGGTTGTGTCCATGTCCGGTTATTACTAAGCTAAACGCCAGGAGACAAAGCTGAACGGAGTAGAGCTGGATGAACGCCCTGGTGTACTGCTGCAAGGGTGGAGCCCGAGCCAGGCACGGTGGTGCAAAGCTTCAGGACTGATGTGAGTTCAAGGCCAGCCTGGGCTACGGAGGGTGCCCTCGGGTTTTGTTTGAGTTTTAATGCTGGCAGGTTGGCTCTGCGGGTAAAGGCATTTGTTGCCTATGTTTGATCCATGGAACCCAAATGGTGGAAGGAGAGAACCAACTCCCACGAGTGGCCTCTGACGTCCACACATGCATCACGGCACACACGTCCGTCCACCCACATGTCTTACACACACTAATAATCTCATTTAATAAAACGAAAACAAAGTCCCTCTCAGAGCCACATTCCCAGAGCGACATCTATCAAAGGCCAGCCCTGGTCCAGGAATGGGGGTCACTGCCTGCCCTGGGCTCTACCAGAGTAGAGAGCAGGCTGGGGGGGGGGAGCCCTTCATGGCTTTTCCCCTCTCTGACCCTTAGCTATTCTCTCAGCACCTCCTGAGGTTGGATTCCATATCTACAAAGCAGAGACACCCTCTGCTGGCCGGGCCCTGCTCAGGCCCCAGCGCGGCAGGCACTTCAGTGCTGATCTCTCCTCGGCCTCTTGTTTTTTTCTCATTTTCAGAAGGAAAGGCTCTGATGGAGAGGCCTCTCCTCCTCCGGCTCATCTGCCATTTTTCACTAGTGATTGATGCCGAACAAACCGCTCCAGATCTGGTGGCTGGGACATCCCCTCTTAGGACCTATCCTGCGATGCCACATAGAGCCGCCTCAGTCACTGTCTAGGCCCTCTCAGACCTGGTGAAAGCAACCGACTGGAGTTCCTAATCGGAGAAAGAAGAGGTCGGAATCTCGGTGTGGGTGGAGGGGCAATAGGGTTTGCTCTCCTGAACCCCCAGCTCACCCTTTTCGGTCATTCTACTTTCTACAGAGGTGACCTGCCACAGTGCACTGTCACCTTGACCTCAGTGGTCATTTGGAGGTGGGCCTATGGCCCAACCAGCCTCAGCCAGTCTGGCCAGCCCAGCTTCCCAGCCTGGGGTGGTCAACCTGCAGCAGCAACAGACAGCATGGTCAGGCTGGTAAGGGCCGTTCTTGGTGTGTTAATGTCTGCTTTCCAGAGGAAGGGAAGGAGAGAGCGCCCCCTGGTGTCTTCTGTTACAAGGGCACTAATCTCATCCTGAGGGCCCTGCCTCATGGCCTCACCTGACCTTTTTACATCCCCAAATTTGTATCTGTGTTTTCATCTATCACCTGGTATGTGGGTCTAACCTGGTATGTGGGTCTAACCTGGGGTTCTCCAGCCTAGCTGCCTCCCAGCCCTTGTGGCAAGCTGAATACAGCCTCCTGAACCCCGCGGGGAAACTTGGTATTGGAAGGGGATTCTTGGGTTTTTGTTGTTGTGCTTTTGTTTTGTTTTGTTCTATTTTTTCCCCTTTGAAGCAGGGCCTCATGAAGCCCAGGCTGTCCTCGAACTCATTATGTATCTGAAGCCTTGAACTCCTGATCCTTCTGCCTGTACTTGGCCAAATACTGGGCTTACAGCTGTGCGCTACCACACCTGGTTTTTACTTATCATCATTGTGTATGTGTGCATGATAAGGGAGTATATGTGTGCCATAGTGTACATATGGAGGTTGTTAGGTTTCAAACCAGGGACACATGGCTAACTGAGGTACCTATTTAACATACCAAAATGGACCCAGCTGCCAGGTTCTGCCAGCCTCCCTCAGTCCTTACCTGTTACAGGATATGGCTGCTATACTCTGCCCACTACCATAAACTTCTCCAGCCCAGGGACTGGGCTGCCCTTCCCTATGTAATGCAGCCATTTTGGAAGACTAATTGCCTGGTCTCTTGGTTGTCCCCTCTCCTCTTCTCCTGGCCTCACATGGACTGGCTCAGGGTCATGTCTACTCTGGACTCTCTTAGAGGTCTCTGCCTCTGGCTATGTTCTCTCTCATAGCTACAGTAAACCTTCTCCTTCCCCGTACTTAGGGGCATCATGTCCTTCTTTTTTGTAATTTCTTTTTTCATGCAGAGACCAGAGGATAACTTTTGAGAGTTAGCTCTCTCTTTCTCCCATGGGACCAAACTCAGGTCGTTGAAACAGCACAGCAAGAACTGTTGCTCACTGAGACATCTCCTCAGACCTGGAATCTGTTGTCATTTGAAGAAAATGTTCCTGATATTTGGGAAACGTCAACTGAAGGAAAACTCAGGACTCACTGGGATCCCCCAGCCACAGACACTCCAAAGCCAGGGACATCTCTGCCTTCTGGATCTTCTGAGTGTTTGGCTAACAAGGCCCCTGTCACCAAGCTGACATCCAAGTGACCTCAGAGTCCCTTCTCAAGACACAAAAGTCTTTCAAGTCAAAATCGAGTGCAGCATCCAGGCCTGTTCTGCTGCTTAAAGACGGGGTGCTCCCTCAGTTAGCAGCTGTGAGTTGCTTATGACACTTGACATTTGACCTTCTCAGGGGGTCAGCCTTTATGTAGCCACACTTGCCTGCCCAAGCAGGGACAGTAGGTGTCCAAAGCTTGGTGATTGGCCTTCACCTAGTATAGGAGGAACGTGCAGGGCTTGCCTTTTTTTTTTAACTTCTTTTTTTTATGTGTGTGTGTGCTTTGTCTGCATGTAAATCTGTGTACCCTTGCATGTCTACTGTCCAGAAGAGGACATTGGATCCCTTGGAACTGGAGTTACAGACATTTGTGAGTTATCGTGTGTGTGTGTGTGTGTGTGTGTGTGTGTGTGTGTGTGTGTGTGTGTGTCTGTGTGCTGGGAATTGAACCCGGGTTCTCTGGTAGAACAGCCAGTGCTCATTTTTTGTTTTTGTTAGTTTCTTAGACAGGGTTTCTTTATGTAACCTTGGTTGTCCTAGAACCAGCTCTGTAGACAACTCACAGAGATCCACCTGCCTCTGCCTCCCGAGTGCTAGGATTAAAGGCATGCACCAGCCAGGCAGTGGTGGCACGTGCCTTTAATCCCAGCACTTGGGAGGCAGAGCCAGGCGAATCTTTGTGAGTTCGAGTCCAGCCTGGTCTACAAAGTGAGATCCAGGACAGGCTCCAAAGCTATACAGAGAAACCCTGTCTTGAAAAAAAAAAAAAAAAAGGCATGCACCACCACTGCCTGGCTCAAACAGTCCTCACAAGCCAGCTCTCCAATCCCTTGCCTTTTATTTTTATTTATTTACTTACCCAGGCTGGCCTCGAACTCACAGAGATCCTCCTGCCCCTGCCCCCCCTGCGCCCCCAGTGCTGGAATTAAAGGCGTGTGCCACCACCGCCGGGCTTACATACCTATTTTTAAGATGGGGTCAAAATGTATATTAGAGGATGACCTTGAACTTCTGATCCTTCTGTCTAGTGCTAGGATATGGTGTGTGCCACTGTATCTGTGTGGTGCTGGGGATGGAACCCAGGGCTTGTGCATGTTGAGCAAGCACTCTACCTAGGGACCTTTCCCCCCTATCTTTCTCCCCTTTCTCTGAGCTTCCAGCTGCTCCTCCCTGTGCTCTCAGACTCAGCACCAGGCAGCTCTGCCCTCATCTCTCTGGAACTGATTCCCCAGCTGCCCTTTGCGGTCCAGAGCTCTAACATCCCAGGAGCTTGTGCTGAGCCACGGGAAGGTCCTCCTTAGGAAGCCAGTGGGACACCTGGCCAGCACACTGAGCCTTCAGGTTGGGCTGCAACACCCTTGCCCCCGCTTAAGGCGGTCTCCTCTGATCTGTGAGCTGCATCCCTGAAAGTCAACTCCAGTTGCTTCAGGATGAAAAGACCCAGCCAGCCAGGGCAGAGCCTGAGCTGATCTCTCAGGCCAAGACCTCACTTCCGCTTCCCTGTTGTGGCACTGGCCACCAAGAACCTGCCAGCAGAGCCCACCTCACTCACATCACCCTGGCCGATCTAGAAATTATTTATAGACCTGAACTCCACAGAAACCATTGTCTGCTGTTGCCATGGCAACAGGGATATGAGATGCAGCAGGCTCCCAGGGACTGGTGGAGACCTTGATGATGGTCGATTTCTACCCAGGAGGCCTGGGCTCATAGCCACCATCAGAGAGGCCTGGGGTGGAGCTCCCCCAACACCTCAGGTATTGAGAGCTTGTTAGTTGTTGGATTTTGTTTATATCTATCCATGAAACTGAATTAGGTTAGCTAGGCACAGGAAAAACAAGGGGCAAACTCAGCCAGCTGTGGTGGCGCACGCCTATAACCCAGCACTCAGGAGGCAGAGGCAGGTGGATCTCTGTCAGTTCCAGGCTAGTCTGGTCTACAGAGTGAATTCAGGCCAGCAAGGGTTACATAGTGAGACCCTGTCTCAAAAAAAAAAAAAAAAAAAAAAAAAAAAAAAAAAAAAAAGCCAAATTTACTTCTTATGGTGGCTCAGCGTGGCAAGGACGAACTGTCAACACAGTGCCATAGCAAAAACTCAAACAAGAAGGACACAAGCCCATTCCAAACCTGGATGACCCCAGCGTGGTGACTGAGATGACTGCTCACTGCTCTCTGCTTCATTGAGAGAGCAGCTTCATATGACCAGCCTTACACACTTACTTGTTCCCATCACACATTTGAGGAAGGGAACAAGAGTGGCCTCCTTCCCCAGCTTGTCATGAAAAGTTGTCCTCTGCTAAAGCCACCAGGGTCCCAGCAATGCAGCTTCCCCACAAGTCCATGCTTTCTTGAGTGTGCGCCTTCACTCTGTGAAGAGATCCCTTGCTTTGTCTCTGACGGCAATGGAACCTGCCCGCAGCAGACAGAGGTCTCAGGCAGCCCGCTCGTCTTTAAGACCTTCACCACAGTCACCACAGAACCAGCTGCCAGCCTGAAAGCCCAGATCCATCTCCTCCTAGACAACAGGACTGAGAAGCCAGGGTTTAATGCTCAAATTAGTTCAAATTCACAGGACTCAGTGACCCAGCCACAAAAGACTGGGAAGTCCCCCCACAATTGCACCACAGCCTGCTAACAAGGGAGGGGGAAGCAGAATACTTAAAACTGCCATGTTAGAAGGCAGGGATTCTCTCAGTGAAGGGGAACCCATGGCACTTGGCATCCACGTGGCCTCCATGCTTGGTGAGTAGATGTGTTTGTAAAGGAGAAAGCCACAGGATGGTAATGTAAGCACAGGGTGGTGATGTAAGTATAGGGTGGTGATGTAAGCATAGGGTGGTGATGTAAGCACAGGGTGGTGATGTAGCACAGGGTGGTGATGTAAGCGCAGGGTGGTGATGTAAGCGCAGGGTGGTGATGTAAGCGCAGGGTCGTGATGTAAGCACAAGGTGGTGATGTAAGCGCAGGGTGGTGATGTAAGCGCAGGGTGGTGATGTAGCACAGGGTGGTGATGTAAGCGCAGGGTGGTGATGTAAGCACAGGGTGGTGATGTAAGCACAGGGTGGTGATGTAGCACAGGGTGGTGATGTAAGCACAGGGTGGTGATGTAAGCACAGGGTGGTGATGTAAGCACAGGGTGGTGATGTAGCACAGGGTGGTGATGTAGCACAGGGTGGTGATGTAAGCACAGGGTGGTGATGTAAGCACAGGGTGGTGATGTAGCACAGGGTGGTGATGTAGCACAGGGTGGTGATGTAAGCGCAGAGTGGTGATGTAAGTGCAGGGTGGTGATGTAGCACAGAGTGGTGATGTAATCACAGGGTGGTGATGTAAGCACAGGGTGGTGATGTAACAGGACAATTGCCCTTGGGTTAGGAGCACCCAGGGGGTATGTGTGCTGCAAATGTACCCACAAACACAACAGCTCAGAACAACACACAGCCATCATCTAGGTGCCTCTGAGGTCCAGAGTCATCTATCTCAGCCTGTCTGGTTCTGCTGTCATGGAGGTAGCAATAGGGACTAACGGGGTTGACTTTTCACTGCAGGCTCGGCTGCTGGAGTGTCTGCTTCCAAGTTCATCCAGGCTGATGGCAGAGTTCACTTCCTCAGCTGCAGGCTGGACATCCTGGTTTTGTGGTTGTCTGTCACCTGAGGCTCCTTGAGTCCCTGACCATTCCCTTTCCCTGCTGTGTGGTCTCCCCAGAGGCTTCCACAGCTTGGCAGGCCACAAACTTGCAAAAACAGACAAGTGATAAAGTCACAAGTATGCTCGTGTGGTTGGTTGGAAGCAGGTCTCGGGCCCTGCTGCCTCATAAGGATCATGTGAGTCACTGTGTGCAGGTCAGGCCAGCATGAGTCTACCATGACCAATACTGTACCAACACTCAGAAGGCCTGACCTGCAGGAATTTTTCCATTCCTGCTACATTACACTGAGCAAGCCTGCCACCTTCTCTGGGCCTCAGTGGCCTGCTCTGTACAGCTGAGGAGTACAAGTCAGTGAACCATCACAGCCCCAGCATTCTACATATACCTAGTGTTTTCTCTGAGTTCAAAGGGTGCCTTTAGCTCTGGCTTCACATAACAGGCACTGGAAGGATTCTCCAGCTCTGACTAAATGGAGAATGCCAGGGATGGCTAACAGCTACCTCAGGCCCAGGCTTTCCCAGGCATCCCGTGGAATCCCATCAACGGTTCTGCAAGAGGCTCAGAGGATGAGGGTGTTGCCATAGGCACCCACCCAGAGCAGCGAGGCCCGGAGCCCTGTGTGGGGTCAGCTTCAGTGGCACACTCTTCCGGCAGCAGCCACCATCTCGCAGGTGTTCCCGGCTAGGAAATGGGCTCCCAGGACAGAGGCACCAGGCTGGAGCTGAGCCTGGACCTTGCCTTTGGTCATTGCTGTTCATATAGGAAGGCAGGACCTTGGGGGACAGATGGTTCTGCAATAGAATGGGGGTGGGGACTCAGAGGTGTGGCAAGAGAGAAGAAAGGAGCCAGCAAAGGCCTGGAGGGACAGCCGACATTCCAGGACAGTTTCAAACTAAACAAAGGCATGGAATTTTCGGGGAAAACCCCTGTGACAGGTATGACTCAGGGATGAGGAACGATTTCTCTTTTCAAAACATTACACCTACTGACTTATTTTGTGTGGGTGTGCACATGCCATAGCACACATGTGGAAGTCAGAGGGCAGCTTTCAGGAGTCAGTTCCTTTCCACGATGTAGGTCCCAGAATTAAAACCAGGTCTTAGGCTCGGTGGCAATGCCTTTACCCTCCGAACCAGCTCACCTGCCTGAAAGACTTCTTTAACAAGATCCCAAAGTGCCAATAATGGAAGAGCTAGGTGTTGTGGCCTGTGTCTGCCATCCCAGAACTCTGGAAGTGAGAGCAGGAGGGCCAGGAATTTAAGGACATCCTTGGCTGTACAGCAAGTTCAAGACCAGCCTAGACTACATGAGACCCTGTCTCAAAACAACAAAACCAGACCGTGCATGGTGGTACACCATTTAATCCCAACACCAGGTAGGCAGAGACAGGCTGATCTCGGTGGGTTTCAGGCCAGCCAGGACTTAGAAAAAAAAACAAACCTATGTTGTTTTTTTTTTGGTTTTTCGAGACAGGGTTTCTCTGTGTAGATTTGCGCCTTTCCTGGAACTCACTTGGTAGCCCAGGCTGGCCTCGAACTCACAAAGATCCGCCTGCCTCTGCCTCCCGAGTGCTGGGATTAAAGGCGTGCGCCACCACCGCCCGGCCAAACCTATGTTTTATAACTTGGATGTGAAGTGTCTTCCCAGAAGGTGGGTGGGTTGAATCCTTGATCCCCAGCTGGTGGTACTATTTTATAAAGTTCTGGAAACTTGAGGATGTGGGGCCTATCTAGAAGAAGTAAGTCATTGGGTGATGCCTTTGGGAGTGTATCTTGTCCCAGGTCCCTCTGGGTTGCTCTTTCTGCTTCTGGTTGGCCAAGAGGTGAGCATCCTCTGCCGTACACTCCCACCATGTTCCAACTCACCTTGGACTAGAATCCTCAAAGCAAAGGACTGTGGACTAAACCCTCTGAGTCAGCCAAATAAATTCTTCATTCCTAAGTCATTTGTGGCAGTGTCTTGTCACAGAGCTGAAGAGCTTATATGACCCAAGGAACAGAATGCTCACGCATGGGTTAAAAGCTTCCTGAAGTCATTCACAAGGGAAGGAAAGTATCCAGACTGATAAGAACTCAAAACCTAAAGGACACACAGAGAATGGAAAGATGGGCAGAGGACATGACTTGCCCTCAAAGGACAAGGAACTTGACAGATGATGATGGTTATGGGAAAAGTGCTCCCATGGATCACTGTGGATTCCTCTCCACACCCAGCAGACTAGCAAAGAAAGCCTAAGACACCTGGCCACACTGAGGCATGGATGGGGAAAGGAAGAAAAAGTGTTGTCTTACTCTTCCAGAGGGTCATCCGTGTCCAACAGGGTAGAGGTGTCTCTCCCGTGGCTGGGGTCATGTCTGCGTAGTGATTCCTTTCTGGAGAGAGGATCACAAGGTTCAGGAAGTAAACAAAACCTACAAGAAACTCCTGAAACATAAAAGACTCACGAGACCTTGCCTAAGGAGGGGTTATGTAAGTAGTAGCAACTGTGGGGGCGGGGGAGTTGCCGGCACATTGTGTGGAGAGCTACAGGGGTGCAGCTTTCTGTCCTGAGGTGTCACCCATGTTGGAGCGGGCAGTTCAGTGAGGCGGCTGCCTGAGTCACTCATGCTCCTATTGAGGGACCCCTGACCCATGCCGCTGTGAGCGACCTTAGTAAACACACTGGCTCACTAAGCTGGATATGTGTGGAGTCCTACCTTCCGTGTGTGCTCTGCATCTTATCTGATGTAGAAATCATCCTTTGTTGACTTCTCTCCAGGAAAAGTTACACAACAGGTCCACTGAACAGAAACCAAGGTGCCGGGATCTGTACGCATGTCAGTACTAACAGATATCGCTTGCCAACAGGATGAATAAATCACAGAAGGCTCATGAGAGAGATTCTGGAGTGATAACAGTGGATGAACTGAAGCTACATAGAGGAACTTCCAAATGTGATGTGGAGTCAGGAAAGCTGCGCAGTGCATGCGACAGTCCGCTCTGCAGGAAGTCTGGGAAGAACCCAGAGAAGGGGAGCTAGGTCCCCCCTTCCCCCACCCCTGCAGAAGCTCTTGAGTGAGAGTCCCTGCACAGTGGAGGCAGGAGATGGGTATATATATGTGTAAGCATGCAATCGTGTGTGTGTGTGTGTGTGTGTGTGTGTGTGTGTGTGCGCGCTGTGAGCACCTGTTACTCAGGGTAAGCCATGAGCCCTACCTGGGCAAGCTGCTGCACTACCTAGGACATCCAGCAGGTGGCTCAGCCTGGGCAATGTGCAGTAGTCTTAATCTGGAGCCTCTGTCCCAACTCCTTGGTGCTGAGGAGAAAACTGAGGCTGGAGCTTCTTCTTCCCCTTGCACATTGGGTAATCATTCCTCAGGCCCATGTCTGAGGCTCTTGATCTCTGCTGGGGCATGGAAGCCATGATGAGCTGAAGCACCAGGGCCTCCTCTCCAAACTGTAGGTGCTGAGGGACGAGAGACATTGCTCACCTCACACCAGCACAGTGCATCTGTGCTACCCAGCACCTGCGGACCAAGGTCCTCCAGGACAGTTGCTGCCATGTGCCTCTCGTTTCTCCCAGCAGATTGGGAAACCCCTCGGGTCTACCTTCTTTGGGCACAGGCAGCCTGTCCTGGGGAGATGTTGTAGACTATTATTTCAAGGTGTGTTACTTTTGTTTATGTTGCATCTGTTTAACTCTGTGAAGCTGTGTTACTGTGCCTGTCTAAAACACCTGATGGTCTAATAAAGATCTGAACAGCCAATAGCAAGGCAGGAGGAAGAATAGGCGGGGCTGGCAGGCAGAGAGAATCTATAGAAGGAGAAATCTGGGAAAGAGAGAAAAGAAATAGCCAGAGAAGGAGGAGGACTCCAGGGGCCAGCCACCCAGCTACACAGCAAGCCTCAGAGTAAGAGTAAGATTTACAGAAGTTAGAGAACGGGAAAAGCCAGAGGCAGAAGGTAGACAGGGTAGTTTAAGTTAAGAAAAGCTGGCAAGCAAAAGCTAAGCTAAGGCCGGACATTTATAAGTAAGAATAAGCCTCCGTGTGTCATTTATCTGGGATCTAGGTGATGGGACCCCCAAAGAATAAAGAGCCAAAAGAGCCCAGAAAGTAAAAACCAAACAACAGCAGGGACAGCCTGTGATGCTGTGCCGTCTGCTTGTGGAGTTCACTCAGTGGCATCTCACTTAAGCTGTGTGGCTTTGGGCCTGGCCTGAACTTCTCTGAGCCTCTTTTCCTTCACTGCACTGTATGGATCGTAACTGTCTCCAACACAGAGGGTCCCAGGAGGCCTGACTGTGGGTATGTCCTCAGAGGCACTGGGACCTCCACACAGGCACCTGAACAGCCTCTCCTGATCTCACTGGAGGATCTGGTGGGTTGAGTTGTGAGCAGTCAGGTTCAGGTCTGATCCCAGGATCCATGAGCAGGGATTTATTTGAAAGTAAGTTATTTACAGTCGTCACCAAGTAAGATAAGGTCATACTGGAGCAAGGTGACCCTAACGTGATGGCTACAGGGAAATGCTAGGTTACAGGTAAAGCCGCTACAGAAGTAGAGATCAGAGTGACATGTTTTATTTTATTGGGGGGGGGCGGGGTTTGAGACAGAGTTTCTCTGGGTAACACTCCTGGCTGTATAGGAACTCACTCTGTAGACCAGGCTGGCCTCCAACTCAGAGATCCACCTGCCTCTGCCTCCTGAGTGCTGGGATTAAAGGTGTGCGCCACCACCAGGCTAAGAGTGATATGTTTTAAATGGACCATCAAACCCTGCCTCAAAGGTCCTCAGGCGCCTTCTCTGGCCCCAATGCAATAAAATCAGCCAGCTAGTGTGACGAGTGTACAGACATCCCCCCCTCTCGGTGAGCCACCGTAGGGAAGGCTGAAAACAACCCGCTGTGGGTCTGCAGGAGAAGCGATGCTGCTTCCTTTAGATGGAATATCATCGAGTCATCAAAAGTGATGGCCAGACACTGCAAAGTGCTTCTCCCAGGAACCAGCAATTTTACTTCCTAGAATTTATCCCAAAGATTTCTATGACAGAATGGATAAAGAAATGGATAAGAATTCTGTTTTCATGGCTGTGAAGCAGGGGGAAAACATTGTTGCCCCAAAGAGGAGACATAACACAAGGCTGATGAGAGAAGCTGCCAGACCTGGGCCTAGGAGCTGAGGTCCCTGGGCAGGATTATGGCGTGACCCAGGCAGAGGAAGGCCGTGGGATAAATCCCATCTCTGCCCGCTCAGCTTCTCCTGGCCAGGCCCACCTATAAGTCAAGAAGACAGTGCTCAGTGGTCTGGAGACAAGTAGGCTACCTAGGGCATGAGATGGGGAAAGGGGGAGAATGGGATGTACTCTAGACAGGCAGTGGACCTGGCAGAGGGCACACTGGGGCCTGGCAGAGGGCACACGGGAGAGATGGTTGCAGCACCTCACCACAGACATGAGTGTGTCAGGTTCTAAAATGACACAGTTTCTGGCTTTCTTTTTGAGACAGGGACTCATGAGCCCAGGCTGGCCTCAAATTTGCTTTGTAGCTCAGGTTGGCCTTGAACTCTTTAGCCTCCTGCCTCTACCTCCTGAGTACTGGGATTATAGGTGTGCACCACTACACACAGTTTATGTGGTGCTGGGTGTTGAACCCAGGGCCTTGTTTATCCTAGGCAAGCACTCTGCCCACTGAGCTACGTCCTCAGCCCCTATTATACTTTTTATTTCCTGACTATTTTGCAACCTGTATTGTAGCTAGAGTTTTCCTGCCTTGCCCACAGTCAGGACAAATCTCTCTCACCCGCCAGTCCCACAGCCGCTCAGACCCAACCAAGTAAACACAGAGACTTATATTGCTTACAAACTGTATGGCCGTGGCAGGCTTCTTGCTAACTGTTCTTATAGCTTAAATTAATCAATTTCCATAAATCTATACCTTGCCACATAGCTCGTGGCCTACCGGCATCTTCACATGCTGCTTGTCCTGGCGGCGGCTGGCAGTGACTCCTTTTGCCTTCCTGTTCTTTCTTTTCTCCTCTCTGTTAGTCCCACCTGTACTTCCTGCCTAGCCACTGACCAATCAGTGTTTTATTTATTGACCAATCAGAGCAACACATCTGCCATACAGCACATCCCACAGCACCGTATATGTGGTTATTTTGTAATAAATAAAATAACGTTGCAAGAGAAGGCAGTTTAACTGAGATTCCCCACACCCTAAGGACTGAGAGGGTAAGGCAGAAGGGGGCTCCTCTCTGATCTCTCCCCACCCTGGGTCCTGTGTCTCAGGGCTGTGGCCTCACCTTTGCCTAGGCTCTGCCTTTGCCTAGAATGCCCTCATTGCTCCTGTCCATGAGGCAGGAGTGTCTGGGCAGTGCTCCAGGGCCGAGGGCAGAAAGGCCCATGGCAACAGTCTGGACTTCTTGCCAGCCAGCCTCAGGCCCGGCCATGGCTGTGCTTACTCATGACTGGCTGATACCTCTACCTCGGGGCCAGGCCAGCATGACCCATCCTGCCAGGACTTTCAGGAAAACAGCTGGGCAGTCGGGGGCAAGAGGGGCCTGTCCATCAGAGTCAGAGGTTTTTCTGGGCAGCTGGACCCTGGGGGCATGGCAGGCATAGAAAGAACAACCTTCTTGTTCCTTAGCCTACAGGGCCAGCAGCCTGCTATGAACTAAGGCCAGGCCTGCTTCCTTCCAGGTAGAACAGGGGGTATGGCTTAGTTAGCAGAGTGCTTGCCTAGTGTGTTCAAGGCTCTGGGTTCAAATCCCAGCACTGCATAAACCAAGTGTGGTGATCTTTGCCTGTAATCACAGCACGCAGGAAGTAGAGGCTTGAGAATCAGAAGTTCAAGGTCAGCCTCCACTATATAACAAATAACTATAGGGGACTCTTCAATAAATAAAGGAGGGAGGAGAGGAAGGGAAGAAAAAGTGGATCACCAGCCCACTGATCTGTGTGGAGCACACTGGTGGACCAATGCCCAGGACCACATGGACCAGGAGCTTTTCTTTTCTGGATCTCTATTTGAATACCAGGCTGGCCTCAAACTCACATCGATCCGTCTGTCTCTGCCTCCGAGGGCTGGGATTAAAGGTGGGCACCACCACCACTCGGTAGAACTTGTATTTTCTTAAGATTTATTTTATGGGGACTGGAGAGATGGCTCAGCGGTTAAGAGCACTGACTGCTCTTCCAGAGGTCCTGAGTTCAATTCCCAGCACCCACACGGCACCTCACAACTGTTTGTAACTCCAAGATCTGACACCTTCACACAGACATATATGCAAGCAAAACATCAATATACATAAAATAAAAAATAAAGAAAAAATTTTAAAAAAGATTTATCTTGAGTGTTTTGCCTGCATTTCTGTATATGAACCACATGTATAGCTGGTACTTCTGGAGGTCAGAAGAAGGTGTCCAAGCCCCTGGAACTGGAGTTACCAACTGTCATGAGCCATTGTGTGGGAACTGAACCTGGGTCTTCTGCAAGAGCAAAAAGTGTTCATAGTCACTGAGCCATTTCTTCAGCCCCTGGACCAAGAGCCTTAAAGGTTCCCACAGCTCAGCGGAGGACATGGATGGGCTGGGTCCCTGTCCAGTTTCCACTGGAGCAGAGTTTCTCTGTGAACTTAGAAAAAATCATCCTCTGTTCTTCACCAGTCTTGAATGAGTGCCCACAGGCCCTGGGCTCCGGGATTTATTTCCAGCCGTGGCTTTGCCATATACATAGGACATGGTCACAGTAGCCAAAGTGGAGTGGGACTTTATGGTCACAAGTTCTTACCTCCAGCCCCCAGGCAGGTGCTGCTCATCTCTACTTCACTGAGGATAGAGCCCAGGGTTGGCAAGTCCCTCACTAGCCCAGGCCCCAGCATGGGAACAGCAGATCTGGGCTTCCATCCCAGGTCTGTCTTTCCATCCTAGGTCTGTGCACCCTGGGACTTCTGCAACGAGAGGCCAGCCTAGGATACATAGTGATACCCTGTACCCAAACCATCACTGATTTACCTACCCATCTGTTCATCCATCCACCATCTACCCTTCTACCCATGAATCTACCACCTCCATCTTTCAACCACCCGTGAACTCTCCACTTCATTAATTTCTTCACTCACTGTTGTGATTAAATACTCGACAAGAACAACCTAAGGAAGAAAGAGTTTATTTTGGGTCACAGTTTGAGGGTGCAGTCAATCATGGTGGGGAAGGCATGTGAGGCAGCATCCATCCACCTATTCATCCATCCATCCATCTATTCACTATCCATCCATGAGCTATCTACCCATCCATCCACTACCCATCACCTATCTACCAACCTAACCATCTAACCTTTAATGTGTTACGAATATTCCCTTCAGTAGCTCAGAATGCATACCACTAACAAGATTGTATTTTGTCTTTTTTTTTTTTTTTTTTTTTTGTCCGTATGGGAGTTTTGCCTGTGTGTATGTCTGTGCACTATGTGTAGCCTGGTGTCTGTGGAGATTAGAAGAGGGCATCCGATCACCTGGAACTGAAGTCACAGACAGTTGTGAGCCCCCATGTTGGTGTTGAGAACTGGATCTGGGTCCTTTGGAAGAGCAATCTTAACCACGGAGCCATCTCCCCAGCATCACTAACGAAACTTGAATATCTTAGAAGTACAAATTTGCTTCTAGAAACAATGGTCAAATCTTGCCTCTCGGGTCTTTCCCACACTGATCCTGCAGCTCCAGGCTGGGGGATCCCAGGCTGAGACCCAGCAGGGAGGGCCCTCCTCTTCCTCCTTCAGTAGCGAGTGGGGACAGAATTGAGTGGGCATCTCCGTTCGCTGGAGGGCTTTCCTGGGACAGCCCCTCAGTGGGAGGCCACTGTTGCTTTTCTGCCTGAGATCTATAGATATTCCACCTCCCCGCATACGCAGCCAGCGCTGGTTCTGCTGCCCAGCTTACAACCTCAGGCCAGCAGCTCCCAGACAGCATGCTTCGTTCACAGGAAGCAAACAAAGACTGAGACAACCCTGCCGGGGTGGGGAGGCATAATCCAGAGCAGGGACTGAACTGCTCCAGGTCTCAGCCTTGACGTCATCGATATTTTGGGCAAGATAGCTCTTTGTGGTAAGAGTGACCTGTACACCAAAGTGATGACCTCCAGCCACCACAGAATGTCCCTCAGGGAAGGTGCGCTCCACCTAAGGACCTCTAGACGAGAGGAAATCCAGGCTCACTTCTGTCTTGAAAGCCTGTGACTTGTCCCCTCCCCAGGGGACCGCCACTTCAGCTCTCACTGTTCACAGAAAGCAGATAGGCTTCTTGGTTCACAGGACTACATCCTTGTTGTTGCTATGGAAACCAGGGATTTTCTTTGCCTCCTCTTTCTCCTTTGCTCGCCTCATTTATGTGTTCTCTTAACCAGCAAGTCCCGGGTGTGGATCCCAGGGGAGTGTAATACAAACAGGCTTCCTAACAATGGTCTGACCTAGAACCGGTTGAGAATTAAGTGAGAAGATGGCAGGGTAAGCAGGATTAGGATGCCCCAGGTCACCAGCTCCGAGAACTGGGCCAGCACAGGTAGCTAGGGCGATGGGGGCAGATGCAGAGGGGATCGGCTGATGCTGCAGGTGACTGTCACCGCCACAGAACGGAAGGTGAGGAATCCACCTTCAAGGTCCACACCCTTGGTGGGAAGGTCTAACCAGAGATTGAGTGACACACAGTGTGAGCGAGAAGGAAACAGAGTGGGAACCTGGGAGACCAGAAGTGTGGAGCTAAGCAGTCTGGGAGCTGGAGGGTCGAGCCTGACCCAGACACAGGAGGGTTGGAGGAAACAGAAGGGCAGGGTCACGTCTACTGGGAGAGGAGCAAGGTGTACGGGAGGTGTGGCATGCCTTGTAAGGATAACATGTCTTCTAGGAGAGAGACCAGGTTTATAGGGCCAAGTTGGGGGTGTAGTCATTGTCCTGGGGAGAGAGCCAAGTTTACAGTGTGAAGACAGGTCTCCTGGGTACCGGGCTAAATTGAGAGTATGGCCAGACCTCCTGTGATAGGCTCTTCCCTAGGGTAGGAGCCAGCCTTCCTGGGGGCTAGGCTAGCCCCAGTGTTGGTAGAAGCCAAGCTTAGGGGTGGGGCGAGGCCTCTAGAATAGCATCCTGCTGGCCATCCTGCTGGCTTTCCATCTGGTTGTCCCTGGGCCACCTCTGTGCACCAGACTTAACTATCTGGCCCAAACCATGGCTGACACATTTGCTAAGAGAGGAAAGGGCTGGGGTCCTCTCCATGGTGGCGGGGTGGACAAGCCTGCTCAGGCTGGCTTTGCATGCACAGGGGCTGCTGAGGGCAGCCCCTCAGAGGAAGGCCAAGCACCTTATTAGGTAGAAAAGCAAGGACCAAAGAGCAGCTGCTGGTGCTGGGCTGTCATTTGGGTAAAAAGAGAAACTTCTGGTATTTTCCTAGTCCTGCATCCGGAGACTGGTCACGTGACACACCTCTGGGGAGCCTGGGACCCCAGAGAGGCTCAGAGGAGCCTCCCACTTTATCTTATCTTTCCTTCTTTCCTAATTTTTGCTTTTCTCTCCCCCTCCTCCTCCCTCTTTCTTCCTCCCTCCTACTCAGTCCTTTCTTTTAAAGCAGGGTCTCCCTAGGAAACCTAGACTGGTCTCGAGCTTGCAGCAATTCTCCTGCCTCAGCCTCCTGAGTGCTGGGATTAACAGGCATGAAACACCATACACACTTATCCCACTTAGATATGGCCAGCACTCGCCAGGCTGGCAAGTCCACGGTGGTGAGAAGGACTTCAGCTGGCTCCTGTACTCAAGCTTGCCAGCAAGGCTCCTCCGCCAAGGTCCAGAGGCCACCGAGGGGCTGCAGCCCATGGATGCACCAGGGGCCACCTAGCTGTCCCCTCCCCAAGTGTAGCCCCTGCACTCATCTGTTGCAAGCTAGCCATGGTCTTGCTTGCTCCGAGCCCGCTGTGGGGGCAGGATGTAGGCAGAACTAGCAGGGAGGAGGTCCAAGGCAACAGGGCTGTCCCTTCCTGGCGGGAGGATGGGGCTGTGCCAGGTGCCAGGTGAAGCAGCAGATGGTGACTGAGGGGGGTGTCAGTCTAAGAAGGAATGAGGTAGCCTGTTACCGGCTCATGTTTGTTAGTGGCTGAGCAGGCTTGGGGACAAGGTCAGGGCTTATGATTGCCCGTGTGATGAGCTGGCTAACCTTGTCTGCATATCAAACATTCCTTGATGCCCCCGATAAGCCCAGAGCTGGTCCTCAAACCTGCCCATGCTTCTTGGTCACTTGTTTCAGGCAGCGCCTGAGCTCCATCACCTTGCAGGCCTGGCAGCTCCAGGGCCCACAACTGCGTCTTCACACAAACTCCCAGGTGCTCAGATGCTGGAAGCCCGTGGCTGTCTGAACGCTCACTTTCAGGCACAGTTTGCAGGGTGCTTGCTGTGGTCAGGCCCCATTCTGGATCTTGTCACAAATGACATTCTATTTGGTCCCTGAGTGATTACCGCGGCTGAGATGACATTGCCAGTACTCTGCTTCGCAGCAAAGCAAGTGAAACCCAAGATGGGAAGTGCCTGGAGCAGGTTTGTTCCAGACAGCCTGGCTACTCTGTCACATTCATCTTGAAAGCCACTTGAAGGCCTGGTGTTGCTGTTCCCTGGGGACGGGTGGGGAAGATGAGGCGTTAGGGGTTGGGCAGTTCCCTGAGTCTCAGACTTCCAGGTCCTATCCCTCTACCATGAACCCTGGGTTTCTGGCCTCAGAGAACTGGAACTTGGCCAAGTGCTAGGGACTCAGTGATGCTCCTGCTTGAGGGAACAGGGGTAATCCTTCCCCATCTTGGGCCTCCGTCTGCCCACCAGCAGAGAATGGGATCCAGGGAACTCCAGTTCTGAGCTCTGGGGAAGCTGGGATGGGTAAAAATCGATTACCCTATCATTTCCTTTGAGCATAACTCCTCAGTCCTGCACCATAATCTTGTGGCTCAGCCAGAGCTGTGCGGGAATCTGGATTCTGGAGCCAGGATCCTGGTCCATGGAGACCAGCCATCCTGTCTAAGGACCACAGAGCCTCCTTGTGTCAAGGAAGGGAAGGGATTGTTCTAGAGAAGCCGAGGCTAATTGGACTAGCACAGGGCTTGAGCCAAGTGTCAAATTGGCTGTCTTTCCGTCTGTCTACCACTCTCCTCTGATGACCCACCATGATGGGAGTTTACTGTTGGTTAGCTGAGGATTGCCTCATTCACTTATTCACACAATGACGGGCACTGAGGAGTCTTCCAGTCAGACACTGTGGACTCAGGGCTGCAGACATAGCTCACTCAGTAAGTGAGCCGTTTCAGGATGAGACCCTGAGTTTAATGGCCAGCACCTACATACTTCTCTTTGCCTCCCTTCTGCAAGGACCCTGTGGTGACTCTGGGTATCACCAGACAACCCAGAATCACTCCCTGTCTTAGGGTCACAACATCTATAGGTTATGATGTGGGCCTCCTGGAGGCCATTGTTCATCTGATCACACCTTTGACATATCTGATCATTCCTTTGATATATACTACAGGCAACCAGAGAAAGATCTGGGACTGGTCACAGCCTGTTCTACTAGCTGTTTTGGATGAGGCTTGGAAGGCGGCTCTATCTATGAAGAGCTGTGTGTATAATGGGATGAGGCCCTCAGGGAAAGCTTCATCCAAGGGGTCCTTGGAATGTGCCCTCAGCTGATACCTGGTCCTGCTTCTGTGAGCCTTGCTGGGGGAGGTTGATGTCCTGGTCCCATATGACATGAGATTCTGAGTACTGTCTGTGAAGTGGGCACAGCAGCAGATCTCTCTGCCCACTGAGAGAAAGGAGACAGAGCCTGGGAAGGAGATGTCCCTGGTAGGGCCTCCTGGTTCCCAACATCTGAGTGAGTGCTCTTCCAGGGGCACCTTTCAAAATATTTGTGTTCATCACAGGCTGGCTGTTAAGGGTGGTTCACAGCAAAAGCCTCAAAGACTATCACCTAGCCAGGAGCAGTCCTGTGTCTGTGGTCACAGCTGTGTCTGTGGTCACAGCTACTTGAAGAGCTAGGACAGGGGATCTCTGGGGCTCCCTGGCCATCTTTTATTTTTTTTTTTAATGTGCATTGGTGTATGTCTGAGTGAAGGTGTTATAGATCCTGGAGTTAGATCCTGGAGTTACAGACAGTTGTGAGCTACCATGTGGGTTCTGGGAATTGAACCCAGGTCCTCTGGAAGAGCAGTCAGTGTTCTTAACTGCTGAGCCATCTCTCCAGCCCCTTCCTTCACTGGCCATCTTAGCCTAATTGACCAAGCCCAAGGTCAGTAAGAAAGCCTGTCTCAAAAAATCAGATGGGCGGCTCCTGAAGAATGGCACGGGGTTGTCTTCTGACGTCCTAAGGCATGTGCACATATGTGCACCCCCACATACAGGCATACACACACACACACACACACACACACACACACACACACACACACACACACACACACAGGGGCTAGGGAGATGGCTCAGAGAGTCAGAAAACTTGCTGAATAAACATGAGGACCAGCGTTCAAATCGCCAGCATCCATGTGAAAATATAAGTGTGACCTAGTGCATGGGGCACGCTAACTACCAGCCTAGCTCTGGCTTCAGTGAGAGAACTTGTCTCAAGAAAGAGAGGTGGAAGCCGGCCGGTGGTGGCGCACACCTTTAATCACAGCACTCAGGAGGCAGGCGGATCTCTGTGAGTTCGAGGTCAGCCTGGTCTACAGAGAGAGATCCAGGACAGGCTCTAAAGCTACACAGAGAAACCCTGTCTGGAAAAAACAAAACAAAAAGAAGGAGGAGGAGGAGGAGGAGGAGGAGGAGGAGGAGGAGGAGGAGGAGAAGAAGAAGAAAAGGAGAAGGAGAAGGAGAAGGAGAAGGAGAAGGAAGAAGAAGGAGAAGAAGAAGAAGAAGAAGAAGAAGAAGAAGAAGAAGAAGAAGAAGAAGAAGAAGAAGAAGAAGAAGAAGAAGAAGAAGAAGAAAAGAAAGAAGAAGAAAGGACACATGAACATATACACCACACACAATAACATTTAAATCAGTCAATCAATCAATCATCAGCCAGACAATCTCTCTCTTCCCCTGCTCATTGGTTCTTTTCCTCACAAGACTGTGTAAGTGTGGATCCCATGGAGAGGATGGGCCTTCCTGGGGTAGAGCAGGGAAGCCTCCAGTATGCCAAGTGAGTGCCACCATCCAATAGCCGTGGCTTCTTTTGGGGACAAGAGAAATGGCCCTGGGGTGCTCTAGGAGCACAGAGTCCTTGCCACATCAAAATCCGCTCACCCTGACTTCATTTCTCCTCAGTGACATCCCCCAGCCTTGCCAAGGTCATTTGCCACCCGCTCCCACCTGGTTTTGTTGTTTTGGAAGGAACAAGCATCCTTGGGAAGAGGCGGCAGAGGGCTTACATGAGATGGATGAGGCTGGGGCTTCAGACATCCTGTGGAGCCTGGATCCAGGTCACCTCTCAGCTGATCCCTTCAGTGGTGCTCAGCCAGGCAGGAATGGCTTGGGGCCTAGCAAGCCCGTATTTATGGTTTCAGTTTGAGGCTGTCTCTGGCAGTTGCCCCAGCAGTTCCGGTCTGACTCAGGGTGTGCAGATCCTCAGAACCTCCAGCCCAACCTCTGGCTCCCACTGAGCCTGTATGTGGACAATACTATGGGTGGCCTACTATGGCGTGGCCATTGTACATACACAGGAGCGTTCAAGCTTTCCAAAGAGATTTGGAGATGATCTCAAAAGCCCCAGTTTTCTAAGAGGGAGGCAGGCACAGGGAGCTTGTGCATCTGAAGCAGGGACTGGGATCCTGTTATAGACCCTTGTGACTCCATCTTCTCCAGTCTGAGGTCCACCTACCACTCCTGATTCTCCTCCGGCTTCCCTTCCAGGAAGAAGGCCATGTGAAGCTGAGTTACATAGCACTCTGCAGACTTGGGGACACTTGTATCTGCCCTTGAGATGGGTCCCAGGCTTGTGCCACCTCTGTGGCTTTCTACTCTCTCCTGCTGAGCTAAGTCCCCTTGCGGGGGGGGGGGGGGGGGGGGGGAGACAGGAATTGGGGCCACTGGGTCAAATTGCCTAGTGCAGTGGTCTGGAGGTGCTGCACTTTCTAGGAGCCATGCTGGAAGCTTCAGGGATCAAGGGCATGATGCCTTTCACAATAGACATGTGCAAGGCAGGAATCCTGGGTACCCCACCTCACCAGTGCCCTCCATTGCCATGTTCCACATATGCTGCAGGGTGTGTACACAGGTGGAAGCTGGTTTCTAACTCCGTGTCATGGACCATGCTCCTCTGGCACACAGTATACTTTTACATGTTTCTCTATAGCTGCCAGACATGCAGGGCTTTGCAAAAGGAGAGGAGACTGCATTGTGTGTGTTGAGCACATTCCAAGACATTCTTTCCACTCTGGTGGCAAAACAGTTGGAGAGAGCGGGGCCCTTCACAGTCACATCTGCACCAAGTGCTGTGGATTGATGTCCTACTCACCACAGGCTCCAGGGCAACATGAAAAGCAATGAATGGCTCTATTCAGCCTTCCAGGGGAGGCTGGAAAGCCCCTTATTCTATTATTATTGGGACATGGTGTGGAGCCAAGTAAGTTTGCTCAGGGTTCTACGCACTATGCATGACAGCCCTGGGGTGTAAAATTATTTGCTTTTAAGAAGGAGGTTAAGGGGCTGGAGAGATGGCATGGCAGTTAAGAGCACTGGGCGCTTCTCCAGAGGACCCGAGTTCAATTCCCAGCACCCACATGGCAGCTCACAACTCCATGAGCTACATCATGTAACTCCAGTTGCAGGGGATCTGACACCTTCACACCAATGCACATAAAATAAAATTAAATAAATTATTTTTTAAAAAGAAGGGGGTTAAAGCTGTATCTAGTGGTGCATGTTTGTAATCCCAGCACTTGGAAGGCTGATGCAGGAGGATTGCCACAAATTTAAGGCTAGCCTAGACTGCAGAGTAAGACTCTGTCTAGGAAGAAAACAAGACAGGTTTTGGGGGCCTCTTTCCTCAGCTTACTAACCCAGTTCCATTCTTGGGAGTGTCCTTTCCTTTCGTATTTTGATTTATTTTATTTTACTTTATTTTATTTGTATAGGTGTTTCCCCTGCATGTATGTCTGTGCACCATGTGCATGCCCAGTGCCCTTGGAGGCCAGAAGAGGGTGTCATATTCCCTGGAAATGGAGTTACAGATGTATTTGCACCACCATATGTTGCTGGGAACTGAGCCTGGATCCTCTGAAAGAGCAGACCGTGCTCTAACTGCTGAACCATCTCTCCAATTCCACATTTTCCTTTCTTAAGATACTGTGTACTACTATCCCGTGCCTAACTTAAAAGGCATCACCTTTTCTCCATCCCCTCTTGGTGGCTGCTCAGATTTTTCACCTAACCTATGTTATATTTTCTTATAAATTCTAACAACACTGTCCTCGAGCTACAAAATGAGAAAGACGAGTGGGGAAGGGACAGGCAGGATAGGGAGGAGGAAGAGAAGGAAGAGGGGAGGAAGGGAAGAGAGGGCTGGTCTATTGGACCAGAGCCATTGAGGAAGAAGAGGAGGGAGGGAAGGACTGCTTTGTTGGATCAGGAGCCACTGGCTGAGCAGACTCTCACTAGCAGCTCTTCAGATACACTGGAATTTTATCTTTGCCACTTGTTCTTAAGAAGAAAATTAGCCTTATTGAGGTAAAATCGGTGTACCAAGACCTGCCGTTATTTAGTGTGTGCAGTTTGGTGAGTGTGGTGTGGATGTGTGCCTGGACACCCTGAGGTCTCAGCCATATCACTCATGACAAGTCTCTTCACACCCCCAAGCAAGCTGTGGTAAAGTGAGGTCTGCACCTAACTCATGCTGGAGTGTGCTGGCCTCGGCACTGTGCTGGAACTTCCGGCCTTTTAAATTAGGTTACACATTCATTCCTTTTTAATTAGTTTTATTTTTGGTGCTGAGGATAGTGCCTGTACATACCAGGTCAGAGGTCAACTGACAGGAATCAGTTCTTTCCTCCCACCAAGAGGTCCTGGGGATCACACTCAGACCTTCAGGCTTGGTGGCAGACATCTTTACTGCTGAGCCATCTCATGGGCCCTCAGACAGGTTTGAAGTCATTTTAGTGGTGGTTACTCTGCTGTAACAGTTCTAGTGTGTTTTCTGACTAAGGACTTCTCTTTTCTTTTTGTTTTTTTGAGACTGGGTTTCTCTGTGTAGCTCTGGATGTCTTGGAACTCACTTTGCAGACCAGGCTGGCCTCGAACTTAGAGATCCGCCTGCCTCTGCCACCCAAGTGCTGGGATTAAAGGTGTGCACCACCACCGCCCAGCTCTAATGACTTTTCTTAACAACCCACATGGCCTCAGCATTCTGGCATTGTAAACCAGCAGTAACATTTCCACACATGATCCAAGACTCCAAAAGTCATGCTCAAATGTCTCCAGCTACCCAATACTGTTTTTATGGGGGTTCCTTTTCCTTAGGACCCAGATAGGCCTCACATCAAGACCTTGTGTAATGGCTTCTGCCTCCTCTCTGGCCCCTAGCCCACCCACCGGGTGATTGTGGGAGCAGCCTAGCTGCCTTTCCTCCCACCTCTCTTCCCAGTAGCTGTTTTTGGATCACCTGCTGGGGACACGGTACTGACTATGGCCCTGGCTACCTGGAGAGCAGAGGCCTGGGGTTCGGGGCAGGGGTGGGAGGACAGAGTGGCCCCTTCATCACCTGGGCTGTAGAGCATCTCCACCTCCTGCCTCTGCTTCCAGCCTGCCCTCAATTCCTCCCTCCTGCCCCATAGGGCCTGCCTGTTAATTACTTGTCTCTCTCCGATGCCTTTGCTCACTCCCAAGTGCTTTGGTCTCATAGCCCAAAAGAGCATCCTGTCCCTTCCAGAATGACAGCCACTCCATTCAGTTCAGCAGTTAGGCTGAGCCCCTGGCACAGAGCTGTTATTCCAACCATACCCCAGCAAGGTAGGTATGTGTGTGTGTGTGTGTGTGTGTGTGTGTGTGTGTGTGTGTGTGTGTGTACGTGTGCGCGCGCACACACACACCTGGTTTCCTTTCATTGATTTTTGTTTTCTTTAACAACACCAGTGATCGAGACCAGGCCCTTGATGGGGCTAGGCAAGAATTTCACTGCTAAGCCCCAGTCCCAGCCCTCTTTTTGACCGTTCTTGAGTCAGGTCCTCGATAGGTTACCCAAGCTAGCCTTTAATTCAACCCTGTAGCCCAGGCATGTCTACAACCTGCAATCCTCCTGCCTCAGCTTTCCAGTGATCTGGGATTACAGCTTCCTTTCTACCAGGGTAAAGTTAGTGACCTGCTGGATCCACACAGTTGGTGAATATTGAGGTGACTCGGTCCTTCCCTATTCCTCCAGACTTGGTTGAAAGGCTCTTTGTTGCTTGAAGGCCCTGGGAGCTGAAGCAAGGTGAGGGCAGGTGAGCCATATCCAGGCTTGCTCGTTCTCAGGCTGAATCCAGCTGAGGCTGGTTCTGTGGGTGAGGTTCTGCTGGAGACCCAGTAATGTTATAGAGGGCATGGTCACAGGCCTATAATCCCAGCTAATTGGGAGACCAAAGGCAGGAGGATTGCAAGTTCTAGGCCTGCCTAGGCGACAAAATGAGTTTAAGGTCACACCTGTTATGACAGAGGCCACATGAATGCAAAGCTGAAAATACAGGAAAAGTCAGCCGTTTCTCTACAAACCAGAGAGGAAAACCCTGACCCCCATCCTCAACAACCCAAATCACTTCAGATTTAAACCCCCAAAACAGGATGATGGCTATGGCCCACTCTGTGTGGCTCTAACAAGGACCAGTTCCATGAGAGACAGGTGGTAGTATACTGTCATGGTGAAATGCATGAGTCTGAGTCCCAAGGCATGGTCCCCATGCTATGGGAATTCCCTGCACAAAATGTCATTTCAGTATTTAATAGGGAATAGCGGCAACCTGGATGGGCTCAAGTGTCACAGGCTCAGAAGTACAAGGAAGAAGACCTGCTGTAGGAACCGAGTCAGAACTTTAAGAGATGCTTTTGAAGCAGAAGACCATGCCCCTGCAGCATCTAAATGGAAGCTCCTCAGGTGGGGTGTGGTGGGTGCCACAGCTAGAGACCCCAACATGCGGAACTGATGCAGGAGGATTAGCAAGTTCCAGGCTAGCCTGGCTCATGTGAGTGAGCCCCTTGATTCAAAGGGGCAAACACACCTCAAGAGATGAGAAGAGGAAAAGCCGCCTTCCTCTTCCCAATCCCAGCTTCCTTCCCTATGTGTGTTCAAGTATCTGTGTCCGTGTCACGTGCTTGGGCATGTGTGTGCATGCACATATGGAGACCAGATTTGATACTGCTGTCTCTCTCAATCACTCTCCATGTTGTTTTTTTTTTTTTTTTTTTGAGTCAGGATCGCTCACTGATCCTGGAGTTTGCTGATTGGCTACATTGCCTGGGATCCAAGCCCAGGCCCTCATGCCCGTGTGGCCAGCACTTCACTCACTGTCCTGTCTCCCTTGGCCCACCAGCTTTCTCTCTACCAAGGCAAAATGAATGTATCAAATCCGTGTGGGTGTCTACCACGCTCTCGTGCTGACATTTATGTAAATCAAGGTGGTGGACTCCTTTCTCACATAATCTTAACTGGGAGTTTCGCATCCTCTATTGGCTAATTCAAGGATGCAGGCACCTTCTGTGTGGTTGGTCCCCATCATCTGGGGCCTCCGTGTGTGGGGTGAGTATATACCAGAGATGGGGAGGCCAGCTCAGCTGCAATGCTCACTATGACTATTTCAATGCCATTGGACACACTCTGCTATATGGCGGCTCTGACTGCAAGAGATACCTGGAAATGACGTCTATCTGTATTTCCAGAAGAGAGAGTTTGTCTATTACCAACCTGTCATACATTCTGTCTAATCTCATTCTGATTCCCAACTAGCTAATGAATTAAACACTCTAAGTTCTCATGACATCTTGAACATTTACATATTCTAGATGAGTCCTAAGCAGTTGGGATGATTTGGTTGGGAGTAATCCTATATTTGGGGTTCCCTTATAAATATTTATGCACAAATGCCATTTATTTAGAAAGAGGTTTGTGTTAAGTTGGATGAAAAAGTTTGTTGGGTTTTGTTTGTTTGTTTTGTTGTTTTATTTAGGGGGTTTGAAAGGGGGTCTCATATTATAGCCCAGGCTGGCCTGGAACTCCCAACAATCCTTGTTTTTGTTTCTTGATGCTGTGATAAAATATCCTTTCACAAGGGAGAAAGGGTTTATTTGGTTCACAATTCCATTTTATAGTTCATCGTTGCAAAGACGTCAAGGCAGCAGGAGTTTGAAGCAGCTGGTCACATCACAGTGAAGAACAGAGAGAGAACATATGCATACCAGTGTCCAGCTAGCTCTCTCCTTTTTATTCAGTCCAGAGACCCAAGCCCCAGGGAATGACGCTGCCCACAGCAGGCGTGTCTTCTCATATAAATGAACACAATTAAGATAATCCCTCGCAGATATTCTCAGAGGCCCTTCTCTTAGCTGATACTAGATGGCGTCAGGTTGACAATTAAAACAAGCCTTTACAGCCCCCCAAGGGCAGGGTTTACAGGCACGATCCCATTTTAAAGCAAAAGAGTTCACAGCTATTAAACCCATGTGTCAGTCGCTCAGGAAGGGTCACTGAGTGGAGCCTCAGGGAGGACTCTGGAAGTCCTGCTTCAGTGTTCATTGGCTCCTCAGCAACTTCAGAGGGAAAGTAAGGTTTTATCTTTCCATAAACACACGCGCGCGCGAGGGTACTGAGAGGCTACACCTTACTGGGTTGCTGTGAAGACGGAAGGGTTTAGTAAATAAAAAACTCTCAGAGCAATCTTGGGCTTGAGATCAAGCCTCAGTCATTTTTATAAGATGCAAAAACACATACACATTAATACGTACATGTATACATATACACATCCATACCTATATACATACACACCTGTACATATGTATGCACACACATGTGAGCCTACACACAAACATACAACTATGTACATATACAGACAGTATAGACATGTACATACCGACAGAACTCTCATGTATGTACACATGGCCCCTCTCCTAGGTTGGGGTCACCAGGACCTGGTGACACTGATGGGTCCGTGCCCACCGAACCCTCACATTGCCTTTACTCCATACTCGCCCCACACAGTGAGTACCTGCCAACCTGCAGCTGTGCCTTGCCGCCTCCTCCAGCCTGACCTTGGTCAGGCTCTTCTGAGGAAAACGAGGAGGTGAACAGGATAACCCAAACAGCAGTGTCGGCTGCGCCAGGCTGTGGACCCTCCACTGACAAATTGTTAACATGGTAAACCTGCCTGCAAGTTTTGTTTAAGTGAAAAGGAGCCAGGGTGGGGGTTGGCACCTCCAGCCTCTCAGGAAGCCTCAGTGTCCATATGACTGGCAAACCGTCAAGGCACGGTGCCCCGGGTTCCTGAGCCTCCCTGCTACCCTGCCTAGAGCTTATGCCATGCATCTCAGGAAAGTGAGTGCAGTTCCATCCGGGTCATGGGTCTCCCTGGGCTCGGCACACAATCTTCTGGTATTGTATCCCAAAGGTGACCATGTCTGACGTGGCCTCAGGACTGGGGGCTCTTGTGTGCCTGCTCGCACATTCAGCCCTCCTCCCTTTGGACCATTTTAGAGAAGGAGGGAAGCAAGGCTCAGAGACAGAAGAGGCAGTGGAGGGGGAAGGACGTCCATGTCAGACTAAACCATCCCTCTCTGTGAAGCTGCTTCTGAGGGACGGGCTGCTGGAGGTGGGGGGAGCGAGAGACACTGGCAGGAAAGCTCACACGGACACTGGTTCTGCAGAGCCCAGCTGCCTCTGAGTTCACTTCAGGACTGCAGTGATGGCAGGATGTATCTGCCACTTACTGCCACATAACAAATAGCCCCAGAGTCTGAGCTCAGCACGATAGCTTATTATCTGGCGATGTTTGTGGGGTAGGAACTGCCCTGAGAGGGTCTGGCCCCAGGAGTCTCTGGCGGAGGAGGCAATGGCCAGGACTGCAGTATGAAGCTTTCAAGGGCTGACAGCTCCACATCCAGCATTACTCTGTGGGAAGCCTGCTCTGTGGGAAGCTCACAACAGGCAGCTGGCTTCTAGAAGGGTAGAGAGAGTTCCCACAAAGAGGAGGAGGGGAGAGAGGGAAAGAAGAGAAGCAGAAAAGGAGGGAGGAGGAGGGAGCCCCATCTCTTGAGGGGCAGACTACCCAGGAATTTTCAGATAGGTCTTTAAAGCCTTAGAAGTCTTGATCAGGGCTTCCAAGCAATGGCCTCACACGCTTCTTCTAAAATCAGCGAGGGCCTTAATAGTAAGCTGCCAAGAGATGTGACCCAGGTGATGCCCTGTGAGCCCCTTGGGGCAGTTTCTGGAGGCAGACACACAGAGCAGGGGCAGGGATGTGAATGGAAACACCTCCCTGTAACTTCAGGGATAGGTTTCCTTGGTCGACCTGAGGCCTGGGGGCAGTGCCAATTCTCTTCAAGTTTGCTCTCCTAAAAGAACACTCAAGAACAAATGTGGAACGATGAACATTTGTTCATGCTGTGCAGTGGTACATGCCATCAGTACATGTTGAACTGTGCATGATGGGACATCTTCTCTGAGTTTTGACAACAGGCTTCCCTGAGGATGCTCCATGGAGGCATGGCAGAGAGTGCCCCTCAGCACACACCGACACACATGTGGCATGTCTCGGCATGACAGCAACACATGCCCAGCACTCCCGTGTGTTCATCTGGGACCAGGAAGTGGGTGTGTCAGATTTAACACCCGGATGCTGGAGCAGGTGCAGCTCAGGCCCTTCCTCCTGGGATGTGGGCAGAAAAGCTCCTTCCCACACATGGGACCCTTACTCAGGCCACACCACAGTCACAAGGAGGCTATAGCCGGCCTCCTGTCTTTGGTGTCTGGCTTACATCATGTAAGGGGTAGGCGGGAGGTCATCCAGCTCCCTCACAAAGCCTTCTGTGGAGATGGACCCTTCCCTCCCCACCACTCCCTATATCTGAGCCTGACTTTGTTTTTCTTTTGTTTTGAGACAATGTCTCATTCTTTAGCCCAGGCTGGCCTCGAACTCATAATAATCTTCCTGCCTCGCGAGTCCTTTCGAACCCTGAGATTACAGGTTTGAGCCACTGTGCTTGGTTGTGAGTTCTACTTTGGCAAGAGTTTCCTGTGACCTCAGTGTGGTCACTACACTGGGACGCCCGGACATCACATGGGCTGATGTTTTCCCAGGACTGGAACTCTGGCCTTGTTCTTCTGCCTCTAAAACTCTTCCCCAGGGCTGACCATCAGAACTGGAGAGAAAGAAAAGAAAAGGAGAGCCTAAAGGGCGCAACATGCTTGCCAGCAACATGCTTACCGCACACACGCGAGGACCTCAGTTCAATTCCCCAGATCACATGGAAGAAAGTCTGACGTGCGAGTGCGTGCCTATAATCCTAACACTGGGGAGGCAGACACAGGGGGATCTCCAGGGCTCAGTGGTCAGCCAGCCTAGCCCAACTGGAAATTTCCAGATCCCAGTGAGAGAAGAAGTCTTAAAAAAACCAAAGTGGACAGCTCCTGAGAACAATGCCCAAAGCTGCCCTCTGACCTTCACATGCACATGGACCTGCACACTCATCTACACAAACCCCCCACCCATACACGACAGTGAAGAAGAGAACACCAGGTCTGCTCCTCTCTCCGGGAGACAGGGGTTATCTCTTAGTATCTTGTCAGTCCTGCCTGTGCCTGCTGTTGTATGCAGGAAGCCTGCCTCTCTGAAACACTCAGCTAGGGTCCTTCCATTCCTCCTCACCCTACCCCAGAGCTCTCCCGAGGCTGCCTCACTGTCCAGGGATGAAGGGTCCTGAGCCCTCCTGCTAGTGACGTCTTAGATTCAGAGGCGTGTGGTGAATGTCATCTGTCACAGGAGCAATGTGTGTGACTGTGTACAGGTGCATCAGCATCACACCTCCTAGGGCTAGGGAGGTCACGAAGCTGCCTCGGAGGTTTGCTGGAAGTTGGGTGTTAATGTTAAACGCTGTGAAATTTCTCTTTTGGAGACAGAAAATGCCCCGAAACCAAAAATATCAGTGCTTCAAATGGAAAGTAAAACAATCTAAGTACT
Organism: Peromyscus maniculatus bairdii; assembly: GCF_049852395.1. Taxonomy (NCBI): domain Eukaryota; kingdom Metazoa; phylum Chordata; class Mammalia; order Rodentia; family Cricetidae; genus Peromyscus; species Peromyscus maniculatus. The sequence continues at coordinate 55,206,893 of NC_134856.1, forward strand.
TGCACCCTCCCCCAACTTTGCCTGGAAATAAAGCCTTCCCAACGGAGAGAATGCCCGGGGCGGGGGGGGGGGGGGGCGGGGGCGGCGGCGGGATGCAGTCGGAGGTCAATTGGCAAAGGCTCCCGCGGCAAGGTTGCGCCTCCAGGACAGTGTGGCTGCAGCTGCAGTGTCGCTCCTGGGCCAGAGGGGGTCTCCCTCGATCTGTGATCCTCTGACAGCCCGTTTAACAAGCCACCAGAGAGCCAGGACCACAAGCTCCAACTCCTACTGAGACCTCGCCTAGCTAGTCGGTATCTTCTACCACCCAGCCTCCGTCTCTGTGCCTCTCTGGAGCTGGTCAGGTTCAGACATTGGCTACACAAATAGCCAGGCCGGTAACTGATGGCAGAGTTTCAGGCATCATGGAGAGGGCAGGAGCCGAGCCCGGACTTGAGCACTGTCCAAGAACTGGTAACCACATGTCTGGCCTGGCTACCGACACATTGCTCCGGGCTGCTGCCTTGCCCAGGTGGTGGGAAAGAAGCTGTCCATGCTGGACACTGGACACGTAGGGTGTACATAGGGTGCAGCCTGGGAATGGACAGCAGTAGTGCAGAAACCTGGGTCTCAGCAGGACCAGGGAATCTGCGAAGGAGCCACAGGGTCCAGACGACACAGACAGCAGATGTACAAACCGTTCATGCCCTTTGACCTGGGCATTGCGGTTTAGAATTGGTGGAAGCAGAACTAGCAAGGTGGCTTAGTGGGTAAAGATGCTCAGACTTGTCACTAAGCCTGATCATCTGAGTTTGAGCCCCAAAACCCACATGGTGAAAGGCGAGAGCTGACTCCTCTGGTTGCCCTCTGACCTCCACACACCCACCACACAAACAAATCATGTAGAACTGTTGGAAGGGAGTTATTGGATGTGTGTGCAGAAGCCTTTGAGACAGTAACTTGGCGTGATGGAGCTATGACTGTCCTCTACAAGCACAGGGGATAGTCCTACTTCGTCTGGGAGGTGGCTGCCTTGATAGAGGAGACACAGAGGCTCTGAAGTGGCAGAGTTTGAAGTTAGTTGTTTCCATGTCTTCGCTCCCGGCCAACTATCTTCATTGCCTCCCTGGACAGCAAGCCCAATGCAGTACAGTTCGGCATGTGAACAAGCATCATGTCACACACACACACACACACACACACACACACACACACACACACACACACACACACACACACACACACACGCACACACGCACGCGCTCGCTTGAGCGCCTCTCCTATGCAGCAGCCTGAAGTCTGACCCCTACCCCCTGAAGTCTGACCCCTCCCCCTGAAGTCTGACCCCTCCCCCTGAAGTCTGACCCCTCCCCCTGAAGTCTGACCCTCCCCCTGAAGTCTGACTCCTCCCCCTGAAGTCTGACTCCTCCCCCTGAAGTCTGATCCCTCCCCCTGAAGTCTGACCCCTACCCCCTGAAGTCTGACTCCTCCCCCTAAAATCTGACCCCTCCCCCTGAAGTCTGACCCCTCCCCTTGAAGTCTGACCCCTCTCCCTGAAGTCTGACCCCTCCCCTTGAAGTCTGACCCCTCCCCCTGAAGTCTGACCCCTCCCCCTGAAATCTGACCCCTCCTCCTGAAGTCTGACCCCTCCCCCTGAAGTCTGACCCCTCCCCCTGAAGTCTGACCCCTCCCCTTGAAGTCTGACCCCTCCCCCTGAAGTCTAGCCCTTCCCCCCTGAGATCCTGGGGAAAGGGAGACATCTACTCTGCCTACAGAGGTTGCCCTATGTCTTGGGCCACTGCTGTCTCCACTGAACAGCACGTTGTGTGCCAACCTACTCTGGCATCATTAGCAGCTGGGATCCTCATTCCAGACCTTGGTTCTTGGGACCAAGGGGGAGAGGAGTTGAAAGCAGAGGAGGAGGATGCTCCTACCTCTGTGTCTCTGAAGTTAGAAAGACTTTGAGCTTATTGTGTTCCCTATGTGTCCCTTGGATGTACATGTCCAGACAGGCATGGCCACCATGACCCTCGCCTCCATGCTCACCCCCCACCCCCCCCCCGCCGAGCCTTGGGATTGTGGTGGCGTATGCACACCCCCAAAGCTGGCCAGCTGCTTCATGACTCCCTGTCCACCAGAGACCCAAAGTAGAAGAGGTCTGTCTACTTCAGAGCTGCCCACCTCAGTGTGGCCCCTCTCATACTGTCCCTTCCACTTTGTCCAAAGTGAGACCACATGGACTCCAGAGGCCAGTTGCCCAGGTTCAAGTCCCAGCTTGAGTCTTAGCTGTGTGACACTGGGCAAACATCTTGCTTCTCTGAGCCTCAGCTTCTTCTTCCACAAGGAAGTCAGTAGTTAACCACTTCACATGCGGGTGCTGGGAATCCGAGTGGACTGGTGAACACATGAAAAATGGTTAAACAGTGTAAGCATGATGTACACATGAAGGGTTCCAAGGCACTAAGCAAGTGATGCAGATGAAAGATCTGCCATTCCTGCCTCTGTGGAGAGATGCAAGTCACTGATAAGTTCAGCAGAAGATGAGTTGATGAAGTAAGGAACTTGCCAGGAGAGTTTGCAAAGCAAAAGGAAGCAAATGCCCAGGAAGCTCGGGCAGTGTGCCTCTAACTTCATGAAGTGTATCTAGGCTAGCAACACCGTGCAAGTTCTGGGAGGAACTATGTTGAGTGAGAATTAGCTGTCAGAATTTCTAGATGGTGGAAGGGTGATCATTTTTTTTTTTTTGGTGTTTCATTTGTTTTATAGCTTTTGCACAATTTCTATAATGAGTGGATCGATTATAACATGAACCAAGCATGTTTTTAAAAGGCTGTCCTAGGGCCGGGTGGTGGTGGCGCATGCCTTTAATCCCAGCACTCAGAAGGCAGACAGAGGCAGGCAGATCTCTGCGAGTTCAAGGCCAGCCTGGTCTACAGAGCGAGTTCCAGGACAGGCACGGAAACGACACAGAGAAACCCTGTCTCGAAACAAACAAACAAGTAAATAATAAAAAGCTGTCCTTCAAAAAAAGAACAAAATACTTGTGTTGCAAATAATGTCATGAAGAAAAGCAGAAAGCCAGGCGCTGTGTGCCTGTCTGTGATTCCAGGAGAGGGGAGCTGAAGCAGGGGGATTGCCATGACTTCTAGGTCACCCTGGGATACAAACTGAGATCCTATCTCAAAACACAAGAAAGGAAGGAAGAGAAGGGAGGGGAGGGAGGGGCCAGACAGCTCACAAAATAGGTTTTTGCGATCATACATCCAAGGACCGTCTTATACTCAGAAGGCATAAAGGACACAACAGAAATACAAAGGAACGCATTTCAGTGGGAGAAGGACCTGAACAGACATTTCCCCATCGAGGACACACAGATGGCCAGGAAGCACAGGAGGAGATGCTCAACAGCTGATTGCCAGGGAAACACAAATCACAGTCTCACAGAGGTACTGCTGCACACTGCAGGGACAGCCATCATCCCAAGGACCAACCATGGGTATGGAAGGTACTGGAGACACGGGAACCCCCCTGCTCTCATGACCTGCTGCCAGGGAAGCAACATGAGGTCACCATGGTGGAAACTGCCGGGAAGACAAAGCACAAGCTTGTCATGGGGACAGCAACGCCTCTCCCAGGTCATACCAGAGACATGAAAGTCCTGTGTTCGTGCAAAAAGCATGCACACCCCTGCAGAGCAATTCAAAGCAGAAACAGCCAAATGTTCCACCCCCGAGGGATGGACAGAAAGTGCACCATGTCCACAGGATTGACAAATGGCATACTCTAGCCTCACAGGGAGACAGTGCAACCTGTCCACATGACAAGATGCTATGCAGCTGTGGGAAAGAGTGAGGCGTGGACACACGCCCAGTGTAGACGAAGCTCAGCCACATTGTGCTGAGCGAAAGAAGCCAGGCACCCAGGGCCAGATGCCACTCGATGCCACTTACGTGAAGTGTTCAGGAGACCACAGAGACAGAAAACAGAGTGGTGGATTCTAGGAATGGGAAAGAGGGGTCACTGGGAAGGGCTGCTCATGGAGGCCAGGTTTTTGTCTGGGGTCACAGAAGGGCTAAGCATTGTGACATGGTGGCTCACGCTGTATGAATCACCATAAACATCAACCGCACCCTCTAAATGGGCAACAGATACAGCCTGTGGATCACATCTGCCTTAGTTAGGGTTTCTATCGCTGTGATAAACACCACAGCCAAAGCATCTTGGGGAGGAAAGAGATCATTTGGCTTACTCTTCTGCATCACAGTCCATCATCAAAGGAAGTCAGGGCAGGAACATGGAGGCAGGACTGAGGCAGAAGCCATGGAAGAACACTGCTGTCTGGCTTGTTCAGCCTGCTTTCTTATATAGCCCAGGGCAACCTGCCCAGGGATGGCATGACCCAGAGTAGGCTGGGGCCTCCCCCATCAACCAAGAAAACCCTGCACAGACTGCTACAGGTCAATCCTTTTTGTTTGTTTGTTTTGCTTGAGACAGGGTCTCACTATGTAGCTCTGGCTGTCCTAGAACTCACTTTGTAGACCACGCTGGCCTTAAACTCACAGAGAGCTGCCTGCCTCTGCCTCCTGAGTGCTGGGATTAAAGGTGGGCGCCACCACCACCCAGCCGTCCTACAGGCCAATCTTAAGCAGGCATTTTCTCAGCTAAGATTTTCTCTTTTCATATGTCTGGCTTGTCACGTTGACAAAAAGCCAGCAGCACAACATCTCCATGACACAACCCTCCCAGGAACTAAAGCATGCGAAGCTGTGGTGTTGGTTGCAGTTTGGGGTGTACTTTCCGAAGTCAGCTGAGGACTTCAGGTACTGATGGATCCAGGGTCAAAAACATTGGGAAAGCCCACCCAACCTGTGAGCTGAGGAGGAAGAAGTCTGAACGTGTTGTCTTTGCCTGGGGGCCTTGGGTCCCAACACCCTTTATGTTCTGAAGCCCGGGCCTATGGCACAGGAAAGGTAGAGGGGTGCCTTCCTCCATGCGTAGGTAGAAGGCAAGGTGGGGAGAGGTATGGAACAGGAAGGGGTGTCCCCAGCCCCCCATTCCCTCTCAGCAGCTCTGCTGTCAGCCACTCAGAGGCTTAAACAGCTATTAAACATCTGGTATGCATGGACACTGAGTCGGAGACAGATGTAAACATGGGGACTCAGGCCGTGTCTTCCGTCTCCCACAGCAAAGGCTGATGGCGACCAGCCTGGGCCACGCAGAGATCCCTGGTACTGTGATATGGAGACACTGGGCAGGAAGAATGGAGTGGTAGAAGATGCTCAGCCTTCCTGGAGGAAGAGGGCTACAAGCTGAGACCTGAAAGGAAATACCAGCAGAAGGAACCCAGTAAGAGAAGGCAGAAGCCGCCTGGAGCCAGGGGTTGAAATGTAGAGGGAGTGGAGGTCATGTTCAGAGGGCCAGATGCCATCCTAAATTCAGGGAGTGGTGGGCACTTCCCTGAAAAGCACAGCTGTGAGCTCCCCTGGGTGTCTGGGTGTCTGGTGGAGCTGGTCCGCACCAGCCAGGCGCCACTGTGATTCCTGACTCTCGGATCCACCTTGCAACCTTGCAACCTGCAGCAGCCACCATCCCCTGAAGTCCTCTCTCAGACCAGCCTTTCCACACGTGTGATGAACCTTCAGGCTCCTGAGCCTCTGCCTTCTGGGCCCCCTCGTCCAGATGGATCTGACCCACAGTGGGCAGGAGAGTGGGATGCAGCCCCTCCGGCCGCTGGTCCTCATGAGGTCTGATCACACGGATGGGCCGTGGGAGCAGGGACGCGGGAGTACGTAAAAGTAACGTGTTTGAGAGCAATGGCAGGGAGGCGGCTCCTCAGATGGCTTCTGTGTCCCCCACACCATCTGTTGAGCAGGAGGGGTGAGCAGGGCCCCCCCAGTCTCCCCACAGCCCATACGCTGTGTCCCCAAGTGTCGTGTTGGTGAGACCAGCTCTTGAGTCTACCAAGTATAAAACGTGGGTCAGGAGTAGCCTGCGAAGCACCTTGCTCTGCGCCCTTCCCTGTACCACGAGCCTCAGTTCAGCCTGTGTTCAGGGACACAGGCTGTCGGCTTGTTTGATGTTCATCTGCAATTTAGTCTGAACCATCTGTGCCCGGCATGGAGCTCAGTGCCATGTGACAGGTCCACTTGGCCATGCTCGCCATTCCCCGTGTGAGTGGATGAGGCCACGACTTAAAAGACAGCCACATGACAAAGTGATACCCGTGGTTCACTGTGCTGACCCGGCTCAGAAAAGAGAGACCAGCCTGGCCTGGATCCCTCTTGGCACTGGAGGTGAACCCCAGTGTGCAATGTGCATCTAGGCACAGAGCACTTGGACAAGATTATGGGAGTGGTTTGAGCAGAACAGCTGTGGCTTGAGTGTGTGTCTCCCTAGGGCTCCTTGTGGTTGAAGGCTTAGTGCCCAGGGTGAACCTGTTAGGAAGTGGCAGGACCTTTGGCAGGTGAGGTCTAGTGGACGGTCCTTGATCACTGGGAATGTGCTCTTTCAAGGGGGTTATGGGATCCAGTCTCTCTGATTCCACATCTGGCAAGGTGAACTCTTCCATGCATAGCCACGTGCCTCTGGTGTGATACGATGGCTGAGAGAAAGGCTCCTCCCCCAAACTGAGCAGATGCAGGCACTATGCCCCTGAACCTCTAGCACCTAGAGCTAAATAAACCTTTTCATTTGATAATGTTAGCTGCCTCGGGTATTATGCTATAGTGGGGTATTTTTTTAAAAGCTGAATAGTACAACCCTAAAAACTGGAAACCAATATCTATTCATGGCAGAATGGGTGAATCAAGAGGAACAGCTGTGCAGATGAAGCTTAAACACAGTGTTGGGAGAAAAAAGAATGGAGACAGCATGATTCCATGCGCACGAAGTTCAGAAGCAAGACAAAGCCAACTGGCACAGGCGGTTGAATGACGAAGAAAGGAAAGATCACTAATTCAGGTTCCTGGTTTTGTTCGAGAGGAGAAGAAAGTAGGTTATATGGGGTTTGAGATCCTGAAGACAAGGGTCGATTCCCTAACCTGGGTGGTCCTTCCATGAGCACTCACTATACAGCGATTCCCTAATTATACAAATGTGCGCTGGGCGGTGGTGGCACATGCCTTTAATCCCAGCACTCAGGAGGCAGAGCCAGGCCGGTCTCTGTGAGTTCGGGGCCAGCCTGGTCTACAGAGTGAGATCCAGGACAGGCACCCTGTCTCAAAACCCACCCCCCAAAAAACAAAAACAAAAACAAACAAATATGCACTTGGCCAAGGGCAACACTCACCTTTCCCAGGGTGTAGACACATGAGACGGAGAAAAGCGGTGAATGTGAAAATGTGCTGTGATGTCCACTGTTTGTTCTTGTTTACCTTGGGCCAAGGACTTGACCTGTCTAAGCCTCTAAGATTCCTCATCTATAAAGGGGAAAGTAACAGTAATAATAATGATAATAACAATAATAATACCTGCTCCATAAAGTTATTTTAGGATTAAACATGACAGTAATGTAAAGTGCTGACTACAGTCAAGTACATAAGTTTAATTTTCATCACCATCATCATAATCACTATCATCACCACCAGAATCATAATCACCATCATCATCACTACCATCACCATCACCGTTGACTTGAAATCAACCATGCCATCCACAGAACACCCATCCTGACTTGGTCCTATACTTCCTCCAGGTGCACTAAAGGTGCCGTCACAGTTTCTTCCTGCTGTCACAAGGCAAGATGCTATCCCTAGACAGGGGTTACCGGGCCAGGAGTGGACGTCTGGCTTTAGCTGACCCAAACTGAGTCTGTCTCGAATGATTTGATTCAGGAGTCCATACAAGCAATGCTTATGGTGGAGAGAGAAGGCTGTTGCAGAGAAAGCAAGGCCACAGAGAGCACAGAAATAAAGAGCCTGGTAAGAGGTTGGACTGCAGGACTCAGAAGAAGGAAGACTCAAGTTCCAACATAATGAAAAGGCAGCCTTGACTGCAAGTCATGGGGAGAGCCTTGGGAGAAATTGAGCCAGCTGGGACCTTGCCCTTGAGTTTCCAGATCCAGAACTTTGAGCAATAGATACCATTGCATAAGCCCCTTGGCCTGTGGTCATTAGTTACGGCTGACCCACAGCCCAGTCACAGGACCTGGCAAGGTGTTATATAAGTAGGTGTCAGGGATGAGGCGTGATTAGCAGAGTGCTTGCCTTGCATGTGAAAAGGCCTAAGTTCAATCCCCAGGAGCACATAACCCAGGCATGTACATATCTGTAATCCCAGCACTCAGGGGGATCAGAAGTTCAAGGTCAGCCTGGGTTGTGTGAGATCTTGTATGAAACAAACAACCAAAAAAGTCACTCAAGCTGGGCGGCGGTGGTGCTTGCCTTTAATCCCAGCACTCAGGAGGCAGAGCCAGGTGGATCTCTGTGAGTTTGAGGCCAGCCTAGTCTACAGAACGAGAGCCAGGGCAGGCACCAAAACTACATGGAGAAACCCTGTCTCGAACACCCCCCCCCAAAAAAAAAGTCACTCAAGTGGCGAATGACTTCAGCTTTGTGAGCTATGTGGTGTCTAATAGAACTGCTCAATTAGCCTGTTAGAGTGTCAGTGTCGATAGAGAGTTATGGACACCCTAAGTACTTGGCCATAGCTGTGTTATAAAACAAAATAAAGCCGGGCGGTGGTGGCGCACGCCTTTAATCCCAGCACTTGGGAGGTAGAGCCAGGAGAATCTCTGTGAGTTCGAGGCCAGCCTGTGCTAACAAGTGAGTTCCAGGAAAGGCGCAAAGCTACACAGAGAAACCATGTCTCAAAAAACAAAACAAACAAACAAACAAAAAAAAACAAAATAAAACTGTGTCAAAAAAAAAAAGCTGGAGTTTGCATGACCCTTGGCTTAAAACAACAGTTCATTTTATTCAAAGACTAAGAATATAAAAAGATTGGAATAGGAAGATTTCCTCTCAGGGCGGTGTGTGCTCTTTCAGGACAGTGCGTGCATGGCTCTTCCTGGATGTCGTCTGCCTCTGGGAGTCTCTGTTTCTATCTGTCTCTGTGTGTGTCTCCATCTGTCTCTGTCTATCTGTCTGTCTGTCTCTGTCTGTTTCTCTGTCTCTGTCTGTCTCTGTCTCTGTCTCTCTCTCTCTGCCTATGCACCGTCTGGGCTTTCTTACAGCAATGGCAACTGTCCTGAGCTCCAGCAGCCTCTCAAGAGATTGACGCTGCCACTCACTGCTCATGAACTAACTTCTGTTGTGCTTGCCAGCCCGTCAGGGTTCAGGGACGGGAAGGCAGTGCCCATCTAGGTGTGGGAGGAGGGTTGACCACACACCCAAGAAGCATTCATATGGGAGATTTTGCTTTTGGGGGTATGGAGTATGGGCATGGTAAATATGAGTATACTTTAATTTTTATTTATTTATTTGTGTATGTGTGTGTGTGGTATGTGCGCAGTGTTTGTATGTATGTATGCCATACGTGTGCAGTGCTTGTGGGATCCAGAAGAGGGCGTCTGATTCCCTGGAACTGGGATTGCCTGTGGTTTTGAGCCATCCAATGAGGATACTGAGAACTCAACCTGGGTATTCTGCAAGAGCAAGCAAGTGATCCTAACCTCTGAGCCATCTCTTCATGCCCCAAATATTGTATTTTATAAGTGTTTTCTTGACAATTTGAAATAATTTCCAGTCAGTTCTCAGTTTTACCTTAATTAACATCTCTTTCTTGGGATGAGTAGGTAACAGGGATTGAACCCAGGACCTCCCCCATACTGGACAAGCATTCTACCACTGAGCTAACTCCTCAGTCCTTCGGCTGAGTTCTTTCAAGGAGTCAAACAAGCTCATGTGGAAGTGAAAAGGGGACTTTCTCTACACAGAGAAGCCAGAGCAGCCGCCACCACCACCAAGTTACAACCAGAAAACATCCTGGGCATGGGGAGAGACCGGCAAACAACAAATCGTGACGCCTGAGGCTAGAGAGGGCTGGGACCTCAAACGTCATTATTTTCCCATTAGCAAAGCTCTCACCCAGGAGGGCCAGGCAGTTTTCTAGACGAGGAGAGTGTGTGACTCCACATGAGGTCACTGAGGCAAGGTTTCCAGCCAAGCTCAGCACCCAAGGGTCCATGGAGGACGAAGGCTGCAGCTCAATGGTACAGCACTTGCCTAGCACAAACACACAAGGCCCTGACTTCATCCCCAGTGAGAGGCTGCAGAAGCCTGTTTGCGAGGGTAGCTTTGCTTCTTCCTTGGCTCTTGTTTTAAGTTGCTGGGTGGTACTGTGTTTAAATCACTTTGGCAAAATTCCTCTTCAATGCAATCAATACCTCCAGTCCTACTTTATGGGGCAAATGGTTCCAAACTGCACAAACATACCTCAAATATCTGCACTCCAGAGACTAGAGCAGGTCACTGCCTGAGCGACCCTGGGAGTGGTAGATAAGAGGGGGCACGCAGGGAAGGGTGGACAGAATGGCAGGGGAGGAAAGGCATGCATGGTTGGGGGTAGCAGTACCCTGTTATCTGGCTTGAGGCCATCACCACTTCCCAGAGGGAATGCGTTTGCCATGCAGTGCTGTGCAGGCAAGGGCTGCCGAGTCAGCAAAAGGGGGCAGGAAATAAAATGGAAGAAGATGCAGTGTGTTGACGGAGTGATGGCATGGTTTGTTCCTACAGTGTAGGGGAAGGGAGCAGGTTGAGAGCCAGGCATCCCCATCACCACATCTCAGTGGTGGTCCTACTCCCTTATAGATCCCTATACTTACTAGGTCCTTGGATCCTCACAGCGACCCTATTAGAACTGTCCTTAGTCCTACTTTATAGGTCAGGCAACTGAGTGCAGGGACATGAAGTGGCTACCCAAAGAGCCACACAGTCTGGAAACTGGAATCAGAATTTGAACCTGAGCCTAAGAAAGATGAGTCTGGCCCATTTGACCACATACGAATAATCAATGATTTCCATTTACACCTAACAGACTCAATATACTGTTTCCTACCCATTTAGATTAACATATTAAAACGTATAAGAAGCAAAGTAAGTCTGAGGAGAGCAAGCACGGTCTGGAAGAATGACGACCCTGTGCCTCCCCCCTCCCCAAGGAGTATGGCAGCCACTGCCAACTTCCAGTAAAGTCCAAGATGTGCTGCGCCCAGCAGTCCACCATAGGCATTCAGAGGACCACCTGAAGGGGAACCCTGAGTCAGGGACCAGAGTGACAGGAAACATGCATGGACCCAGAGCTGGAACTGGCACCTCCCCAACGTCTTTGGAAAGAAAAGGACTGCCACTTGGCTGGTGGTCTTTAAGGAGAGGGTGCTGTGCCTAAAGCAAGGGGTTGGGTTTGGGGTTGAAATCTGGGGTTCTGGAAGCACCCCTATCATCTTGAGAACTCTTTTAGCTGCAGGCGACTCTCCCAGTAGAGACCCTGGCTAGCTGCAGGTGCTCTCAGCCTGAGACTCCACCATCTGGGCCGTCATTCTGGGCTCACTGGGCCACCTGTCACCACCAGCCCCCACTAACTCCGACCCTGTGCACCTGTGAAGCCATACGACCCCCCCCTCCTCATCCCACTGCACCACCCGCTGCCATTCCCTGTGCGCATTCCGAGAGGGCAGGGGATGCGGGCTCTTGTCTTTGGATTGATGGTCCAGGAAATGCATTTTCAATTAGTCCCAGGATGCTGAGGTCCAAGAATCAGACATCATCTCTTAGTGGGGGTGGGTAATGAGTGGAGAGAGACCTAGTGACCGCGGAGTGGGGACCCCAACGAGTGACCGCTTCTGGAATGGGGGGGATACCTGTTGGCCAGGGCACAGGGCTCAGGACGCACAGGATTTGTTGGCTTTGCTCCAAGATGCAAACGTGTGGCCCAACTTTCTATTAATCTTTGGGGGTTGGGGGGAGCTAAACGCTGTTCGCTAAAGGCGTGTTTTCCGAGGTGAGCGCCTCTCGGGGGACCCCCAGTAGCCCTGAAGGAGGAAGGAGGGAGTATGTGTCACAGGGAGAAACCACCTGTGGTTAGCAGGAGCCTCGCCGTCAAGTCGTGGCCAGCGCGGACCGCGGTGCTGGCATCCCCTCGGCTAACGGGGTGGGGACCGCGCGGCCCTCCACTGCCTGCGGCGCCCGCGACTCGTCCCGGTTCCCGGCCGCGGCGTGCGCTCGCGGTGCCCGGTTCCTTCCCGTTACGCAGTTCCTGTCCCTTTAAATCCCAGTCCCTGCCAGGGGAGGCTGGGGCGCGCCGGCCGGACCCCGAGCCGGGGGAGGGGCAGGGCGCCCCGGGGTCCCCGCGTGCGCGCGCGCGGCCGCCAGCGCCCCTTCTCTAGGCGGCCGCGCGCCTGCCGGGGCCCGGAGCGCACGCCGCCGCCGCAGTGCCGCCGCCCGGCCCGGCCGGGATCGGTGCAGCCGCGCGCGCCGCCGCCCGCGGGCCCCGCCGCCCGGGCCTGAGCCGCGCCCCGCGCCCTCCCGCTCCCGGGGCGCGCGGCGAGGGGCCCTGGCGGCGAGGTGGAGCCGCGGGCACCAGCCGCTCCCCCGCCCTGCGCCGCCCCTCCCCCGCCTCCTCCCGGTCCTGTCTCCAGCGGGAGCGCGAGACGCTGGTCAGGCTCCGGCGCAGCTCGAAAATGAACAATCGCCGCGGGCGGACCTAGACGCCGCCGCCGGTCCGCGCGCGGGGTCGCGGGCGTGCTCCGTCCTCCCCCCCCTCCTCCCCCGAAAAGAGCATCGCAACAAAAAGCCAGCCAGCCAACCAAGACTCCGGTTTGTTGATCGCCTTGTTTTGGGTTTTTTTTTTTTTTTTCTTTCACCGCTTGCGGGATTCGCAAACCGCGTTACATGCATGTCCAGTGGGGGTAGGTTTAATTTTGACGATGGAGGGTCCTACTGCGGAGGCTGGGAGGACGGCAAGGCGCACGGCCATGGCGTCTGCACCGGCCCGAAGGGCCAGGGCGAATACACCGGCTCGTGGAGCCACGGCTTTGAGGTGCTGGGCGTCTACACCTGGCCCAGCGGCAACACGTACCAAGGCACCTGGGCGCAGGGCAAGCGCCACGGCATCGGCCTGGAGAGCAAGGGGAAGTGGGTGTACAAGGGCGAGTGGACGCACGGATTTAAGGGGCGCTACGGTGTGCGGGAGTGCACGGGCAACGGGGCCAAATACGAAGGGACCTGGAGCAACGGACTGCAGGATGGCTATGGCACGGAGACCTACTCGGATGGAGGTAGGTGCGGGCAGCGGGGGCGGGGGAGGAATGAGGACTGTCCCCCTCTTTCTCCTTCTGTTTATCTCCCGGGAAGTTGAGCCTCGCCTTCCAATTGGGCTATGGGCTCCTGGGGCATCTCCTAGGTTCCCAGGAGGCCTCAGCCGGGCCCCTGGCCACAGGTTGCCCCACGCTTGATGGGGACAGTGGCCCGTGCCAACCCAAGGGCTGGGGGCTCTCCAGCAGTAGGGCCCTGCTGTAGCAGCTGAGCCAAAGTCTCGGCATATCCTGAGGAGCAGGCCGGAGATCTGCACCTGCCGGAAGGCCAGGCCGGGCCCTCTGCCACCTCTGGGACCAGCCAAAGCAGGAGGGGCCTGAAGATAGACCCTTCCTCTCCATTGGTGGTGCCTGCCTGGTGTCCCCAGAGTCAGGCCCCGGTTAGCTTCTTGTTTTCCTGCGGTGCTCAGGGCCTCCCTCAGTCCTAAAGCAACCCAAGCCAATGGAGAGGGAGCGCTGGGAGCGCCAGAGGCGGGGGATGCCGACCAAATCAAACAGCAAGGCAATAAACTTCTAGGTGGTTGGACACAGGCTGTCGAAGCAGGCTGCTGAAGGGAGGGAGGGAGGGAGGAAGGAGGCCCATCTGTTTAGCGGGAGCCCAGGAATCTGGCCGTTCAGTGGCTGAATCATTTTCCCCTTTAGTTTAGGGAATCGCTCTGCGCCTCCGGTGTAAGATGCCACCACAGTCCGGGCAGAGCCGGTGCCGGAAGCCAGGGAATTGCCAGTGTGACGGTTTCTGTTCAGAAGTCCTAGCTGGCTCGGCAGCCTCGACCTTACCTGGACACTCCCGTGCCCACTCCTCAGCAGTGCTGAGACCTCGGGGAATAGTTATAGGTCTTGGAAGTCAGACCCCAAAGCGGACTCCGTCTGGAGGTCCCCTCCCCCGCCAGGCGCTCATCCCAAGAGGCTGTTCTCTTGCCTCCCTCTGGGCCTGGGCGGCTTCGGATTTTTCGGGCATGGATGCCTGGGAAGGGAGTGAGTTGCAGCAGTGACTTGGGCTTCTGCCGGGAATAGAGAGCTTGATGGAGCCTGTCTGTGTTCTCTGTGCCTGAAGCCAGCTCCTGCCTGAAGCCAGCACCTGCTCCGGGCCACATCTAGGAGTGATCAGGGCTGGAAAGTAATTATTATTTTGGCTTATGCAACTGAAAGGCAGGGTTCGTTATTACCCGAAGAGGAGGCGGAGTCTGGGCAGTTAATTATATAATGCTCCTGCCTGTCTGTGCCTTGCCCAGCCCTGGTCCCAGGCGGCCTTTTCTGTACCGTTGTTTTCGTGGATAAGGCTGGAGAGTTTCCCTGACCCTGGGGCATTGAGGCCCTTCTGAGGTTCCAGGCGCGCGTGTGTGTGTGTGTGTGTGTGTGTGTGTGTGTGTGTGTGTGTATGTGTGTATGTGTGTGTGTGTATGTGTGTGTGTGCGTGTGTGTATACATGTGTACTCACACTCAGTCTTGGTTAGGTCCTTGCAGCAGGTGTGGGTGGCAAAGGTGGGTGGTCAAGCAGTCTGGTGTTCCCAGCAGGGATCCTTAGCAGGCAGCTGTGGCCCAGGGCAGACATCACTCAGGGCTCTGGATAGACTGTTCAGCAAAACTGCCTTTTAGAGGTGTCTGCTCTGGAACAGCTATCATGGTACTCTGAGGTGACTGGACCCATCAGAAGAGGAAAATCCCAGAACACTTGAGGGTGGGGCTCTACATCCAGGCCTGCCCACACCCCAGATATCTATCTCCATTGGCCTAAAGAATTCTTACCTCACCGTCAACAAATGTTTATTGAACACTTACTATGGCCAGATGCTGTACGCTCTGGGAACTCAGAAGCAGCAAAGCAGACACGGTCTTTCCAGAGTGTTCACTTAAGAGGATGGTAGCAATTCTCCATGGGGACTTGGGAGCAGGCACTGGGTCAGCCAGGGACTCAGGGCCTGGTGTGCTGAGATCATCCTTTAGATGACTTCCTGAGGATCTTAGTCCTCTACTTTCCAAGCCTTTGGCCTCCTGTAGTACCTCCCTGAAGTACTGCTTTGAAGTGTAGTCAGCTGAACCAGGGTTGTGTGTGAGCAGAGGTTCAGAGCCTAGCCTTGTGGCAGAGCCCCCCATGTCTGGGGTCACGACCCCTTGCTCCTCACTACCTGACATTGCTCAGGGGTGCTCCTTTTACCCTGAACCCCTCAAGGGGATTTCAGTTCTTACCACTTTCCCTGGAGTGCATGGCGGAGAGGTAGGCATGTGGGTCTGGTCTCGGAGCTGGTTCTCCAACTCTTGGATGTTGACATAGCATGACGGAAATTAAGCTGGCCCTTCTTGCTCTGGATGTTCAAGTACAGGTGTCCAGATCCATTTTTTTCTGAACGTGACCAGCTTTTTGTTAGGGAGGGGTAACCTTTAAGAACTCAGACACTGGAGAAATCATTCTGTGAACCCTGGGTGGGGTGTGGTCAACTGCAAGAGCAGGTCGGGGCCTGGGTACCACGTCCCCTTACCTGGTGGGCACCCGGTCCTCAGTTAAGAATGACTGGTTCTCTTGAGTGAGTAGTCCCCCAGCCTCAGCACACCTTTGGTTTTGTACAGAGATTGGGGCAGACAGCAACAGAACTCCACAACTTTTGCTCAGCGTCCAAGGCTGACTTGGAGAAGCGGTGGTTGTCAGGAACAGAAAATGTATTCTGCATTCAGCTGCAATTGGTACGGAATCCGTTTTGACTAGGGACTGCCAAGTCCTCCTCCAGCCTGCCCTCCCCCAGGCACAGTCAGGCATCGCTCCTGATGTGAGCCCAGTGAGTGACTCTTGAAGTCCGTGTGAGGCCCCAGGGATGGGGTGGGGGCGGCAGGAGTACAAGCTTTGGGGGCATTGACCAGCTGGCCTTGCCAGGGATCTGCTTTGTGACTTTGGGCAAGTTGCTTAACCTCTCTGAGCTTCTGTCCCTTTGTCTTTGCAAGAGGATAATACCGTGGAGTGGGCGAGGATGAGCTGAGGGTGGAGTCCCAGGCTCTGCCAGGAACAAAGTGGGCATTCTTTTCATCCTTACAGTTCACGTGCAGAGAACATAACTGTTAGCAGCTCCTAGGAGAACCATCAGACAGACAGGACCGAGAGGACCATACAGGTGAAGAGGTGATGGGAGATACTTACTGTGTCTCTTACACTTCCCATGTCACACACTGGGCAGCAGAGACTTCGAGCCAGGAGCCTTGAGAAGAGCTGGGATTCTAAGTTAGCTTTTGTTTGCGTCGCCTTCTTATAAACTCCCTTTGCAAACTGCCTGTTGTCTCTTCCACATTCACGTTCCCATGCCGGGGACAGTACCTCTAGGTTCAGGCAGATGCTCTAGCAGCCATCGCCGTCGTCACATTGAGACCCTAGGACCTCCTTACTTTCTGAAGATAAACAAGGCTTCCTCTGGATGCCTTGGACCAAAAAGTCAACCCCCCCCATAAACCCTCCCACACTCTGAGAGATGAGTCATCGTACGCCCCGGCCTCCCCACTCCCCATACGAGCAGGTCCCGTTCACCGGCCCAGATTCCACAGCCCACACACATCACACACACCCACAGTAAGAACTCAGATCCACCCAGGCGCCTGCGCACACACACGCGCACAATACACCTGCCACCCTCGGATCTTCCACCCTGTCCCCCGAAGCAGCCACATGTATCTCCTGGCTTTGTTTGCTCCGCCATAGCCGAGGGCCACCGGGAGTCCCTGCCACCCTGGAAATGTGGGGTTCTGAGGCAAAGGTGGTGCAGCCATTTCCATTTTAAGCCCAAGCCTCTGGCATTGCTGCCCCCTGTGAAGAGAAACTGTTATCAGACGATAACAAACTGAGTTCTTCTTTCAGTCAGTACCAGGGTTCGAACCTTGCTGTGCTGGGTAGACACTCTGCCACTGAGCTATATCCCCAGCCCTCTTTTTAACATTTTTTTTTCCAGTTTTATTTTGGATAGGGTCATGCTAAGTTGTTTAGGCTGGCCTTGAACTCGTGACCCTCCCACCTCAGTCTCCTGGGTGCTGAGGATTCCAGGTCTGTGCTACCGTGCCCGGCTGCCTTCCGTGCTTGACTGTGAGGAAAGCTTTGATTGAAAAAATCCAGGTGCCTGGGTTAAGGGGGTCCAGCCAACCCATCAGCCCATCCTCACAGATATTCTACCCGGAGAAGCTTGGTTCTGAAAGGAGGCGCATACTCTGTCTTGGAAGATGAAGACGTTTCCTCAGTCTCTTTTCACCACCGAGGGAGGGGGATGTTGACAGGCTCCATCAGGTGAAAGGAGAAAGGAGCAAATGACTAGTTCTTTGTTCCAATTATAGCTGAGAAAGAAGGGTTGGTGGGAAGTGTTCCCTCCCCCACCGCAGCCTCAACTGCGGGCACTGGGGACCTGATGTGAGCCCTGGAGGGTCATCAGTTCCCTTGAGAGTGGTGTCTGGGAGCACCTAGTGTGGACTCCTGGGTGACCTGAGGTAAGGGGGCTCTGTCCTGTCCTCTATGAGGACCTGGGCTAGAGAGAGGATTGCTCCAGAAGAGATTGTGCTGGTGTCCTGGGTGGGGGCACGTCTTCCTCAGCACCCTAGGTCTCCACAATTCTCAGTGTAACGAGTGGACACGCTTGCAGATACTCTCCATAGTAGCCCCTCCACGCTGGCCGTGGAGGACATGCCACTGTAGAGGATTCCAGTCTTTCTGGCATAGTTGTTGTGTTTTTATTTCTTTTGAGACAGGGACTTACTGTGTAGCCCAGACTGGCCTGATATTCACTCTGTAGCCTAAGCTGGCCTGGACCTTGCAGAAATCCTTCTTCTTCAACTCCCAAGTGGAGATCTTTTTTTTTTTTTTTAAATGCTTAACAAGTTTTTAATTTATCATTATTGTGTATGTATGAAGTGTGGACAAGTGTGGTGTGTACATGCCACGTCATGTGTGTAGAGGTCAGAGAACAGCCTCCTTCCACCTTTACGTGGACTCTGGAGATTGAACTCAGGTTGTCAGGCTCACACAGAAAGTACCTTTATCCACTGAGCTCTCTCACTGGCCCTGTGTTTTTTCATTGTTGAGACAGAGTCTCATGTGGCCCAAGCTGGCCTTGAATTAATTCTCTGTGTACTTGAGATGACCCTTTAATTTCTTATCATCTAGCCTTGACCTCCTGAGTGCTGGGATTACAGGTGCAGGTCACCACACACACTTTATGTGTTGTTGGGGGTCAAACCCAGGGCTTCTCGTGTGCTATGCACACACTCTACCAACTGAGCTACATCTCCAGCCCTGGAGTCCTTTTTTATTTTTAAAAAGCATTTATCTATTTGTTTGTTTGTGCCAAGCTGCGTATGTAGAGATCAGAGGAAAACTTGCAGGAACCGGTTTTCTCCTTTCACTATGTGGGTCCGACAGAATGAACACAAACCATCAGGCTTGTCAGCAAGCATGCTTACCCAATGAGCCATCTCTGTCCTGGGTTTCAAATTGAGCTGGGTGGCTCCTAAGGAGATGGCCCTGAGGACCTTCAGCACCTCGGAGAGCTCCCCCGCTCCGGATTGCTCTGGACTCAAATGCCAAGCAGGTGACTAGATTCTGGGGGCAAACCCAGTGGGTTCAAGAGTAAAGCCTTGGCCCTGAACTCTCCTGTATACTGTGTACCTTGTCGGTGTGTCTACCACTCTGCCCACTGTTTATGCTTCAAGAAACATGAGCAGTCGAGCTGCTGGGCTGTCTCACTCACCCCGTACTACGTACAATACACCCTCCTCACCTTCTAGTGCTGTCTAGTGGGTGAGGCTTGGGAAGACTGGCTGCCCTAAGTACAATCCAAGGCTTACTGCCGTCTTAGGTTGTGTGCTGGGTTCATGGAATGTGGCCAGTGCACAGCCAAAGGCAGATGGATGGGAGAATGGTTCTGTCTGTGGCGGCTGATGAGAGAGAGTCTTGTGCTTTCTCTTTAGATCGGCCTTAATGGATTAATCACCTAGACCAGTCCTCCCCACCCCACTGGCCTTGGCCTCTAGCCACGTGCAACCATTTGCATTTAAATCTAATTGAATGCAATACTGTGTAAGGAGCCAGCTCCTTGGTGCACCAGCCACATCTCAGATGCTCTCTGGTTTGTGGAGCGGTGGCTCCTGTGGTGAACAGCACAGAGAGGGACTGTTATTGTCACTGCAGAAGGGCCTGTAGGATATGATGGCCTGAAGTGTTCCCCTCTTGCAGGAAGGGGGATTGCTGGTGGTCACTGCCATGTGGCCAGGGACTAAATATTGCCAGCATGTAGTAGTTGCTCAGTAAACTTGAAAATGAAGGGAATGTTTAGTTTCACCCTTGTTCCTGGTGTCCATTTCTCCTGGACAGCCGGAGTATCCAGATGGAAACATCTCCATAAGCTGTGGGTCTGGGTGAGCCTCACATTTGGCCCCTGTCTACCATATCCCTGTTACAATATTTTATTACTAGCATTTGGTCAAACAGCATTTGAGACCAGTCAGTGGTGGTGGGTGAACAAATAATGGTGATAACGGTCTAACAGTGAGATGCGCTCATGTCTGGAGGTGGTTCTGAACCTCCGCTGAGCAAGCACGTTCCTTGTAGAGTGCTGGAAAGAGGAGGTACGTGGCCTCCCTGCCTGCGTGAGAACCACCTCTCTGATGCCGCCCTCCTCAGCTGGAAGCATCCAGGCCATCAAGAGGCTCTCACGGAGGTCTTCCTGTGTTCAGGGAGCAACAGGGCCTGCCTTGTAATTGGCTGCACTTGTTGGCTGGGCCTGGCTGTGTGCAGGGTGTGGTTTTCAGGAGCAGAGGGGACGAGATAAAAGAAACAAGAAATAGGGTGACATGATCTGGAAAAGCAAGCCGTCTGGATACAGATGCAGACATATGTAATATAACTTGGGGTCTGTCCCCCCAGACTTTAGGGTTGCTGAAGGGAAGTCCCACAAATCAGAGTTCCATGTGCATCCTGAAGGAGCAGCAGAGACCTCCCAGGGCAGGGAGGCTCTGGCTGTGTTTGGAAGTCCACCCCAGGTTCCTAGCTTCATGAGAATCCTCTGCTCCTTCCTCTACCTCCTAGTCTCTGTGGTGGGGCATTGACCTCGTCCTGCTCAGCAGGTGCTGTCTCCCCACTTCCCAGAAATGTCACAGGTCGTCACCTGAATCTGGGAGGGACTCTAAGATGCAAACAATGTCCTGGGAAGCAAGACCTGGTGCTTCCTGCCAGCCAGTGAAGCATGGGCTGCCTCCCTGAGTCTAGGCCTGCACATGTGATAGCACCACCTGGAAGAAGTGCCTGGACACCGATTGTCAGCCTTCTTGAACTTCTGGGCTGGGATATCACTCAGGAATGTAGAAGACATCTTGCAGAGCTCAGGTGAGGCTGGTGCCAACCCAGGGAATGCTCTGAGAACCACAGTTTGGCCGGGTGCCTCCCAGCTCTGCTGCATACTAGAATCACTATGTGTGGTCCTGGTGTACCCATACCTCAGCTGAGTACGAAGTCTGTGTGAAATGCTTTATGGAACACCATTAACTGGGCTCACCCAGAAATGCAGGTGAAGGGGTAACTGGTCCCTTGGATGCTCCATGATTTCCCCAGGTGAGGCTGATTCCTGCCTCCAGGGAAGCCCAGTTGGTCCAGAACACTCCAACTTGCATCAGAACCCTGGAGTGCCTCGTCTCTGGTGGTGCCATGGTCTTATTTCAGGGCTGTGGAAATGAGACTCTTAGGGAGTGGCATCCCAGGCTGGGGGGTTGGAGAAAAGCAGATAGACCCCAGGATGGTTGTAGCAGAGAGGGCTGACCCTGGGTCAGTGTTTCAGGAAGCAGCTGAGGGGCTTCCTTTAATATAAGCAGGGTAGACTATACATTTCTAAGCACAGTGGCTATGATTTAGTCTCTGCCACCGTCTTCAGGTGGCCTTCTCTGTGGCTATGGTGGCTAATTTTGATTGTAGACTTGATGGAACTAGGAACTGCCTAGGGCACTGGTGTATCTGTGAGAACATTTCCAGGGGGGGGCTAATGATGGAGGGAAGATGCTCTGAACATGGAAACCATCATCTCATACTGAATCAAAAGGAAAAGGCAGATGAAGGTGAGCCTTCCTCTCTCCCTCTCTGCCTGAACTGTGAGCAAGCAGCCCCCTCTCCTGCTGCCAAAGCCGTGACCTCCCTCTCACAGACCTGTGACCATGTGCATTACCTCACCCAAAGTGGGGCAGAGTAGACAGCCACAGCCCGGAGCCCCCAAAACTGTAAGCCAGAATGCATAGCCAACAATCCCTTCAGAGAGATTAGAAAAGTGAGGGCCATGGGGGGGGGTGGCTTACTGTGGTCATGTGGTTGGGGGACAGCAGAACCCAACTGGTTTCCACACTATCTCCACCCTCCCCTGGTTTCCTGATGGAGGATCACGTGTCAGCCACCCCCGTCCGTCATAGATACGGGATCAGTGGTGAGGAGCTGGGGCTGTGGCCTCAGCAGCAGCAGGCTGGTCTCTGGTGGGGCTTTGCCCAGCAAATGGTAAGCCCCTTGACAAAACCACTCACTCTCTGGCAGAAGCATACAGGCTCTGCAGACTTACAGTGCTGTGTGCCCCCTGTCTAGGTGTTCACAGAACCCCAAAGAGGAACACTGTGCTCGCCACAAACGCCAGAACCTTGACTGCTGGGTCTCATCTTGCACAGTGAGGACAAGAACAGGTAGATGGCCAGAGCCAGAAGGCACCTCCAGGAGAGTAAATCTGAAAGTAGGGATTGAGGCCATGTGACAGAGGTCGATTTTGCCACCCCTTGCATCTGCCGCCTCCACCAGGCACCCCACTCCCGCTCCACAGCATTGGGTACCCAGCATCTTTCTTGGGCCTGCACCTGGTCCCCAGCTTGGCAACATGGACCTGAATGTTCCTGACTTGGGTTGCATCAGCAACATCCCAGACCTTGGCTGCTTAGTCTCCAGGCAGGGAAAGCAGGGAACCCCCCACCCCATTTTGCAAATGAGCAGCAGGTGCCCCAGAAGCGTGGAAATGAGGACGGCTGGGCCAGGGACACGGCCTTGCCCGTGGAGTGGGGGGATTCTGGACAGGCTGCCTGTACCATGTGCAGGGTCAGGCAGTGGAATCCTCTACTACTGCTGTGCTGAGATTCCAAGGACTGTCGCCTCTCAGGAAGTGCCTGTCTCCTGCTTGTTGCCCCTGGGAAGAGGAAGTGCTCATTTCAGGAGGAGCCGTGGCCAGCTTCCCCAGGAAGGGTTTCCAACACAGAGGAAGGCTGGGGGGGCGCTTACAGGAGCTCTTCTTGGAGTTGCCTCTGGGGTAATCGTGATGGTTAGCTTTTTGTCACCTCTAACTAGAATCACCTGACAAGAGGGAACGTCAATCAGGTTGTCCTCTGGGCAAGTTTGTGGGGCAACTTCTTGATTAACCTAACCCGCTGGGGCAGTGCCATCCCTGAGCAGGTGGTCCTGGGTGCTGGAAGAAAGCAGGCTGAGGAGCCATATAGAACAAACCGGTAAAGAGTGTTCCTCCATGGGTTCTGTTCTGACCTCCCTTGGTGATAGATGTGACAAGGAAGTGTAAACCGAATGAACCCTCCCCTCCCCAAAGCTGCTCTTGGTCAGTGTATTATCGCAGTAACAGAATGGAAGCCAAACACATCAGGCATCACAGCCCCCATGGGCATGCTCAGACGCTGGATTGGGTCGGGTTTGCGCCCCGAGAGGTAGAAAATGGCATTTTGACAACATTTTTGATGAGAACTTTATTGAGATAGAATTCACATTAAAAAAAAAATCATTCTCTTTCCGTGCACATTGTAGTGTTTTTTGTTGTTGTTTTCTTTTTGTTTTTTAGTGTATTCACAGTTGGGTTCTCATCACTAATCCTTTTTCTTCTTTTTTGTCTCTGCATGTGCATGAGAGTGCATGTATGTGGCAGATGAAGTCAACCCCACGTGTTCCTCCTTAGGTGCCGTCCTTGTTTTATATGTGACGGGGTCTCTCACTGGCCTGGGCCTTGCTGGATAGGCTAGGCTGGATGGCTAGTGAACTCTAGAGATCTGCCTGTCTCTACCACCCACGTGAGCATTACTATTGGGTGCTGCCATGCCTGGCTTTTCTATGTGGATTCTGGGGATTGAACAGGGCTAACAGCTGAGCAGGGTCTCACCGTAGCTCAGGCTGGCCTCAAACTTAGACAGTCCTGCCTCAGCCTCCCCAGTTCTGGGATCACAGGTCTATACTACCTGTGGTCAGGTCCAGCCTGTCTGGAACACTTTCTAGCTCCAACCATCTCTGTACCCTCCTTCATGCCTGCTGACTATTGGCCTGCTTCCTGTCCCCAGATTTACCATTTCAGACACCTGGGATCACACCTGTGTGCCCCTGTGTGACGTTCTCAATCCTCGGTATCGGTACTTCATTCCTTTTTCTGTCTGAGTAGTACTCCATTGTTTGGTGAACACATGGCCCGTCCTCTGCTGGGCCTTGGCGTTGGTCTCCCCTGATGGGAGTGGGTGGTGCTGTTGTGATTCTATGTGTATGTGTAGTTTCAGTTCTCTCGGGGGTGCCAGAAGTGGGCTGTCGGGGTCCTGTGGGGTGACTGGCTCTTACCTTTTGAGGAGCCAGCTGACTAGCTGCACAGCTGCCGCTCTCTCTCCCATTCCTGCCAGCGGTGTGTGAGGGCTTCAGTTCCCCGCAGCCTCACCCCAGGCTCACCCACACCCGTCATTACTGCCCTTCAGACTGCAGCCACCCAGGCCCACGGTGTCTTGCTACGATCTTGTTTATGCTTCCTGCAGTGCTGGATGTTGGCGTCTCTTCACACACAGTGCATGCTACTGCCTGGGTGTCTGTCTGTCTGTCTGCGCTGTCTGTTTAGCTCTTGCCTGTTTTTGAACCGTACTAGTTGTTTTATTATTGGCTTCTAGGGTTTTCTGTAGATTGCATCTGTGAGTGCTGGTTGGGAGGGAGGTAGACTGCCAGGCACACAGTGGGTGCCCAGCAAGTGCTTACGGTGACAGACTCAGGGTCACTGCTCAGGGTTTGTGGTTCTTGTCATTAGAGGCTGTGACACAAGACCAGCTGGCTCTGAGGATGGATGTACAGACGGACCCAGGACTGTTCGGCAGTTAGTTGCTCTGGAGCCCATGTGGGTTCCATGCTTGTTGTGGGTGGAGCAGAGGACACAGGAGACAGGGTGGTGTCTGTGACCTGGAGAAAGCCATCTGTGGAAGTAACTTTGGATGGAGAATCAGGATGGCGGGAGCGGGGCTGGTGGGCCTCCTAGCCCGCAGAAGGAGCCTGCAACACCTTGGGGAGCGCTTTGTGGCCCACTTGCTGGACCACACCAGTCAGGGCTCCTGCCTGATCATCTCTGTGAAGGACCCGAGGAACTACACCATGTCCAGGGCCCTGGACTTGACTATGTGTCTCTGAGAAAGTGCAGCAGAGAAGCCACAGGCAGGGGGTGATTGGGCTGGAGTTGGCTTCAGCAATACCCACCCAACCATGAGGTAGCTTGCAGAAGCAGCATCCTGTCCTACTAGCTGAAGGAGCAAAGAGAAGAGATGTGTGAGCCCTGGGGAGTGAGCAGCAAGTTGGGGAACAGGAGCTAGGAGACGGGGAGGGGAGGAAGAGACAGGTGGGTGACCCAGTCCTCCTATCGGGACCAACTTTGAATTTCTCACTCCATTCTTTTTTTTTTTTTTTTTTTTTGGTTTTTCGAGACAGGGTTTCTCTGTGTAGCTTTGCGCCTTTTCCTGGAACTCACTTGGTAGCCCAGGCTGGCCTCGAACTCACAGAGATCCGCCGGGCTCTGCCTCCCGAGTGCTGGGATTAAAGGCGTGCGCAACCACCGCCCGGCCTCACTCCACTCTTTATTTTCTGGTACATCTGTGCCTGGAAGCCTAGGAGGTATCTCAGTCTGCTGTGGAGGAACAAGACAGAGGTTTGGAGATGAAGCCGTGGCCCAGAGTGTCATGGAGTGTAGTTCAGCCTAGGAACCTAGGGCTGTGAGCCAGGTGTTCCATGGCTTCAGGAAATTGCCTGCCTGCCTGCCTGCCTCAGTTTCCAGCCCCTGGAAGGGCTCATCAGGACTATTAACACTCAGTGGAAACTGGGTCCCCCAGTACCAGGGAATGTAGCCAACTCCCCACAGGGCCATCTCCAGCCCTGGTCCCAGGAGGTGGTGGGCTTGAGTCTCTAGAAGGACGTCCGTCTCCTGGGTCCCAGGTGCAGCTGGTACCCTGGGGACATGGCTACCCTGAGGCAGAGTGAGGTAGGGGAGCTGCGGTTGTCCCTCAGGACCAGGCCTGGGGTGGGTTCTTGGCATCTATGAGTCAGAAGCTGGTAAGTCTGGTCTGCAGTGCTGCTCCATGCCCCACCCTGGGGCGGCTTTGCTGACCTGCCCCAGGCCTTCCTCTTCACTGACTGTCTCTGACAGATGGCCAACCCTTCCATAGCCCCCAAGGTCCCTCCGTAGAAAAGCTCACAGCCCCCCTGACCCCCTGCAGACATCACCATGGGTGAAGATTCGGGCTCATTCCTGGAGTGAGGATGTATTGTGAGGAGCCACTGACCGGCTAGGGCTTTGGGGTCAGGTGTAGGGGGAGGCCCTAACCCTTTGGGGTTCACTCCATACTGGTGCTGTCTGAAAGAGAGGCAGCTTTCTAGAGAGGGAACTGTGGGGAACAGGGCTGTGATTGGCTGGGAAGTATCTGTCCTTTGTTTTCGCTGGAGAGGGATGGTTGGTGTTTGTGGGTGGCACAGTGACCTGCTTTTGCTCATTATCCTGATATTGGAGTGATGTCTGAAGATGATGATCTAGAAAGCAGTTTACATACAGAAAGATGTTGATGGGGGTCAGGGGCACGGGGGTGGGGGTACCATGGGGGTGGGGGTACCACAGGTACTTAGGTGGCCAGTTGATCTCTCTCTCTCTCTCTCTCTCTCTCTCTCTCTCTCTCTCTCTCTCTCTCTCTCTCTCTCTCTCTCTCATTTTTTTTGTTTTGTTTTGTTTTGTTTTTTTGACACAGGGTTTCTCTGTGTAGCTTTGGAGCCTTTCCTGGAACTCACTCTGTAGCCCAGGCTGGCCTCAAACTCACAGAAATCCTCCTGCCTCTGCCTCCCCAGTGTTGGGATTAAAGGCGTGTGCCGCCGCCGCCACTGCCACCACCCAACCTCAGTTGATCTCTTCTGCTGATGGCGTCAGGGTCACCTCAGGCCTGCACTCAGCCCCCCCACCCCCGCCATCTCTTTGCTGCCCCTTCCTTAGCCCCTTTCTGGTATTCTCTTCCTGGCTTGAGTCTGAGATCAGCCACCCCATGAGCACTCAAGTTTCCATGCCTCTCAGGCAGTAGCCAGAGAGAACCTCTGTGCCCAGAGACCTCTGGGGAACCCAAGATGGCTGGCCTGAGCTTCCCGAGAGCCAGGCTTTCTTCTGACTTCCCTCATCAAAGCTGCCCTGTCCCTCGGCCTCTCCACATGGATGCCTCTTTCCCAGGCTGGTGCCCACTGGGGCTGCAGGGGCAGATGTAGGGTACAGCCTCTGCTGTCCTTGACACTGGGCCTCCTTGGCTGACCGCTCCAATGTCCGGCGGGGTGGGTGTGAGGCTGATCCCCGATTTCATAGCCAGGGCGGGCCACCTGTGCAGTGCTGTCCAGGGCTGTTTGTGTTCACTGGGACTGGATGTGCCATCTCCATGGAGGACAGTCACAGTCTGTCATCAAGCTGATGCCTGTGAAGACAGAATGTGATCACTTGATTCTCGCTCTCTGGAGACCCCACATCAGCCCCTGCCCATCTTACCCCTCCTGACTAATGGCCAGCCAGATCTGAAATCAGAGACCAGTGCTGCTGACCTTGGCTCCAGCCTCATCTCTGCATGGGACACATGAATCTTCTGGGTTGGTTTTGGGCATTCTGTGAAGGTTTAGGGGTGCAACTGTGCCATGCCTCTTGGCCGCAGCACAGCTTTCTGGGAAGTTCTTATCCTGGGTGGTCTCCACAGAGCCCCAGAACAGGGACTAAGTAGTTATGAGCATAGCGATAATAGGGGGTCCCTGTTTGTTCCCAATTAAAATAGATGGGGGACTTTGATGTCCAGCAGCAGAAGGGAGCAGGACCCCTTCACCCCATGGTCAGGGAAAAGGAAGGCAATTGCTGCTTTATCATATTAGGTGAAGCCCAGATGAGGCCCAGCATTCCTCTGGTGCAGATGGAGGTTTTCCACTGACCCATGGCTTTTAAGCAAAACAGACAAACCAAAAACCAGCTTTGGGGCTGGAGAGATGCCTCAATGGTGAAGAGCACTTGTTCTTGCAGAAGATCCAAGTTCAGTTCCTGGCACCCATGTGGCCGCTCATAATCACTTGTAACTCCAGTGCCAGAGGATCTGACACCCTTTTCTGGCTTCCAAAGGCACCAGGTACACATATGGTGTACAGACAGACATTCAGGAAAAACACCCATGTGCATAAAATAAATTAATCTAAAAAAATAAACTCCGTTGTATTGACATAAAACCTACACCATGCACAGTTCACTCATTTAAAGTGTGCTGCTCGATGTCTTTAATCCCAGCACTCGGAAGGCAGAGGCAGGCGGATCTCTATGAGTTCAAGGCCAGCCTAGTCTCCAAAGCAAGTTCCAAGACAGCCAGGGCTACACAGAGAAACCCCATCTCAAAACAAAACAAAAACATCAAGTATGCAGCTTAACAGTTCCTATGATACTCCTGGAGTCATAAGCCATCAGCCCAGGCAGTTTGTCCAGCAGTTTCACCATCTCAGGAAGAAACCTTGCACCTAAGGATCATGTCTCTGCTTTTCAGTCTCAGTCCCCAGTGGCCACCTGCTCTCTGTCTTGTGGATCTGTCCAAGCTGGGGGTGGCTCTGAGCAACTGCTGTCTGTCACTGACTTTCATGTATCCGGGGTTCATCCACATGGTAGCATGTGGCAGAGTGTTGTTCCTTTTCATAGCTGAGTAATATTCTGTCACCAAGATGGACCTCACTGTCCTAGCCCTTCCTTCAGTGGTGTCCCTGAGGGTGGTTCCTGTCTTTGTGCTGTTGTGGACATCACCGCTGTGGACAGTCATGTGCAAGATGTGTGTGTGTGTGTGTGTGTGTGTGTGTGTGTGTGTGTGTGCATTGTGCTTTCTTTTCTCTTGAGTGGGTCTCCAAGTATGGTGGTTTACTTCCTGTGACTGTAATGAATATCTGAGATTAGTCAAGCTATTTAGAGAGAAGGCTTGGAGATCCCAGGCCATGATTGGCCTCTGTGCTTTTGGGCTTGTAGGAAGGCAGCATGCCATGGTGGGAATAGCATTTGCCTCATAGTGGACACATGAGAGGAAGAGGCAGGGAGGGGGACCCTATTATAGCCTTTAAGGGCACACTCCAATGCCTTAAAGATCCTGCCACCTCCCTATAGCTCTCTGCTAGGGATTCTACCTTTGACACCTGTCCCCGGTGACATCTGATCCAGACCATGGCACTAGGGTAGAAATGCTTATCACAGGGTGACTTGAGGTTGGATTATTTGAGTAGCTTCTCCAGTCACATCTTACGTCCTGGAAGCTAAACTTTCACCAGGACCCTGTTTGGAAGAAGTTGTAAGGCCATGGGAAGGCTGGATTACCAAGTATGGGGTGCAGGGTAAGGAAACCCATGGTGAGTGCTTAGCTGCCTCCTCCTGGCACAGGCCTTTTCCTGTCCTCCCCCATGCCCTGCAGCCCAGACCTTGAGTCATGCCAGCTCCCCACTGAGAGTCTCTGGACCCTGGGTGCTGAGGATCACCGCCTGCCATGTGTACAGTGAGCAGAGCCAAGGTCATTGTGGGTCACGCCTCCATCCCTGAGGTTCTGAGCTGCCGGCAACCTGCTCTCCATCAGATAGAGGGAAGCTGAAGAAGGGTGCTAAGGATACAGGGAGTCTCTGGGGTCCTCCACAAGGACATACAGAGACCCCAGGAACCTACATGGGGGCACACAGAGACCCCAGGAACCTCCATGGAGGACATACAGAGACCCCGGGAACCAACATGGGGACATACAGAGACCCCAGGAACCTCCATGGGGACATACAGAGACCCCAGGAACCTCCATGGGGGGGCATACAGAGACCCCAGGAACCTCCATGGCAGACATACAGAGACCCCAGGAACCTCCATGGGGGACATACAGAGACCCCAGGAACCTCCATGGGGGACATACAGAGACCCCAGGAACCTCCATGGGGACATACAGAGACCCCAGGAACCTCCACGGGGACATACAGAGACCCCAGGAACTTCCATGGGGGGACAACAACAGAGACCCCAGGAACCTCCATGGGGACATACAGAGACCCCAGGAACCTCTATGAGGGGCACACAAAGACTCTTGGGACCTCTATAGGGACACAGAGACCCTGGAGACCTCTACAGAGACCCTGTAACCTCCACAGGGATACACAGAGACCCCAGAAACCCCCATGAGGGGCACACAGAGACCCTGGAACCTCTGTGGAGCACAGGGAGACCCAGGGGATTACCACGGGGAAACACTGTACTTCTCTAAACCTGAAACTGCTGTGAAAATCACATTAGTTATTTTTACTAGAACAATGAAGAGCATCTCTGCTGCTCCAGTGTGGACAGTGGTCAGCCAAGAAGTGTTACTATGAAGTCCATATGCTCAGGCCACAAGGGTATAGCCTGTCATTCACAAGGCTAGCTGCTGCAGGCTTGTGCTTCCTCAGGCTGAGGTGGACCACACAGGCGGACCTCAAGCAGCATGGACCCTGTGCTGTTCGTGGTTCCTCTCATTCAGGCAGCATGGAGATGAGTATGGGTTTGTGTTCACAGCTCCACTGGGCTCTGTCTTTGCCCTTGACCTCGCCTGACCCCATGTTTGTGTTATGCGAACATGATGCATGTGTACTCCAAGGTGGCCACCTTCTGGTCTCCTTCCTGCTTCCTCCATATGCTCTCTGACTCCTCTGGTGTCCTCTCTGCCTCTGGTCAGTCTCCCTTTCTCCTCCTGTCCCTAATCCCTTCCGAGAGCACATGCTTCTACATGTGCACCCACAGTTTATGGAGACTGTAAGTGGTAGACTTAGGACAGTGCTATGCATTCAGGCAAGCTGTGACACCCAGGGGTGCCACATTCCTTCAGAGGCTGACCTCTGCCTTTGTAAGTATGTGGTTGGTGTCAGATCTTCAACATTCTACCCCAGAAGACAGAGAGCTTCAGACTCTTGCTCCCCTCCCCTCCCCTGGCCATCCCAGCATTATAGCACAACTCGAAAGCTGAATCCATACTCGGTGTTTTTCATCCTTGCGACGGCAAGCTTGATTACTGCTGAGCCAAGCAATGTTCCCCATTGTCCATTTCCCATGCACACTTTGAGTTAGCAATTGACTCTTTTTTAATTGCATTGTTTTATTTAAGCCATTGGTCAGTTTTTCCCCCAGCCTCCGAATGCTCAATAAGAAAACCTTTTGAGCAAGCAGCTTCCTCTTCACACACCTGTCAGAGTCTCGGTCTACCATTACACAAATTCAAGTCTGCTTCCAGGTGGATTCCTCTCTCGGTGCCCTCATCCTGGAGTCCTGCATCATTCCCATTTGATCACCATGTCTTCCTCTCTCTTCCATTCCGCCCCCATTTTGGTGGACCACATCCTGCAGTAGCTTTCTGAGAAAGGGTGCCTAGAAGAGTTTCTGGGGCTTGATCACTTGGCTGACATGTTGGTGAAAAATGCATGTCGGTGACACACAGATGAAAAATCATTTTTTTTCCAGAATTTGTGCCATGTGGGGGCGCCAGTTTCACACCAGGGGAGCCTTGCTGCTGCGCAGTCAGTCCTGTGTTATTCTGGCTGCTGGATAGTGTTTGTTTTGTTTTTGGTTTTTTTTTTTGAGGCAGTTTCTGTGGGTAGCCCTGGCTGTCCTAGAATTCCCTATGTAGACCAGGCTAGCCTTGAACTCAGAGATCCGCTTGTTTCTGCCTCACAAGTGGTGGGATTAAAGGCATGCACCACTGGCCTATGTCTCTTGTATGCTCCATTTTTGTCTTTTTGGAAACGTCCTGCTGCTGTGTCCTTCTCTTCTCTGTGCAGTGACATGGGTCCTCAGTCGGGACACCCAAGCCGGTCATGTCCTGGGAGGCCATCATCCCTGTGTTTGGTCTTCTCTTTTGTGCTTTCTTGGGACTTCATCTTGGGGCTTCGTGGATGCAACTTTTGGTTCCTGCCTCATTGTCTTGCCCACTTCTTTTTCCAGCTTCATCTCCTTCAAGAGTGTGTATCCACACAGTTCCATTCCTGGTTTGGAGGGTTTGGACTTGTCCTAGGGATCAGGTGAACACGCTTCAGTCCACAGCTAACTCCAGGAGCCATAGCTCTCCAGAGCTGCACAAGGCTTTAGAATGTCCCTCTGTGGCTGGTGATGACAAGGATGTGGTCATTCTCGTGGCCTTTTCTGAGGACAACTTCTCAAAGACCTTGAGGAAACCTTCCTTGTGACCGAGAACTTTAGCTCTAGGGATGTGTCCTAAGGAGAAAGTGTGATATTATGTATGAATATCAGCCATTGTAAATAGGCCACGAGTGGGTGAGGGTATAACTTGGTGTGTAGCCTGTGTGTGTGAGGCCCTGGATTCAGTCCCTAGAACCATAAATAAACAAATATGGAGTAAGTAAAACAGAAAAAAAAAGGTAGGACCTACAGGTCAGACCCAGTGGCGATTTCTGTGACAGGAGACATCCATGTAGTGACTGTTACACAGCCATTCTTAATAGTGGGAAGAGGTCCGCTGTAAAGGAAAGAAGGTTCTAGAACATGATCTTACTATGTGTGCTGTGTTAGGCACAGTTTCTCTACCTCCCTGTCCTGCCTTTCTTCCTAAGACACTGGAATGTACTTCTCTGATAGCGGGAATCACCCCGTCCCCTCTGAAATCCTGACTCCGTGGTCAGAGTTGGGGCCTTGGAGTGTTGTGTTTCTCGTCTCAAATACAAACTCAGCAGATGATTTCCAGACTCAGGGGTAGCACCACTGTGTCCATAATGGTCACCCGAGAGGCCTTATGGCACAGTCCCCCGCTGTGACAGTGCCCTGGTACCTTCTTTACTCTGGGTGCCATGGACTCGGCCTGTTCCCCAGAATGGTTGGGAAAATCACTTCTTGGCTGGAGCCCACAAGGCACAGCTTGAACCCTCGGTGCCATGCACTCGCCGGCCAAGACAGCTGACAGGCCTGTCCTCGCAGCCTCCGAGAGCATCCCATTGGCCACTGTGGGCAAAGGGCTGCTGGGCAGCAGGCTACTGGTCCTTTATGGATGAGGATGGTTACAGATCAGGTTGGAGGCCCTTGCAGGGGGGCTGCAGGAGGGATGTCTACACCTTGTCCTCAGGCTCCCAAACTTCTGAGGAGGGCCCCCCCTCGGATCCCCAGACCAATGGCTTCCAACCTTTGTAACAGTGGACTGAAGGGCTGGTCCCTGGGTCAGCTGCCTTCCCTCAGCCTTCCATCCCAACCCAGCTTTGAGGCTGCACAATGACCCGTGTGGGAATTCATCTGTCTGCCCCTGCTTCCAGGTGGGGTGGATTCCAATGTGCTCTCTGTAGTAGGACCCTCTGCATCCTGTCCCTTCTCCCTGACCCCACCCTGTGCGTGACCATCATAGATAGCCACATCTCAGGCTCTGCTCTGGAGAAGCCACCTGGCTACATTGCTGACCACTTTTCCTTCTCTTCCTTTCTCCTTCTATTTAGTTATGTTTTTGTTTTTGTGATCGAGTCTCACTTCGTAGTCAAGCCGGCCTCAGATATGTGATAATCCTCCTGCCTTAGCCTCTGAAGTACTGGGATTGCAAGCAGGAGCCACCATGCCTGACGTTTTATTTCCTTTCTCTGTAGTACTTGGGATGGAGGCCAGGCCCTCACATGGGCTAAGCATGTGTTCCGTCGCTGGGTTGTGCTGTGGGCCTCCAGTTATGTATGTTTCACCAAGGATGCCACAGTTCTGGGCAGATTGGTCCAAAGCCCTGAGCAGATGGGCACTCTGTGCATATCTGTCCTCTGCACACATCCATAGAGAGCTGGGTGCCTGCAGTGTGGAGTTGGTGCCTGGGTAGCCAGCAAAGTACATTCTGGGCCATTCAGGAACCTGGTGCTGTCCTGGGCCAGTGTAGTGTGTGGACAGTTGGTCCAAATGACTGGTGTGTGTTGCTACTGGCTAGGGAGAAACATGAGCTGGGTCGACCTGGAGGGGTTGGGTGGGAGCACTTTGATTAAGGAGACACTCTGTGATCTCAGCCTCCATTAACCCAGTCTCCTTAGGCCTGAAGAGGCCAGGGATGGCATTCATTTATCTCTGACATCTGTAAATGAGGAAGGGGTCCTGGGTGATAGAGAGTAGGGGTCGGGTAAGGGATCAGAGGAGGCTGCTGCTATGGACTCCCACTCATTTCACATCTGGAAAGAAAGATCCTGGGCTGCTGTGTCTTTAGAATCACAAGAGAACCAGAGTTGTGCTGAAATCATTTGGCTTGACACCTGATGCCTCAGTATGACACTGGCGTCTGCCTCGGGGCATCCGCTGCAGTGGGCTGGAAGATCCTTCTCAGGGTGATGAGCCCTTCTGCTGGGTTCAGGTTAGGTCTACACCGTGAGGACCACTGGCCTGCTCTGCAGATAGGGAAGCTGAAGGGGTCCAGGAACTTACCTGAGTCATACAGTAATAGCTGAGCAAGATGTGTGGGGGGGGGGAGTCCTGAATGTCCCCTTGATGTTTTTAGCACCTTTATAACATCTTGGGGTCAGGAGATGGCTCAGTCAGTACAGTGCTCGCCACACAAGTGTAAGGACCCGAGTTCAATCTTAGCATCCATGTAAAAAGCCAGGTGTAGGTAGGTACATGCCTGTAGAAAGCCAGATGTAGGTACATGCCTGTAATTGCAGCACTAATGGGCTGGATCCCTGATGCTTCCCAGCCAGCCAGTCTACCTGAATTGGTGAGCTCCAGGTTTAGTGAGAGACCTTGTCTCAAAAGATAAGATGGAACATCTGGAGAGATGGCTCGGTGGTTAAGAGTGCGCACTGCTCTTCTAAAGGTCTCAAGTTCAGTTCCCATCACCCACCTTAGGTGGCTCACAACCTCCTGTAAGTCCAGCTCCAGGGGATCTGATGCCCTCTTCTGGCCTCTTCAGGCACTGCATGCGTGTGGTGCACAGATGTACATGCAGGGAAACACACATAAAGTGAAATTAAAAGCTAGGTATTTTAGAACATTTTACTTAAATTTTTAATTTTAAGTCTTAACAAAGTGGAGAACAACAATCAAGGAAGATAGGCATCTTCAACTCACCTTTGCACAGATGGGCGCACCTGCACACATCCATGAATATGTACACACACACATTCTCACATTTTTACGTTGTGATTTTAACTACCGTTCCTCATTTGGAGAAAGAATTTGACTGTGTTGCCAAATTGGTTGGCTCTGGATTTCTGGGCTCATGTCCTTCTGCCTCAGTCTCCAAGGCACATACCATGGCACTCTTCAGCATGCTCTTCACAGGTGTTAAACATGTCCTCATGTGGTCATATCTACTCTAGAACTTCTCCATCACCCCACATGGAAACGTGGCCCCAGTGAGGGGCATTAGCCTTGCACTCCTGTCCCAGCTCCTGGGACTTTACTCCTGTGTGTGGGACCAGGAGGATTTGTCCTCGGATGCCTGGCTGCTTTTACTTTTATGGTGCCAAGGTTGTGCCCTGGTATGGTGTCATCAGTGCATCTAACTTTTCTTGGCTAATTTTCCATGTCATGGCTTTGCCACGAGGCTGACCATTATTGATAGATGTAGCGATATCCACAGCAGATGCGGGGTTGTTTTGGATTCCTGTGGACAGTGCGGTATACAGGGGGGCATGTTTCTTTGCTCCTGACTCTGCTGTGTGTTTGTGGTCTACTAATTTTAATGTCCCTTCCCCATGCACCCGATGCTCCTCTAGAGTGTCCCCACTGAGTGGCTGACACCTCCAGTAGCAGCAGCAGGGACCTCACTCTCCCTAAGGTGGACCCTCAACAGCCCCACTGCCTTCAGCATCCTACAGGCCATGCTTCCTCCCCTCCTTTACCCCCCCCCCCCCGCTGTAGGCTCCCCAGGGCCACTCTAGACTCTGCCTCTCTGTATCATACTCCACCGCAGTCTCAGAATCCAGCCATGGGAAACAGGACAGGAGTGCCTTTGAACATGACCATCCGTGGGGTCAGTTTACAGCCTCGCTGTGGCCCCTCTGCCTGCCTCTGTGCCCAGGTAAACCCACCTGGGTTTCACTGTCATGAAGAGGTTCTGAGGGGCAGGTGGATGTGGATGTTCCACACACCTGTCACCCACATCCTGCCCCAGGAGCTCACCCCTCTCTCCTTTGTCTCCCCAGGGACGTACCAGGGCCAGTGGGTTGGTGGCATGCGCCAGGGCTACGGTGTGCGGCAGAGTGTCCCCTATGGCATGGCCGCAGTCATCCGCTCACCCCTGAGGACGTCCATCAACTCCCTGCGCAGCGAGCACACCAACGGTGCAGCGCTGCACCCGGACGCCTCCCCGGCAGTGGCCGGCAGTCCAGCTGTGTCCCGCGGTGGCTTCGTGCTGGTGGCCCACAGTGACTCCGAGATCCTGAAGAGCAAGAAGAAGGGGCTGTTCCGGCGCTCGCTGCTGAGCGGCCTGAAGCTGCGCAAATCTGAATCCAAGAGCAGCCTGGCCAGCCAGCGGAGCAAGCAGAGCTCCTTCCGCAGCGAGGCGGGCATGAGCACCGTGAGCTCCACGGCCAGCGACATCCACTCCACCATCAGCCTGGGTGAGGCCGAGGCCGAGCTGGCCGTCATCGAGGACGACATCGACGCCACCACCACCGAGACCTACGTGGGTGAGTGGAAGAATGACAAACGCTCCGGCTTCGGCGTGAGCCAGCGCTCGGACGGGCTCAAGTACGAGGGAGAGTGGGTCAGCAACCGGCGCCATGGCTACGGGTGCATGACCTTCCCCGACGGCACCAAGGAGGAGGGGAAGTACAAGCAGAATGTGCTCGTGAGTGGCAAGCGGAAGAACCTCATCCCACTGCGTGCCAGCAAGATCCGGGAGAAGGTGGACCGGGCCGTGGAGGCAGCCGAGCGGGCAGCCACCATCGCCAAGCAGAAGGCCGAGATCGCTGCGTCCAGGTAGGGTTGCACAGAGTGTCCGGCAGGGGCCTGTGTCTCGGGTCACCCAGCAGGTGTTCGTGACCCGCTCTGCCCATCTGTGTGGTGCCCAGTGTGAGGCCTGCACAGTGTCCCTCTGTCTGTCCTCCACAGAGTCATGGCGTTCCTTGGAGGTCTTCAGACGGTGATCGTGGGCAGAGGTGGGGCAAGGGAATGATCTGAGGGGACTTGGGGACCTGCAGCTTCCTCTTAAACAGGGCAGGAGGGAGTCAGGAGGCTGCAGCGGGGAGGGAGATGCCTCTTGTTTGTATGTATCTAAGTGTGGTTTGTGCCTGTCCACCATTGGTGGACAGAGGAGGCTGCTGTTCCTGTTGGTGTGATGTGTCGGGGAGGGAGATGCCTCTTGTTTGTATGTGTCTAAGTGTGGTTTGTGCCTGTCCACCACTGGTGGACAGAGGAGGCTGCTGTTCCTGTTGGTGTGATGTGTAGGACACCTGCTGGCTGCTGCCCTCTGCTTCCGGGACACAGGAGGCTGGAAGCTACTTCAGTGGCCCAGATCTCCGGCTGAGGCCCCCACGTGGGCCCCAAGAGACATCTCTTCCAGGGGAACAGAACAGCTGTGGGTGGCAGTGAGGGGCTCCCATAGACTTGGTATTTGGGGTCAAGAGCTGCCCCACTCAGGTTATGGGGCATTGAACTTGTGGTTCAGAGGGACCATCAGGTCCCAGGGAACAGTTACAGAGGTGGCTGTGGGTGAGCATTGTGTGTGTGTGTGTTTTTTTTCCTCTGGGTGTCAGGGCAGTGTATAAGCCTCCGGGCTGGAGAAGGTGCCCCAGGTTAGCTCCCTGGAAACCACATAGGCAAGTGTGGGAGCCTGGGCTGGTCTCAGCCAGTCTGTGAGAGTCAGGAGGCAGCCCACAGGGGAGCCACAGGAGCCGCATTTGCAGGCTTGAGGATGCTGCCCTGTAGGAAGCCCAGAGCACGCCTGTGTGTGTGCCTCTGGGCTCTGCTTCGATGCGCCTATTAGATAGCTTTGTGAAGCCGTTGTACAGGATTATCCTCTGAGCCAATCTGCCACCATCTTCACCAGATCACCCGGGCCCGCTTGCAAAAGATCGTCACGGCTCGGTTTATTGGTTGTTGACTTTCCCTTAGAAGTGGGGTGGGTCATGGGGCCCTCACCCGAGTAGCCAATCGCCCCATTCCAAATAGCTGCATGCTCTTCTGCCCTAATGGCACGTGGTCTGTAGGTCTTGGGGGAGGGACCAGAGTATAAAGGCGGGGAAGGATTAGGGGCAGATGTTCCATCTATGTGGCTATGGGGAAGCCAACACCCATTCTGGGTAAAAGACTCCCCAGAGGGGCCTTTTGGGGAGAGCACCCATATTCCTATCAGTAACGCCCACCCAGGCTCTGTAAGGAAGCCCGATAAACGCGTTGGTTCCCCAAAGTGAACTTTGGTGGTATGTACCTTGGTTTGTTGTTGGGACCTTCGGGGGAGAGGTAGTTGTTTGTCTCCCCCCTCAGCTGCAGAAGGTGTTAGTTAGAAGCCGAAAGTCTCTGTCATTCCTTCCAGAGAGCCTGGGGCTGAGGAGCTACTGCACAGATCTTGGGCTCCTGGGCCAGAGGCCTCAGGAGGATATGTGTCCATCTGGAAGATTCTCAGGCAGTGATGGCTGGCTGAGCATCCAGCTCCCACTCAGCCTTCAGACTGGAATGACTGAAGGTTTGCTCCTTCTGGGTGACCTTGGATCACGATATAAAGCCCAGGTGTCAGCTGGTGGGACGTCTGTCCCCTGTAGTGCCTGTGGTCTAGAGGGGAACACGATCGATCGCGCTAAGAGGCTGAAAGAAAGGCAGAATTCGTACCTCAGTACTGAGGTCTGACACTGCCCGGGCTTAGCCCCTCCCACTGCCCCCCCCACCACCACCAGGAAGTGACTGTGAGTGACAAGTGTGGCTGCTCACCTGGGGTTTTAGGAACCTACTAAGCTCTAGGTGTTTTTTACTGTTGTAAACATAAACAGAGCCCTTACCTCATACAGAAAGTTGGGAAATAACAGCCAGAAGACCATGGTGCTGGCTGAAAGCTGATGTGTGCACCCCAGCACCCCTAAGCATCCACTGAACTAGCTTCCGATTGCTCTATTTTACTGTCTCCCTTGTATGTTGGGACCCTGGTGGATGAGAGACAGTTCAGAGGCTGGGGTTGCTTGCCACAGCCCTGTCAGGCCCCAGATGAACTCTTTTTTGTTATTTTTGTTTTGTTGTTCTGTTTTTGAGACAAGATCTCTCTCTGTGTAGCCCTGGCTATTCTGGAGCTCACTATGAAAACCAGGCTAGGGGCTGGAGAGATGGCTCAGAGGTTAAGAGCACTGACTGTTCTTCCAGAGGTCCTGAGTTCAATTCCCAGCAACCACATGGTGGCTCACAACCATCTGTAATGAGATCTGATGCCCTCTTCTGACTATTATACATAACAAATAAATAGTTTAAAAAAAAAAAAGAAAAGAAAAGAAAACCAGGCTAGCCCTAAACTCAAAGAGATCTGCCTACCTGTGCCTTCTGAGTGCTGGGATTAAAGGGGTGTGCTGCCATGCTTGGCTTCGGGAGATTTCTTGAATGAGGAGGGTTTGAGAAGCAGAAGCAAGTATCATGGGAGACCTCCCACAGACCTGATGTCCCGTACACCCACCACCAGATCCCCCATGTTAGGAATGAGAACATGGGACCCAAGGTAGTTTCTGTGTAGATGCCATGGG
This sequence comes from Peromyscus maniculatus bairdii, assembly GCF_049852395.1. Taxonomy (NCBI): domain Eukaryota; kingdom Metazoa; phylum Chordata; class Mammalia; order Rodentia; family Cricetidae; genus Peromyscus; species Peromyscus maniculatus. The sequence goes on from NC_134856.1 coordinate 55,246,033, forward strand.
ACACTGGGAGAAGCTGGCCTCCCTAGAGCAGGGAGGTGGAGTTGGACCCAAGCACATGCGGGGTGACCCCCCTGCAGTCGATGTTTCTCTCTGAGCCTCGGTTTCCCCATCTGTGGCAGAGGAGCCATGCTATTCCCAGCCCTGGCCCCTGGCCTGCCTTCCCCAAAGCATGAGAGTGCGGAGCTAGACAGGGCTGGCACACGGTGGCTTCCGTGCCTCAGGAAAGCCGAGAGACAGAGCTAGGAGGGCAAGAAGGACTCAAAGAAGTTGGGATCAACCTGGGAGTGAGTGAGGCTGAGTGACTCACCAGGGCCTGGCGTCCTGGCCAGCGGGCGGCGTTTCTGTCTCCTGTGGTGCCTCTGTTGTGGCTTCCCTGGTGGACACAGGGACAAGTGGAGGGCGGGGCAGGGAAAAGACGTGCGTATCTTTGTGCACCTGGGCACCAACAGACCCACGCACACACCCATGGGCTCCAACCTCGTCTGTTGAAACCCTGAAGCACATCCCTGTGCCTCACCCCATTGGCTGCCTGACCCCAGGCTAGTTTTCTGCATAGCTAGGGTCCCAGAGGGGACCCAGTCCTGTTACCTTATCAGTGGCACAGCCATGAGATGAAATGGGCCCTGACTCTGCATTTACACAGCTGGGGTCCCAGAGTCTTCTAAGAAAGAGGCCAGTTGAGGGAAGTGTCCCCCAGGCTACCTCCACATAGTATGGGACCCATAATGTGTAGCATGTACAGGTATGCCAACTCCCTTGGTGCCCTCCAGGGCAGTGTGAGGTTACTGCCTAACACTTACATTAGCCAAAGTTGTGGGGTCTGGCTGTGGCTGGCAGGAAAGGCAGGAGGCATCAGACCCTCACCAGCAATCAGGAAGCAGCTTCTTAGACTGTGGCCTTGAAAACAGCAGGGACCTTGTTCAACTCTACCGTCACTGCCAAATGGCCAGGGCAGGCCGCTCTATAAGCAAGGGTTCCCACTAGAGCGGTGATTCTCAACCTGTGGGTCATGACCCCTTTTGGGGGGGTCACATACCAGATATCTAGCCTACCCGATATTTACAACTCACAACAGTAGCAACATTACAGTTGTGAGTAGCAACGAAATAATTGTATGGTTGGGGGTCACCGCAACACGAGGGACTATGTTAAGGGGTCGCAGCCTTAGGAAGGTTGAGAACCACTGCACCAGAGGATGGTGGAGCCCAGGATGTGGGGCCCGGTTTATGGTCGGCCCCATCATCATTGCTGGTGTCACCCCAGCGCGGCTCTGAATCCTGGTACCCAGAGCCCCTTATTGGAGGTGGAGAGGCAGTGCAGCATCACGTAGAAGGCAGCCACCACCCCAGGCTGTCACTGTGTCTCCTGCATCTCCCCAATGGGCTCAGAATACAGCAGGTAACCAGAGGCCACTGCTGAAAGGGTAGAGAGGGCAAGTGACCGGCCGAGCCTTGGGTCCAGCAAGAGCCACAAACAGCTGTGCTGCCACTATAGAGCCCTCATCCCTAGGGGTCATCACTGTCACCATCAAGATGACAGAGTCATGGGGCCATGTTGCTCCATTCTCAGCCTCCATGTCAGGGCTCATCCAGTAGTGAGAAACTGCCCGTGGCATCCTTATCAGACATTCCAGGCCATCTTGGTGATGGCTCCAGCAAGGCTTGGGACAGGCACAAGAAGAGGAACTCTGAGGGGTGCCATAACTCTTGGGGAACCCCTTCTGAGGCCCCTCTTGGTGGGCCTTTAAATACAGGGGAGATGCTCAGTGGTTAAGGGCACCTGAGTTCAGTTCCCAGTAGCCACATCAGGCAGCTCACAACCACCTATCACTCTGGCTCCAGGGGATCAGACGCCCTCCACTGGTCTCCGTGAGCACTGCACACACACACACACACACACACACACACACACACACACACACACACACGCACATTGACACCCGGGCTCAAGCACATACCTGAGAAATGAAATGTGAGTCTTTAAATGCAACACCGCTTCTGAGATGGAAAGGTGGGTGTATGTGCACCTGGGAGGAGGCCCGCTCAGGAGAGGGTCCAACCTCGGCTGCTCCCCATTAAGGTGGTCAAATAGATTGTCCTTGTTAAGGGATAAGAAGTCACTGTACCACATCTTGAGCTAAGCCTGTCCCCTCAGCACTGCATGCAAATACCATGGTCCTTCTCATCCATGCATTTTCTGTGGTCAACTGTGGTCTGTCTGAAAGCATCTTAAGGAAAATTCCATAAGTAAATAATTCATGAGTTTTCCCCGCCTTGGGACCGGCTCTCCCTATGTACTCATAGGTCTTTCATTGTGCGCCATTCTGAGGTGTGCAGTGGTGTCTGGCACCATCCCACTCCCTCCTTCCCAGGCCATGACTCATTCTATGACTTGTCCTTGTCCAGCATATCCACACCATGTATGATACTCACCGGTGAGCACCGAGTGGCTGTCTTCAAGTGACCCCGTTTGACTTGACAGAGTGACGGTTCTGTCACTAATAGTTATGGCCAAGCCCTCGCGGGTGCCTGGAATAACTGTACAGAACGGGTTTAGGACTGGAACCTGAGATCTCAGCCCTCCTGGCGACAAGGGGACCGCTGTACACGTGCCACGCTTTCATAACTTGCTTTGTGAGGATGGCATTGCACTGTGCCTGGTTCTCTGCACTCGTCCCGTCTCCCTGGTCCAGGAGTCTCCCCACTGGTGCGGCCCAGTGTGCGCATTTCTTCACTCTCTGAGACGAGGGTGTTCCATGCTGCTGGAGCCCTCCCTCTGTTTGAGTGTTCTGGGCATTTCTGATCTTGCAGTCTAGGAGTGAGGCTGCAGAGGCCATCCTGCTCCCCATCCCATGTCTGCACCACCCTCTCCTGTAGCATTATGGTCTGCTGAAAGATATGTGCTTCGAGCCTGTGGCAGACGCAGCTCTCACGAGGAGGCAAGTTCCGAGGGGCTGAAGAGAGAGAGGCCCCTGAAGTGCACCCACACGTCAAGCCCGGAGCCTGCAGCTGCGCCACCTCTCATGACAGAAGATCTTTGCAGATGTTGTTGAGGATGTGGAAGTGGGGGATTATCTTGGAGACACCCCCTCCCCACCCCCGCAGGTGGCCTGGTGTCATCACAGGGTTTTCACGTGAGGGAGGCAGTGAAGGCGGAGGTTAGAGCTGTGAAATACAAAGCTGGAAAAAGAGTCCAGGAACCAAGGAATGCAAGCAACTTCTAGACATTGGGGGAGTTAAGGGAAGGGATTTTCCTGGAGCTGATCTGGAGGGGGCCAACCCAGGCCACACCCTGATTTCAGCTCCTCTGTATTTTGGTGAATCTGCACAGCAGGTGGAGTTTAATTACAGTCGTTTCAGGAGCACCCCAGAGAATGTTCAAGGCCCCTTCTTCCCCCACTGGCTGCACAGCCCCACAGTATCACTTTCTGGTCCAGGCTTGGGCTCCTGCCTGTGTGAGGCTGGTCACACCTCTGGTGGGCAAAGGCCCATCTGTTTGGGCTTGGCCTTGCAACTTGACACTGAACAGGGTGGGTGGGGATGGGCTGTAGGGGCCTGGGAAGTGACTGGACTCAGGACTAGCTGAGGGGATACTGGAGGCGAATGGCTGGTATATACCATCCAGGGCTCTGGCTTTACCCAGAAGCCCCCGTTCTATCTTGGTGAGCTGGGAGATCGTGACCTTGGCTGTCTGGCACCTCCTGTGGTACTTCTCATAGGCTCATAAACGTGGGGATGTGGGCAGCCTCTGCCCATGCCAGCACTGCCTCCAATCCCCGCCCCAAGGGTTCTCACCTTGCTGTAAACAGTCAGCCACTATGGTTGGAAGCCACAGTCAGGACAGCTGTCACATGCCTTTCCTATGGAACTGCTGGTCCCATGGTAGTCTCGGATCTCCGCGCAGTCTCAAGCAGCTGTCACCTGGATTCACAGAGGCTCAGCAGGAATCAGAAGAGAAAGGAGTCAGCTGGGGCCTGCTGTGTCCACAGGCTCACCGGGCCCAAGAGTCCTGCGCAGGTAAAGGAGCTGTGAGGAGCTGTGAAAACCAGGCCCGCGGGACTCCCTCCCCAAGTGAGACTGTTGCTGTTTAGAAGACCCCTGGGATGGGCCTCCATGGGATCTTAGTGGCCTGTCCTGGGAATTTGGTGACATCATGGTGTCTCCTCTGAATCTAGTCTGACCCTCCCACTAAATGCCCTTTCCCCATCTGTCTCTCAGAAGTGCTCAGTGGCTCTGCTGTCTGTGACCTTGGCGGGTGTCTAAACTCCTGGGCCTTGCTTTCCACTCTGTAGGATGGCAAGTGGAGTCCGTGCCACATGCCACATGCCACGTTGCTAGTGTGTCGGCATGAACACCCCAGGGGTTGAGTCAACCCCAGAGGACTCAGCGTCGCCTACCCAGACATTTATTCCTCTGGCCTCAGCTCCTGTGTCCCTGGTTCCCACCGGTGGACACACGCACAGGGTCTCTGTAGCTTTCAGTGACACCCTGTCCTCACAGCAGGCTGTCTTTGTTCTTTGTCCATCTGTCTTCCCTAGGCCCACCTGTACCTTTTGCAGGGTCAGGTGGTTCCCGTGACCGGGGAAGGGGCTGTGCCAGAGCCTCCCGCTGCGGCCTGAGTCCCTGGGATGACGGGTGTGCCCTGGCAGGCTTGGCTCACCCCTTGCTTTTGCTCCAGTTTGTCGTGAGGTTGATATTAGACCCTGCTGTGACAGCTGACACAGCTGACCGGCCCTGTGGTCTTCCCACACACCACGGCTCCCAGCCACACTGACTCTTCTGGGAACCTCTCCATCCTGCTAAAAGGCCTCATGGCTGCTGTGGCAAAGTGCCACAGACCGGGCAGTCACAGCAGCAGGAACCTATCCTGTGTGGCATTCTGGAGGCTGCCGTGGGTGGAGCCGTGATCTCCTCCACAGGACCAGGGTAGGGCCTTCTGTCCCTATGGGGTGCTCAAAGGGTTTCTTGGGATTCCAAGGTTCCGTGGCTCATGGCCCCCTCAGACCTCTGCCTGTGTCCCTTTGTGTTTGTTTTTTTTTTTTTTTTTTTTTTTTAATGGAGAGTGTGCCATGGTGCTTGTACGAAGGTCAGGACCACTTTATGGAGTCAGTTCTCTCCCTCCGTCTTTATGTGAGTTCTGGGGATGGAACTCAGGTCATCAGGCTCGTAGGACAAGTGCCTTCACCTGCTGAGCCATCTCGATAGCCCTGTGTGCTTTTTCTTGTAAAAGAAAAAAGATAAGGGCCCACTGGAGTCCATCGTGGCCTCATCTTAATCACTTCTGCAATGGCCGTGTCCCAGGAAGGCTGAACTGAGGCTTCAGGTTGGCAGGAAGTAGGACACTATTGTTCCCGCCCATTGCCTGCTCCTCTTCCACAGCCCAGGCTGCCCCTCCGTGCAGAGGGCCATCCCTGCACCATTTGCTCTGACTCCTGCAGGCCGAGGTGCCCTGCGGCAGTGGTGTCCCCGAGGTCTCATAAGCAGGTGCTGGCCCCGGGCCATTCACTCCACGGCAGCCATGTTTGTGTTCTCAGCGTGGGGCCCAGTGTGTGGGGGGGCTTCTACTCTTTGGGCTCTTTGCTGATGGAGTCCCATGAAAATCTACCCATGGAAGGTGTGTGTGTGTGTGTGTGTGTGTGTGTGTGTGTGTGTGTGTGTGTGTAACTGAGCTCTGAAATGCATGTGCCAGGGTATTCTGAACTGTAACTGATAACTTGGGTTTCTCCAGTCTGTGTGTAGAGCACAGCTGACCGTGTAGTCGGGACGTGGCTGCAAGGACAGAATCCCAGTGCAGCTAGCTCAAGCAAAATGGCCCTGGGTTGGCTCCCACTCCTGGGGTGGACTGCAGACACAGCGGGACCCAGGGCTGCAGACAGCATTGGCGCTCTCTCCCCATAGGTCTTGCTTTCCTCTGTACTCGGTGTCCCTATCCAGAAAGTTCTCAGCATGGGGTAGGGAAGACTGGCAGGTGGGTTTGCTCGCACACCCGACAGTTCTCAACGTTTGCAGGAAGGAGATGCCCTTTCACTCCCAGCAGCCTTAGAGACATCTGCCTGGAAGCTCCCATACTCCAGACTACAGCATGGAATTAGTCGCTTTTCCCCGTGCTCCAAGGAAGAAGGGCTGGCGGTAGATCATAGTCTGTCATGGTGGCAAGAACCTGAGGCCGCCAGGGGCACATCGCGCCTGCAGACAGGAAGTGGGGCTGGGTTACCGCCAGTGATCCGCTTCCTCCGGTCAGGCTCCACCTCCTGAAGGTTCCACAGCCTTCCAAAACAGCGCAAGCCGCTGGGATCGAGTGTCTGAAGGAGGGGCCCAAGGGAGGAGTCTGAGAAGTGCCCTGTCCAGGGTGCTGAAAGACGCCTGGCGGCTAGCCAAGGCCATCAACCCACCTGCTTAGTGCCCCATCAATGACGTCAGCACATCCTGCCTCCATGGTTCACTCCCAGAACAACCTCATCACCTCAGGCACACCGCCTTTCCCTCTCTGTTCCCACTCCTCAGCGCAGAACTGGAGTCTTTTCACATAACCAGCATCCTGCGCCACGAGGCCTTTGTTCCTGTTTTAACTTTCAGTTCATAGCACATTCTCAGCGGCCATTCCTGTTGCCGGCTAGGTAATATTCCGAGTGTTTACTTACCCACTCGTTATCCTGTGGACCCTTGGCCTGTCCTCACTCTTGTCTACTGTGGATCAGGCTGACTCGGATGCTCATGGATGTGTGTGCAGTTTTCCTGAGTCCTGGGGTGACTCTGCAGATCTACAGATGCTGGGGTGACATGGTGTGGCTCTCTCTACTCCTTCTCTGCCAGCACTCGGTATTGGCCGTCTTCTCTAGCCCACATTCCAGTGGGTGGGGGAAGTGGTGTCTCTCTGTGGGTTCGTAGCTCAGGCTGGCCTTGAACTTGTGATCCTCACGCCTCAGCTTTCCTCTGTCATCCCTGCTTTGACTTGCGTTTCCTTGACAACCAATGGTGCCAAGTCTTTCCCTGTGTTCACGGGTCACTTCATACTTTCTCTGAGGAAATCATTCAGTTTGGCTTTTCAGTAAATATTTGCGTCCTTTGAACGCTAAATCCATGTGAGCTGCAACCAGGCTCCCTGGCATGAGACTGAGCTCCTCGAGAGCATAATGCTGCCCGAGACTGTGTCCTAGAGCACACAGGAGGACAGTGCGGGAGGGCTCCTTCAGGAGCAGAGCCACACAGTTGGTCCCATGCGTTGGCTCACCCAACTCTGAGCCCTCCCTGCAGGCCTGTCTTAAGTGACCTCTGAGACATAAGCAAGGGGAAGGAGGCCAGGTGCCCCAGTGGGCAGAGCCATTCATTCCTACTCCAGTTCCATGGAGGTTGAAGCAGGCCCACGGCTGCTTCGCCTCAGGACCTGTTCATGCTGGGCAGAATGCTCAGTGAGGTCAAGTGCCCAGGTCTCCAGTGGCCCACCACTAAGCATGACCCCAGCTCATACCACGATCTCAAGAAGGAGGAGAGAGAAGGCACAGTCCCATTGTGAGGACACCCGGTCACAAGGGAGGCTGGGAAACATGGTCCTAATCTCAGCCACGGGGACTGAGTAAATGTTGGTGGCTTTAGAATAACGAGAGAGAAGGGACCAGCAGCTATGGGGAACAGACAGCCACATTTGCCACCCTGGCCAGGGGCAGTCACTCTCAATCCACGGCCTTCCCTGAGCCCCTGGCTGCCTCACCTCTGCAAGGCAGCTGCCCCTGTGGAGTCCTCTTCTTCTCTGAGCACAGAGACGCTGCCCATGTGTCACCTTGGGCCTCCAGGGCTGGACCAGACCAGGTCAGGGTAGATGTTCCACAGGAAGAGCGAGTGTGGGTACCTCTGTTAGATTTCTCCGAATCTCAGAGCTAAGAGACAGCCAAGGCATGCTGTCCCCAAACCCAGAGCAGATAACCAGCTGGGGCCTTCTGTACTCTGTCTTTTCCTTCTGAGGACGGAGGAGGTGAGGCCATGACATCTGCCACCAACCCTCGCCTCTGTGGCTGTCTCTCTCCATGTCTGCCTCTCTCTCCTTTTATCTCCCTCCCTCCCTCCCTCCCTCCCTCCCTCCCTCCCTCCCTCCCTCCCTCCTTCCCCTCCTCCTTTCCTCACTCTTCATCCCTGCTTCCTTAGCTTTCTCTTTCGACCCATTCCCTCCATTCTCTCTTCCATTTCTCCTTCTTTCTTCACCTGTGGATTCCCACCGTGGAACCAGGGTGGCCACAGTGAATTGGGTCAGGCCCTTTGCCACCCAGCCGACAGCCACATGTGGGGCATTTGTAAGGCACGGGCTCCCAGCAGGTGGAGGGAAGTGTCACCCCTGTATTGTCTGAGAGGTGGCCCCACTTCCCCAGCCCCCAAGCTGAGGCCGGTTGACCGGACTGGGCTGCTGTGGGGGCTTCCACAGCCTTCCGCAGCCCCGAGGCCTCCCCTTTTGCAGCCCCAGGGCTCCGTTAGTGATTTTCCCAGCAGGGCGGCCCGATGGCTGGTGCCTTGAGAAGCAATTATGTGAAGTGGCTGAGCAAGGGAGCTATTACCGGCAGGGCGCCACAGTTGCTGTGACCTCAGGTGCCACTTAGCTGTGCCCAGCTGGAGCACCCACAGCAGGCCCAGACACCCCGCCCAGGCGCCGCAGCCTGCCTCTTGTAGAGACCAGCTGTTGGGGAGGCTAGGGTGATGGGCTCAAGACCATCACTGATTGAATAGTAGTGGCTGCCTACGGCATTGTGTTGAGTATTAGAAGGCCAGATCTGGGGGGGGGGGGCTCCATTGATTAGTAACTTCTGTTATAGGCTCACCTGCGTCTAGGGGGTTTGTTTGTGGTCTCTGGGCTTTGTTGGCTTCAAGCTCTAGAGGTGAGTTTTCCCAGATGCCCCAGCATGGTGTGTGTGTGTGTGTGTGTGTGTGTGTGTGTGTGTGTGTGTGTTATGCATGTGTGTTCATATGTGTGTATAAGCATGCTCACCCATGCGTCTGTGTGTGTGCAGGCCAGAGGTCAATGGTTCCTTCCTCCATTGCTCTGGACCCCATCTCCCCAGCCCCTATGGCATTTTACTTGCAATTGTTAAAAATTGGGATGAAGGAGGCCGGGGAGATGATTCAGCTGGCAGAGTGCTTGCCTGGCAAGCGTGAGAACCTGAGCTCAGTCCTTGGCAGCGGCATTGACAAGGCAGCTGTGGTCGCTCACACCTGTAATCCCAGCACTGGGGTGGGCGGTGGAGGCTGGGATCCCTGAGGCTCACTGGCCAGCAAGCCTGGTTTAATCAGCAGTCTTGGGCCAGTGAGAGAACCTGTTCACAAATACAAGGTGGCTGGGTGGTGGTGGTGGTGCACACCTTTAATCCCAGCACTCAGGAGACAGAGGCAGGTGGGTCTCTGTGAGTTTGAGGCCAGCCTGGTCTACAGAACTAGTTCCAGGACAGCCAGGGCTACACAGAGAAACCCTGCCTTGAAAAAAATAAACAACAACAACAAAACCAAGGTGGACAGTAACTGGGGAAGAGGCCCAGACTTGACCTTTGACCCCCACATGCCTGTGCACATGCGTAAACACATACACATGAGTACTTTTATAAAACCCACAGAACAAAATGATCACCTCAGCTGTTGTTAAGTTCATTATGTCAAATACATCAACCATTACCAGTGTCTTTCTTCAGACTGGAGTCTCTGCGCCCATGAAACATGGCTCACCCTAACATTCACAGCCCTCAGTTTCCACTCTCCCATGACCATTAAGATACTGAGGTGTCAGGACAAAGAAAGGGCTGATGTGGGGTTGACATTCGGGGTCAGCACCCAAGTGTCAATATTCATTTCTTGCTATTGTCTTGGGGTTGCCAGTGATGGATCCCAGGCCTTGTGCATGCTGGGCAGGCTCTCTAGCATTGGGCCTCACCCTGTAATAATGACAGATATGCGGTCAGTTTCAGGACGATGCTTGTTTGAAGGACAAGAATTTGCTCCACGACGAGACTGAGGACTTGTCTGAGTGCAGTGCAGACTCTGTGTTTCCCTCTGCGCAGGCCCACACGGACCGTGTCAGAGGACACAGCGCGCACCTCTGTGCCCCTGGCTTCCTGTACCGTGTTCCTGTGGCATCAGGACTGGCCACCCAGCCCATCTTGCCCTCATGTCCTTCACAGCAGCTCCCCAGTGGCCCCCACAAACTAGTGTCACTTCCAAATTCAGGGGATGCTTTTGTGGGTGTGTCAGTGTGTTGACCCCATTAGCGCTCTCTCTCTCTCTCTCTCTCTCTCTCTCTCTCTCTCTCTCTCTCTCCTCTCCCTCTCCCTCTCCCTCTCCCTCTCCCTCTCCCTCTCCCCGTCCCTTCCTCCTCTCTTCCCTCCCTCCCTTCCTTCTTTTCTTTCTTGATTGTTTCTTCAAGACAGGGTTTCTCTGTGTAGCTTTCGAGCCTGTCCTGGAACTCGCTCTGTAGACCAGGCTGGCCTCGAACTCACAGAGATCCGCCTGCCTCTGCCTCCCAAGTGCTGGGATTAAAGGTGTGTGCCACCACTGCTGTGTTATTATCAGCTTTCTGCCCTCTTATGTCTCTCCAGCCCCATCCACACACCTCTATAATTGGATAGTGCGGTCCATCTGCCCATGCCGTGATATCCAGATGTGCAAGCATCTGTTTTAGCAACATCCCTGTTCTGTGGTGTGTGTGGGAATGGCCTTGTGTTGTGAAGTCACATGCAAGTGTCCAGGGGTTGAAAATAAATGCCTCCCACAGGCACCTGAACTCTGGGTGCTGGCCAGACCTGTACTCCTCAAGTCTCAGGGCGCTTGAGGAATACGATGAGGAGCTGGAGGCAGCTGGAGGCATGCTGGCGAGGCAGGGAGGTGAGGGCCTGTCACTAGGCTCGCCCTAGCACACACCCCATGGAGGGGGCGTTTCCATAGCCTGGCTGGGCTTGCCCATGTGCTGAGGCTGGTGAAGCCTGAGCTTGGGGTGACGTGCCAGGCCTTGTCTGGCCCTCTGGGAAAAGGCCCCACACACACCTCCCAACCTCCTCCTGTGGGGCTCATTTGAAGCATGTATCCACTCATTTATTTAGCTAGCTACTTAGGTTTTTGGGACAGACTCTTGCCATGTAGCTCTGGCCAGCCTCAAACTGACAGTAATCCTCCTGCCTCAGCTTCCTGAGTGCCTGGCTGATGTCTTTCTTCTTCTTCTTCTTCTCCCAGATGCTCTACTCTTTTATTTCATGCAGTATTTAAACTTTCTTAGACAAACAAAACCAGAGGTTAAAGCCAGCCTCCTTGCGGCTGCCTGCTCAGTAGTGCCCTCACCTGGTGAGTCCTTGTACTGCTCCTCCAGGTTAGCAGGGATGACAGTGAGATGGGGAGTGCCGAGGGCAGGCGCCCAACTGGCACTGGTCTAGCCTGGACTGCATGTCTCCTCCACAGTACCAGGAGCCCCACGGGACCCCAGGCTCTGACACAGATGCCCCATCTGTGTCTTACGGAACCCCTACCCCCCCCCATGGGCCTGGAGGGTCTCTAAGACCCATCTCGGGCAGCAAGTGCTTGCTTCTCCCCACTCCTCCGTGTGTGTCCTGCGTCCTGTGTAGATGAAGAGGCAGGCCACACAGCTGGTGCAGGAAGGTGGCTTGAGTTTCGGTTGCTCGAGGGTCGAGCCTTGTCATCTTCATCTTCTGCCCATCACCAGGTGTGTGGCTCAGTGGGCACCTGCAGACTGGCCAAGTTGGAAAGAAAGTCTCCCGAAGGCAGGGGGAGGGATGGAGCCCGGTCAGTAATCTTGAGAGTGTTCTAGTGGCTGAATGAGACAGAGTCCGTTGACATTCACCTTCCGGCCAGCCAGCTGGGGGAGAGGAGTCCAGTGCAACACCCCTAAGTTCTATCCACTCCCATTTCTCTCCCCCACCACACATCGGGGAGCCAGGACTCCTGGGGCAGGAGTGTGATTTATCCAGGCTCCCAGCTCCTCACTGACATAACTGGACCCCTGCCCAGTGTCTGTGTGAGCCTTGTGGGGTCTGGTGGAGTGCTGTGTGTGCCGGGTGAGTCTTAGTCCAGATCTGCACTTCGTGGGACTCCAGGTATCACCCACACTCACACACTGGCACCTCTGGGCTTCTGTCTTGCTGGCCCTGGCAAGCAGGTGACACTCAATTGCTGCTCCTCTCGGGGAGACACCCGCGCTCACTGTTCTTCCCCTTCCTGCCCCAGGCTGGCCCTCATCTCCTTCCCCGCAGAGTGGACCAACTAACCTTCCTCCCCAGGGGAGCACTTGGGTGCCCATCCAGGCCGCCTGAGTCAACCAGCTGCCTGAGGCCTGTGGGTTGCAAAGCTCCCCTGCCTGGATGACTTTGGCTGGTGACCACGCAAGGTCCAAGAAGGCTTTGGGCCCAGGCGGTGGTGGCGCACGCCTTTAATCCCAGCACTCGGAAAGCAGATCCAGGCGGATCTCAGTGAGTTTGAGGCCAGCCTGGTCTACAGAGCAAGATCCAGGACAGGCTCCAAAACTACACAGAGAAACCCTGTCTCAAAAATCCATTTAAAAAAAAAAAATAGGCTTTGGCTGGTCTAACCCATAAGGTCTCAGGGCAGGTGGGCCAAGCCCTGGGGCCCCCTTAGAGTCCCTTCTGCTTCCTGAGTGCTCCCCCAACAGCCAGTTCAGGTCATCGGGTTCTGAGACACCTTCTTTGAGCTTCCTTTGCCCCTGACTTTGCAGGTGACCCCACCTTGCAGATGCCGAAACGGCCAGGGAGGCAAAACCCAGCCAGCCTCTTCCCCTAGGCTCAGACTTGATGTGCAGGGACAGGGCCCGCGGAAACTGGACTTGGCTCAGTGACAGGGAAGCCTGATGTCCCTCCCATGTTACACTGAGTCCACGCCTGCTCTTCCCCCTGTGAACTCCAAGCCCACATCCCATCCCTGTCAATAAATGTGATTGTCTTGGGGCTCTCCTCAGCTTTGAAATGAGATCCTGGTACCTACTCACTCCTGTCTCTGATTCCCTCAGTGCCTAAGCTAGTTCATCCTCAGGTGCCCAGCTCAGATCTACAGAGGCAGAGGCAGTGTCTACAGTCATGGAAAGCCAGATAATTTCATTTCTGATGAGCATGGTGATGCCTTGCATGAGTGTGTAGACACCCCTAATTTCACTGTACCTATGTGAGGTGGGCAGCGTTATGTACCTCTCACATCAGCTAGAAGGCTGAGGTGTCCACCTGGTCACCCGTCTGCAACCTGGCAGCGCCAATGCCAACTGCAGCAGCCAGTGCTGTGCCCACGGCCCCCGCCGCTGTCCCTGTGGTTCCCTAAGGCCTTGTAACAGAGGGTCACAGACCGAAGGCTCTCTCAGTCCACACAGTCTGTCTAGAGGCCTGAAGTAGGAAATGCTGATCCACAGAGGACCACACTCCCCCTCAGGCTTCAGAGGAGTCCTTCCTGCTTCTTCCAGCATCCAGAGCATCCTTGGCATCCCTTGACTTATGGCCATATCAATCCGGTCTCTGCCTCTGTCTTTACATGGCTTCTCTCTGCAAGGTACTCTCTTCCTCCTCTCCTCTTCTGTTGTTTGTCTTGAGACAAGGTCTCATGTAGACCAGGCTAGCCTGGAATCTGATGTGTAGCTGAGGATGACCTTGAACTCCTAATCTTCTTGCCTCTGCCTCCCAAGTGTTGGGATTACAGGTATATGTCACCATGCCTGGTATGAAATCTGCCTCTTTTAAGCACACTGGTGGTGACCGCTAGGGCCTAGGTCACCTGGGTGAACTCATCTCAAGGTCCTCCCGTGTTTTTTTTAACAAGTTGTTTGTTTTTTTGTTTGTTTTTTGTTTTTAGATTTATGTATTATGTATACAGTGTTCTGTCTGCAGGCCAGAAGAGGGCACCAGATCTCATTACAGATGGTTGTGAGCCACCATGTGTTTGCTGGGAATTGAACTCAGGACCTCAGGAAGAGCAGCCAGTGCTCTTAACCACTGAGCCATCTCTCCAGCCTGGTCCTCCCTTTTTTTATTTTTTTACACTTACTCTCTGTGTGTGTTGTGTGTGTGTGTGTGTGTGTGTGTGTGTGTGTGTGTATGCACGTTTCGTGGTGTGCATGTGGAGGTCAGAGGACACCTTGGAGGAGTTGATTCCTTCCACCGTGTGGATTTTGGGAATTGAACTTGGGTTTTCAGGCTTGGCAACAAGCCTCTTTTACCTGCTGAGCCATCTCGCTGGCCTCTCAAGGCTCTCACTTTAGTCAGATATACACACTGTCTTCTGAATACTGCAGGTTATTCATTACAGGTACGGGGAGAAGAGGAGGGCATGTCTTTTAGGGGGGGGAACCTTGTCTAGTGTCATGAGGAAACTGGGCATGGAGTGACACCTGGTGATGCTGGAGGGTCCCCAGCCCTACCTCTCTGGCTTTGGCACGGCGGACCGGGGTGGCGTGTGACGGGCCTCCAGCCCTGTTTCCACACCCCACCCCCTCCACTCTTGGATGTCAAGTTCAGCGCTGCCGGTAGCTCCAGTGTGCTCTGAGATCTGGTCTCCAGAGACCTGGTGAACATTACAAACACCTCATTAAGCCTCTCCGAGGCCCCTGGAGGCCAGGCTGCCACCGCTTTGCCTTTGGAGAACTAAAAAATCGCAAAGAAATGGCTCCTGACAGCCCCTATTTCCTCTTCCGTGTGGGTGAGGCTTGGGGTTTGAGAGTCTACCTGCTGGGTGGGGTGGGCCGTGAGCTCAGGTCCTACACAGGAGGGATGATGGCCTTCATGTCCAGCTGTGGTGGGGGGACAGTGAGGAAGGAGCCTCGGTCACATCTGATCTGCAGCTCAGGCTCACACCTGTGCTGTGGGAGCAGGGATCGGGGCCGTTGGACCCCAGCCCCTGTCCCCTTCTGGCTACTTTGTCTCCCATCTGAGTCATTGCTGATCTCCTGTGGCTCTCGGGGGGTGACCCAGACACAGCACACAGGCTGACACCACTGGAGCTGTGGGGTGTCCATGCTGGAAGCATGCAGGGAGAGCTCTGTCCCTGCTCCATGCTGCTCCTATGGCGGAAGATCTGCGTCCCTGACAAGCCCTGCTCAGGACATTAGATTTTTCCAGGAAGCTTGGGCACAGAGTAAAGGCTTTGATCAATGTCTCTGCCATCACCTGAGGTCCAGCCTGTCCTCAGTTTCCTCTCCTCTGTGAGCATTGTGCTTTGACCAAGATCTGAGTGTGGCGCCTGGGGCAGTCACGGGCCTTCCGATCCTGCTCAGGCATTGCCTCCTCCCCCTCCCTCTCCCGCTTTCCCTTCCCTCTCTCTCCTCCTCCTCCTTTCCCTTCTTCCTCCTCCCCTCCCTCTCTCTCCTCCTCCTTTCCCATTCTCCCCCTCCCTTCTCCCTCCTCCCCTCCCTCTCTTCCTGCTTCTCCTCCTCCTCCCCTCCCCCTCATCAGACTGGGACCTGTCGCCCTACTGTGTGAGATGCTGCTGACAGGTCTCTGAGCTCCGCCCGACTCTCTCCTTGGTTGCCGGCTGCCTGTGCAGACAGAATCCTGGAGAGTGGCCCTCGTCTGTTGACTGAGTTCAGCCAGTGCCTGTGGGGTGCCCTGGACCCACCCTCCCCTTTGGCTCGTGGGGGTGTGTCCTGCTGCCTTACGGCCTGCTCACATGGGAACATGAGTAAAGGTGAAATCCGGGGACTTCAGCGGGGCTGGCGGAGGGGACCTCAGAGGTAAGGTTTAGCTTAGGTGTTTGGAGTGTTGGGAGATGACAGGACCTGCCAGGAGGTGAGACCACAGGATTGGGGTCAGGCCTGTCCTGGGCAGTCACCTCGGCCTGTGCCCAGCAAGGCATGTCTTACAGAGACGACTCGTGGTTACCACTTTGAAGTTCTCGATAGTTTTCTCTGGAGAGAAAGCCAACCAGGGCAGGGTAGCCAGGTGATGACCTGAAGGCATCTCACTCCCAGACAATCCCCTGACCTTGGTGCTCAGGCCCCCCCACTTGGCCTCACTGAACTCCTGTGATGGTGCTGGGATCCTGCTGATGGAGGAGGCCGACTGACCTCTTTGCCCTCTGCTCCATGGGGATCTGGACCTGGTGGCCAGGCAGTGCCATAGTGGACATGTCCTCCTGGTGTGGGGGCTGCTGTTCTTTCGCCGGATGGCTATGGGCTGGTGCTGAGGCCCAGGGTAGAGGGAGAAGCAGGGTCATTGCACGTGGTCCCCTGGGACTATCCCTGGGGATGAGGTGGCCCTGCCTGAGACCCTATGTATGAGGCTTCCTCTTCCCCTGGTGTTGCCTCGTCACCCGAAGTTTGAGGTTTCTCTCTGGGAATGCACCTTCTGTGGGGGTCAGGAGGCCTCGCCAGATGCCCGACTCCACCTTTAACTGAGTAGAGCAGAGTTACGCAAAGGTTAGATTTAAACTAGGCACTGAAAAGGTAAACCAAGAGGCCGGAAGCAGGTTTCAGGTTCCCGTGGCTCTGTCCGCACATGTGAGGCCCTCGCTTCTCTGTAAGCCCGTGCCTGACCTTCTCCCGCTCTGAGCCTGTGTCCAGGACCCATCTAGCTCCTCCTGGGAAAAGCCCCTGAGCTCAGCCTGGTGGGGAGCCTGCCCTCTTCAGTGGGTCTCTAGGCTGTTCCTCATACAGTTTACATGGTTTGCCTGCTATTCCTGGGCACGGGGGTGGGCTGTAGGGTGAGGGAAAAGAGGGGGTGCTGGAGCTAAAGATAGATGGGAGGCCTGGAGGTGAGGGGAGGCACCGGAAAGAGGGTGAAAGAATGCTTGAAAATCGACCTACCTTTGCGTTTCCCAGGCTTCCCAGGCTCCTAGAGCACTGGGGTTGTCATGACAACCGAGATACATCCTCTCCATCCTTCTTCCCCACACACACAGAAACTGGTTGGTGTGGGTGGGGCCTTTTCTCTGACTGGCCAAGAGCTCTCTGACCCAGGCAGACTGAGCACTGGAGAGGATGAGCCTCGGCCCCAGCTTCCCCTCCTGAGCCACTGTTTCTCCACTCACGGTGAGGGGTGACCCCTGCAGCCTGTGTGTTATGACGGCAATATTCCGAGCAGAGCCTTGTCCATGGGGAACCTCACAGTCCCCAACTACTGTTCCTGCCAGTAAACCCGTGCCCTTCTCCTTTTGGACTGTGTGGCTGTATAAAATCGGCTCTCTCACCCTCACCTCGAAGTCAGCCCTGGTGTTCCTCATCTCAGCAGCAGAGGCACTGGTGAGGGTCCAGTCAGCAAGGAGGTGTCCACGGGAGGAGGGCGCTAGCAGGGAGAGAGGCCGTGGGGGACATTTTCAGATGCTGGCATTTAGTTGATGCAGCTTGTGGGTGTTGTTCATTGACTGGGCCAATTTGGGCTCCATTTGGGGAACAGGAATATGGAAATCGCTGCCTCACGGCTCCCTCATAAGTGAACTCCAGGTGTGCAGAATGCTCGTGTATGAAGCGTGGAGCGTTTGACTCTTCCTACATGGAGCATGCCCGGGAATTCGAGCTCTGCCAGCCATGGCAGCACACTCTTGTATTCCCAGCACTGGGGAGACTGAGGCAAGACTCTAGGTTTGAGACCAGCAAGATCCTTGCCACAAAGCAAGATCCCATTTCAGGCGAAGGTACAGCTCACCAGGAGAGTCCGTGAGTACACATACAAAGCCCAGGGTTCAAACGCCAGCACATCGGCAGACAGTCAACCTCACCACCGTGCACCAAGCCCTGGGTTCCGTCTCTAGCACCACATAAAACCAGGTGTACATGTTGGAGAGATGGCTCAGTGGCTAAGAGCACTTGATGCTCTATCACGACGGTCAGAGCTCAGATCCCAGCATCCATGTTGGGCAGCTCACAAAACACCTGGAACTCTAGCTCCAAGAGGTCCAATGCCCTCTTCTGGCTCCCAAAAACTCTTTCATGTATACGCCCATGCCCACACAGAGACACACCCCCACGAATATAATGATGATGATGATGATGATGATGATAATATAAGCATGGTGGTACATGCCTATTACCCTAACATTCAAGAGGTAGAGAGAAAAGCATACATTCAAGGTCATTCTTTGTTACGTGCTAAGGAGGAGGTCAGCCTTGGCTACATGAGGCCCTGTCTCAAAAATAATTAAAAAAAAAAAAAAAAGAAAAGAAAAGAAAAGAAAAGAAAAAGAGAAATGCAAATTAAAGCCACACTGTGATGATACTGTCTTGCTCGCCAGCTTGGGAGAGATGGGTAAGCTTTGCTGACCCACCGAGCAGGAGAGCCGTGGATGGACCTCCCGGGGGAGCTCTTGTCATGCCCAACACAGCACAGGGCTTCCTCAGTGTCCCTGCTGTGCCTTAACTCAGAGATCACAGTTCTGGAAATTTTTCCCCAAGTCAGATTTGTGTTGCCAAAGTCAAACATGCAGGTCATTGTTGGCCCGGGACTTGGGAGTGTAGGAGATGAGGTGTGGCCACACTGAACTTGGGGCAGAACCGAGAAGTTCTGTACTTCACTAGCGTGACACACGAAGTGTGGTGTTAAGTGAGAAAAGCCAAGTGAAGGAGAGCGTGTGATGTGGCTTCTAGCGTGTTCACGACCTGTGTCTGATGTGCAGGAACCGTAGGGCTCAGACTGGCTGGGCTGCTGTGACCAGAAGTGCTCTCGATTTCAGACTTCATTGGGTTTTAGAGTACCTGCATATCCATGGTGAGATTTCTTGGAGCCACTCAGGAGGCTGAGACAAGACGATTGGGAATCTGAAACATATGAGACCCATCTCAGGAAATCAAAGCAAAACAAGAAAATATTTCTTAGAGGTAGAAGCCAAAATTTCACTTATGCCTCCAGTGTGCTGTCTACACGGCCTGAGAGTGATCTTACACATGCTGTTAGTGTGTCTGCTCTGTGACGTGGACACCCTTCTCTGTGTGGACCTCAGTCCTACAGGCCACTGTGCCAGCCTCCTGCTAGCCCTTCCCTCACAGGACAGGCCCTGTTCTGTGCCCAGGCCCCAGCCCCTGCCTGTGTCCAGCATCTGTGTCCAGCAATAGACAAATTAGTCCAATGGACATTGCTCCCACGGGGAACAAGTGACTCCAGTGACAACAGAGATGTGGGGCCTTGGCGCCACTCACCACAGGTCCAGTGCTGTGAGCAGGAGGGTTCTCTGTGTGAGTGTACACACTGTGGAGAGCTGTGGTCAGGAGGGTTGTCTCTGTGAGGGCACGCACTGTAGAGGGCCCAACATCTGCCCTGGAAGTGGAGCGACACTTGGTTGGAACAGTGGCTCCGACACTGGCTGCTTTACATGGAAGGCTTTCTTTGCTGTGAGGAAAGCCCCTGGGGAACCTCAGTGACCCTGCTCTGACCTTTGCATGAGCCTTTGGTGGCTGTGGCCAGGCATGGTGCACAAGCCCACTGCTTAGAAGCTTTAGACAGGAAGACCACGTTTAAAGTCTGGAAAGGCAACTTAGCAAGACCCTGTCTAAAAGATAAATTCAAGCCGGGCGGTGGTGGCGCACGCCTTTAATCCCAGCACTCGGGAGGCAGAGGCAGGGGGATCTCTGTGAGTTTGAGGCCAGCCTGGGCTACCAAGTGAGTTCCAGGAAAGGCACAAAGCTAAACAGAGAAACCCTGTCTCGGAAAACCAAAAAAAAAAAAAAAAAAAAAAGATAAATTCAAACAAGCCACCATGCCTTGTGTCTGGCACAGAGTGAGGGAGAGAAGGGCAGTGCTGTGAGCTGAGGATGCCTGGGAACCTTCCAGCCTCTGCGGGGTGCTGGCGGGTCTTCATCAACCTCTTCTTGTGGTCCCTGGCGGGCAGGTTGCAGGAGACAGTCCTTCCAGTTCCCATGTGTGAACACCATGAGCAGTCAGTTCCCGAGGAAGCATGGTTGTAGTATGTGTGCCACCTGGGCCCTGTACCCAGGCCTGAAAGTATCCCAAGACTTGTGTCTAGGGGTGCCACAGCAGTCTGCAGCACCCATTGACAGAGTGTGCTGTTTTTGGAGGACAGAGCCAACCTGAATCTCCTTGTTTGTGAATGATGGACCATGGCTCCATCATTCCTGTGAGCAGTGTCTGGCTTCAGGGCTGCCCAGAGTCTCCATACTTGTCAAGATAAACGCCAAGAGGTATTAGCCTGTTCACAGAGCCTGACAAGCCCTGGGCCAGGTCTCTGAGGGCTGGCCTGAGAGTCAGATGATCAAGCCAATGGGGCTAGTCCCCAGTGGGCACCTGGGGGGGGTGGGGCCAGCAGGGGCATGGTCCCTCCCTAGCAGCCTCCCTGGGGGAGGTGGGTTGCCTTGACAACCACAGCCCAGGGAGAGAAACTTGCTGTGGGGCTGGGCACTCCCAGTAGAGTCTCTGGGAGCTGGCTTCTGGGGATTGGGTGGGATTCTAAGCGTCCCTGAGACACCAGGACCACGTGTTAACTTCGCCACAAGCAGTGGCTTTAGGTGGACCATGTGTGGACACAGCTCTGTCACACACTGCTTCCCTGGTCTGTCTGTCACCTTGAAGCGCTGCCAACTTGGGCCTTGACTCTCATCATGCTGGGAGCAGGAGTCTTAGCTGAAGGTGGTAGGGCTGGTTCCATGACAGGCTGGTCCTGCCTCTATCCTTTTCTAGATGGTAGCGAGCCCCCTGTCTCCATGGAGCTCTCTCTCTCTCTGTTCAAGTTTACTCTCTAGGCCAGTGTACTGGATTAGGGCCCATCCTGATGCTCATATCCTCCCTGAATAAGGTCACAGCCACAAATACCTCGGACAGGACCATGATATGTCTACTAGGGCTGTGACCCAACCTGTTCACACACACCTGACCTTTGTAGTTTAAGGTTGTTTTTAGAAGTGTAAAGAAAAGCCACATTTACACTCGAAGGAAAGCTCCAGATGACATATCCTAGCACTAGAGAGGCGGAGGCAGGAGAATTATGAATTCCAGGTCTGCCTGAGCTACAGAGTGTCACCTGTCTTAAGAAACAAAACACACAGAAACAAAGTAAACCATGCGGCAGGGGGGCAGGGTAGGGAGGTCAAGAGAACCATCAGGCTTAGCTGGCCTCATGAGGGATGGAGTCTGCACCTGTGTGGCCCTGCCTGCGTCCTGGTCTCCATCTATGCCCACCGATGCCCTTGCTTCTCCTCAGACCTGATTTGTGGAGACAGCCATTCAGAGCGGCAGCTGCTCAGGGTGTGTTCTGCAGCATGTGAGACCGCACACAGAGGGTCTCTGTCTCACTGATGGGGTGGTAAAGGAGACCTGACAGGTGGTAAGCCGGGCCTGTGGGAGACATGCACAGTGGGTGATGGAGTGGACATCTAGGAAGAAAGAAGAGCCAGAGCCCCGACAGGCACAAACCTATCTTGATAAAACAGGCCCTCTCTGAGATCCAGTAAAGCCTGGGGACCGTATCTGGAGGAACGCCAGCATCTGTTGCCATTGCTGAGAATGACCGGAGGCCACGTGAGCCCCTGAGTCTGTAGAGATCAGCAGTGCTGCTACGGGCAGTGGAGAGGTCAGAAGCATGCACACAGTCGTACCAGGTACAAAATACATAGTTGCCACTGTGTGCCCTCCTGTGAGATCCCAGAGGGTTGAAGGACAGAGGAGGGGAGCTGGGATTGCTGTGACCCTTTGCCCTCCCTCATCTGCCAGCCCAAGCCAGGAGTGGATACAGAACAAGAGTCAGAGCGAGATACTGGCCAGAGATTTGGTTCCTCGGGTCCAGGGGAGGAGGCACTTCCTACAAACACAGAGAAACAGAAATGCCAACACAAGAGGGGGACAGAAGACTCTGGAACTCAAGTTCCTTTCTCCAGAGGCTCACTCTGACTCCTGGCCCTCAGTGGCCAGGAGACCTGAGCTGTCCTGTCTCTTTAGCGGCCCTCTCCACCACGCTTCTCTAACACTGGCCCTAGACAGGCAGCAGGAACACGAGACCTTCTGTCTCGGGGCATGATAGCACACCCCCGTGAGCCCAGCACGGCGGTGCACACCTGTAAGCCCAACAGTTTGAACACTGAGGTAGGAGGATTATGAATTTGAGGCCAGCCTGGGCTGCAGGCTAAGATCCTCTCCTCCCGCCTTCCCACAAAAGGAAAAAAAACAAAACAAAAAAACCTCTGTGGTCCCCAAAGGCCTGCCTGGAGCTCCCAGGGTCTGATTCCAGTGTCCAAGCATCCATGGTGACTCTGGCCAGAGGGGAATAGAGAGAGACACAGGCAAGAAGATAGCAATCTGCCAGGGGGAGCCAGGAAGTCTAGAAGAAACAGCTGCCCCAGGCTCTGGAGCCTTGCTGGGGAATGAAGCTGGTGGAGGGGAGGGGGTGGGTTGGAGAGGGAGGGGGTGGGTTGGTGAGGGAGGGTCTCCTCGTGGAGTTCCTACTAGTCCCTTGGCTCTGGGAGTCTCATAGCTGCCTGTTCCATGGGAGAGTGACCTGGGTTCAGAGGGTCCAGGAAAGCCAAGATGTAGACCATTCCTGTGGCTCCTGAACAAAATGTCACAAGTTCTCAGCAGCTTAAACAGTCCATTTGCACTCAGAGCTGCAGCAGTCCAAGTGGACTCCCCAGGATATGAACAAGGTGGGTGGGCCGGCCCCTCCCAGAAGGTTCCAGAGGGCCTGACCTTTGCTCCCCAGCCTCTAGACCCAGCTTCTCAAGAATGGGAGAAACACAGGTGTCAGGTGACCGGAGGACCTGGAGCTGACCCACCTGGCTGCTGAGTGGCAACCGGAGCTTTAGCACACCCCTAGGGACCTTGACCCCCACCCCAGACAATGCCACAAACTGTCACACAAAGCTGTGTCTCTGGCCTCCAGCGGCAGTTTCTGCCAGAAGCCCATTTTGTCTTATGTTACCAGCACCGGCTCCCTTTGGCAACCATGGGCACAGTAGTTTCTCTCATGACATTGGATGGCTTCCTTTGTAGTCTCCAAAACCAGCAGTGGTCTGAGTGGTCACATGCCATATATATATATCTCCTGGGTACCCAGCACATGCTCCAGAGATGCCTTCAGGGAAAGATCGAGGCCTTATTGAGACACGTGCTCATCTCTCAGTTGGCCTGGGCCTCCTGGTAATCCACTCTTTTCCTTTTTTCTTTCCGAGATAATGTCACCCATGTAACCCAGTGATCCTCCAGCCTCAGCTTCCTCCATGTCTGTGTGGTGGAATCGCACCACCTTGCACAGTCCTACCGCTTTTATTTCAACAGCATGAGTTGAACATCGCCTCCTGGCTGCCCCTCAGTCCCTAGGCTTTCCCTGGCTCCCCACCCCACACACTTTCTGCAGGTAGCTCCTCACCGCCCCTAATCTGTAAGATGACTGGCCCTACCTGGCTACTGGTCTGTCTTAGTTTCCTCTCTCCAGGTCCGGTCCATGAGTCCTGGGTCACAATTAGCTGCCTCTCAGTTGCTCTGGGCTTTAAGTTGCCACCTCCTCTCTGGGTGTCTGGGCCTATGGTGAGGGCCACGGGTACGACTATGCCCATACACAGGGTACCCGTGCAGGAGGAAATGTGGGTACAACCATGCAGAGGGCCCAGCTAGTGATGCTGGGTGCAGGAGAGCCCCTCATAGGTTGAGAGTGTTCCATCTATGACACTGCAGCCAGACCTCACAGGTATGAACTTAGACGGTGGGAACACCCTCTGGAGGCTGCTGCCCCTTAAAGTATTCGCTCAGGGCCAGGTCCTCCAAGTCTTGCTTAAAATTAACCTTTGCTGTGTGGTGGAGTCTTTGCTACCCAATGCTTGTCTCCATTGATTTTATTTTAGGATTGGCACAGTATATTCTTTTTATGTATGTGTGACATACATATGTGAATATGCACATGATGTTGGTGAATTAATGGTGTTTTTACTAAGTGTGGATGTGGGAACCAATCACAGCCCCTAAGGGATGTTGGGAAACTGAGCATCACCAGGACAGCACTGTGAGCCCGGAGGGGTGAGTGGAGCTGAGCTATGAGTGCCGATATTACCGGACAGGACCTGAGCTACAACCATTTGGAGAGCTGCATGTGTGCAGGATTAAGCTCTGCACCCTAGCTGCCTGCTGTGGGATTTGGGGGTGGGCACTCTCTCCTGCTCCCCAGGACACTTCAGCTCAGCAGGTGCTCTATCAGGACTGTGTTCTGCTCTGGGGCATTGCAGACCTTCTGTTGGAGCTAGGGGACCTTGCAGAGAATTTGGAAGTTTCCAAGGTCGCACAGATTCTCAGGGAGGTCATTTAAAGAGTGCCACAAGATATGCTGGGATCACAGAACAGGATAGACGGGGACCCTAGCTAGGGGACACAGGCTGTCCTCCAAGGTCCCCTGGGAGTTTCTGCAGAAGAGTCCTGAGGCCAGCAGCTGTGGGTCTTCGGCTGATCCACTGTCAGCAATAAATCAGGTGTGATTAGAGCTGTGTTAGTGTGTCCATCTCCTTTGTCACGACAAATACCAGATACCCAAGGAATATTGTAGAAGGCGTAGTTTTCATCTTACATTCCGTGAGACGTGAGGTCATGGCTCTGATGAGAAGCAATTGTCTTTTCCCACCACTAGGAACTGGCGTGCTTCAAGGGGTCGGATTTCATCCACACTACATTTTAGCATGTTGGGTTTTCTTGACTCCTTGGGCCGACTCCCTGGAGTGTATGGCAGAGAGCAGGAGGTCCTAATGCCTGGGGAGCCGCATTAGAGGAGAGCCTGTGGGCTGGACCAGGTGTCCTGGTAGCCTGCTTCCCTTCTTGGCCACTTGGCCTTCCACACTTGTATCTGGGTAGCACATTTTCTTCTAACACAATCATTTGAAAAGCGAAGCTCAAAGTGGCAAACACTGTGAGCGTTTTGAGAGTTAGCTTGGAGAGTCCAAGGCACAGGTGCCGTGAGACATGGGAACCCGGCTGCTGGGCAGAGATTGTCCTCGAGAACTGTGTGAGGAAACTTCGTCTTCCATGTGTTCGTTCTGGGAGCCCATCTCTGGGAGATAATAAGATTATTGGGGTGGGCCATCAAGAATAGCATTAGTGCCCTTTAGGACAAAGCACGAGAGATACCTTCTCTTCCTTCAAGGACACAGCCAGAAGGTATCATCTATGTGGGTCTTCCCCGGATGGCATCCTAACTTGGGACATCCAGCCTCAGAACTAGGAGAAAGATAACTGATTGAAAGCCACTGTCCCCCATTGCTTGCTCTGGCAGTTACCTGGACCACAGGCAGGAGACTTGTGAGGAAAATGCCACCTTTATCTCAGGGACTGGGGACTCCTGTTTCCAGTGTTGGGGAGGTGGTATTCATGTGTGGCATGATCCAGCTCTTGAGTCAGCCTGCTGGGAGGAAAGAGGGGCAGATGAGGAGCACCCCATTCTGCCTTGTAATTCCAGCCTCTGATCTTCGAAGGGCAGGGTGGCCCTGTGGGACTCAGCAGAGACCCAGCACAAGCATAGCTGGAGGAATATATACAGGTCCTGGCCCATCTGTCCCCAGACAGTGTCCTGTGTCCTCTTTGCCAGAACAGGAGCCTCCCCATCCCCACTCAGGGCTGGATGGAGCCTGAGGGGCAGCTCATGTGGCATGGACTCACTGGTGACCCGTTGCCACTTCCCTCCTGGGACGGGGATTGTCCATCTTAGGTTTCCACAGCGTGGGGTGTTTATTGATTAAAATACATATTCTAGGTCAGGTGGTGGTGGTGCACACCTTTAATCCCAGCACTCGGGAGGCAGAGGATCACTGTGAGTTTGAGTCTAGCTTGGGCTACAGAGTGAGTTCCAGGAAAGGCACAATGCTACACAGAGAAACCCTGTCTTGAAAAACAAAAAACAAAACAAAAAAAATTTCTAGGGCTGCTTGAGAGTGTGTACTACCCTTCCAGTGGACACGAGTTCTATTCCCAACACCAATGTCTAGCAGTTCACAGCCACCTGCAGCTCCAGTTTCAGGGGATCTGACACCCTGTTCTGTCCTCCAGGGGCATTCCTCAACATGTGATACACACACACACACACACACACACACACACACACACACACACACAGAGTAAAAATACAATATTTTTTTAAACGAGATGTAGAGGTGTCTCAGTGGTTAGAGCACTGCCTGCCCTTTGCAGAGGAACCAGGTTCAGTTCCCAGCACCCACACGATGACTCACAGTTGCCCACAACTCTGGTCCTAGGGGATCCAATGCCCTTTTGTGACCTCTGTTGGCACTACATGCACACCATGCACAGACAGATGTGCAGGCAAAGCACCCATATACATAAAGTAAAAAATAAAGAAGAAATACACCACACTTTCTCCAGAGGCTGCTGTACTAAGGCTGGTTGTTGGTGTGAGGGATGTTTGTTGAGTGACTAAATGAACGAACAGGAGCCGAGGGTAGACACCCAGGGAGCTCACTGCAAAGGGTCCCATTCTGGCCTTCTACTCAGTGCTCACCCTTTGCCTTCTGTCTCCCCCAGGACCTCCCACTCACGGGCCAAAGCTGAGGCAGCACTCACGGCCGCTCAAAAAGCCCAGGAGGAAGCGCGGATCGCCAGGATCACTGCCAAAGAGTTCTCGCCTTCCTTCCAGCACAGGGAAAACGGTGAGTTCTGCCTGAGCCAGTGACTCTGAGGGGCAGGGCCCTGGGCGGTGGCTCCTGATGCCACCTGGGGCCGATTGTCACCCAGAGCTAAGGCCTTACCAGTGACATCCCTTGCTGAAGCTGGTTCAGCAAACGCATGGATGTGCATGGACTTCAGTGTCTGTTTCTAAACCCTCTGCGTGTGTGGACACTGCTGTTCCTTTTCTGGTGTTATTCTATAGCCATCTGCAGTGGTGGATTTGTGCCCTCTGTAGCAAGAGTGGTTGGAGGGCTGAATCTAGTCCCATTCAGTAATTTCTGTTGCTTGTTTCTAGTACAAGATCTTATTCTGTAGCCCAGGCTGGCCCATCACAATCCTCATGCCTCAGCCTCTGCCATGCTGAGTTTTGTTTTGTTTTGTTTTTTGTTTTTCAAGACAGGGTTTCTCTGTGTAGTTTTGATGCCTTTCCTGGAACTCACTCTGTAGATCAGGCTGGCCTCGAACTCACAAAGATCTGCCTGGCTCTGCCTCCCCAGGGCTGGGATTAAAGGCGAGCGCCACCGTCGCCCGGCCTGTGCTGAGTTTTGATTTAATCTTAATGCACACTTGATGAAGTGCAGACAGCCACTTATGGGCAATGGCTGCCAGGTTGGAGAATCTCTAATGAGTATAAGTACTGTGTCCTTTGGAAGTCACTGTCCTTCCTCTCTGGGGGCTGTGTGAATGATACATGGAGGCACAGGGCCTCCGGTGTGGGACAGTCAACTGTAGTGGGGTTTGCGCCGTGTGCACCCATCCTCAGAATACCCAGCTCTACCTTGCATCCCTCCAGCTTCATTGGGAAGCATCCCAGTCCCACAGAGCCTGGAAGCAGGGTTGAGGTCACAGTCCCTCCTGTTTGCTCCCAGCTACGGTATACAAGGGTAAGAACAAAGCCTATAGAACTAGGGTGTGCCATGCCCAGTCTGTGTTCTCACACAGTGACAAAGGGGCCTCTGGGTCTGGGCTGAGGAGCAAAGTGCATGCAGCTGGCACTGGACCTAGCTAGGTCAGCAGGTCAGATGAGTCTAGCTGCTCCTTCTGAGGCTCTGTCCAGGACCTGCTCTGGTATCCCACTGTGGCCACTAGCACCTTTCAGGTGTTTCTGATGTAGAGGAGGAGGTGGCCATTAACTCTCTGCACAGTCCTCCCACCCAGCTGCTCCAAGCTTAAAGAGAAAGTCAGAAAAAGCCATGCATGGCCCCCAGTGGAGGACCTGACCACCTGAGACTGAGGTGGCTCTTGTCCAAGTCAGTGGGCCACAGGCCAGCTGCCCCACATTCAGACTGCTAGACACCTGACTGACCCCACGCCAGGTGAGCCATGTGTAGAATATGTAGATGGACAAACATGCTAATAATTCCCATGGGTCCCCAGGCTCCAGCCCTGAATGCTTCTGATTCCTTCCTGGGGTCCTACTATACTGCTCCAAGGAGCTTTGGTTGGAGGGGATGTAATATTGTCTGAGGCACTTGTGTGTAGAATGATGACCAAGGGAATTGTCCATCATGCTCCGAGGAACCTGGGCAAAACCCATAGGAGCCAGCCCTAGCCCCAGCTGGACTTTGGACCCCTGACTACCCGATGTCAAGAGACAGATGTGTTGCTTTATGCCCCGTGTATGTGGGCCTTGGAGCACGCAGCTGGCTGCTCCAGGGTATTGCTTTTGCCAGGGAGGCCTCAGCTGATATCTACTTTCTGTTCAGAGTTGCCTCCTTGAGAAACCTCTATGAGGGAGGTCTTCACCTCGAAGTACCTCAGCTGCCCCTCACTGGGATGGGACCAGATCACTAGATGGGACTGATGCAGGACCCCTTCCTGACTGTTGCTCTGTGGTCTCTGGCCACGCCTGCTGCCTGGGAGGCTGCCATGGCCTCACCTCTCCAGCATTGTGTTACTGCCAGGTGCCCTTAAATCCCTCTGGGATTCACTTCCCCACATCAGGGCATTTCCTAGAATGCATTATCGGCCAGTGGGTCCACGCTGGAAGGGAACTGGGTGCTGTGTCCCCATTCCTGGTCCTCAAGGCTAGCAGCTGCTGTATTCTGCCTGCCCGAGATCTTGTGAAGATTCTGTCAGAACAGACATTTAGATGGGTCCTGGCTCCCAAGCTCTGGCTATCCCTGGTTCTAAAAACATTACCAAAGTGTTTCAGCTAGGGGCAGAAAGCTGCCCTCCTATGGGCTGGCTGCTTGGGGAAGACCCTGGTAGCCAGTCCTTCTGAGACGGCCTGAGGCCACGGGGATGGAAGGAGAGGGTGCAGGATGGGTCAGAGCAGAACCCACGATACTCAAGTTGATACCATCATATCATAGCCTGCATGTCCATGTACCTAGGCCACAGGCTCTGGGATTATGTTGCAGCTGCCACAGATTCCTTCCTGGTCTTCATAATGGTCTTCCAGGGACAGTACATGCCTGGCAGCTAATTTTAGCTAAGAATGACCTCCATGGCGCTGGCAGCCAGGCACGAGCTTACCCCTAAGGTGCAGGTCTAATGGGCCGGCGGCCTCACCCTCGTGAAGAAAGCCACAGGACCACCTGCAGGCTCATACCCTGACTTTCCAGGTCCCTGATGTGCAGACAACGTACTCTGGTGACAAGAAGTGCCCATGCTCTAAGGTCCTGCCAGTTATCCTTGCTGGGTGACCCAATCCACACTGTCACGAGGCCTCCCTGCAGCGGGCTCCATGTAACCCCGTGAACTTTTGTCTCCCACCCAAGGGCTTGAGTACCAGAGGCCAAAGCACCAGATGTCCTGTGATGACATCGAGGTGCTCTCCACCGGGACACCCCTGCAGCAGGAGAGCCCTGAGCTGTACCGCAAGGGCACCACCCCTTCTGACCTGACCCCCGACGACAGCCCCCTGCAGAGCTTCCCCACCAGCCCCACGGCCACCCCGCCGCCAGCTCCTGCCTCCAGGAACAAGATGGCGCACTTCTCCAGGCAGGTCTCAGTGGATGAGGAGCGAAGCGGGGACATCCAGATGCTCCTCGAGGGCCGTGGAGGGGACTATGCCCGCAACAGCTGGGACGAGGAGAAGGCTGGGGCCTCTAGGGGTGTCCGCAGTGGTGCCCTGCGCAGCGGCCAGCCCACTGAGGATTTCCGCACCCGGGGCTCGGGCCACAAGCAGCCTGGGAACCCCAAGCCCCGGGAGCGGCGGACGGAGTCCCCCACCACTTTCTCGTGGACTTCTCACCACCGGGCAGGCAATCCCTGTTCTGGGGGCCCCAAGCTGTCAGAGCCAGATGAGGAGCAGCTGAGCAACTACAAGCTGGAGATGAAGCCCTTGCTAAGGATGGATGCCTGTCCGCAGGACACGTACCCCCAGAGACGGCGTCACAGTCGGGGTGCTGGGGGAGACCGGCGCTCTGAGGACCGGGGCTTTGGGCTGCAGAGACTGAGGTCCAAGTCCCAGAATAAGGAGAACCTCAGGCCAGCCTCCTCTGCAGAGCCCACGGTGCAGAAACTAGAGAGCCTGCGGCTGGGGGACCGGCCCGAGCCCCGTCTGCTGCGTTGGGACTTGACCTTCTCCCCACCCCAGAAGTCCCTGCCTGTTGCACTCGAGTCTGACGAAGAGACTGGGGATGAGCTCAAGTCCAGTACGGTAAGTGCTGCCCAGCCCTGCAGGACAGAGGCAGTGGGACCCAGGGCCATCGGGTTACTCTGCTCTGTGCATTTCCTCTCGAGGGGCTGAGGTGCAGCTAGTGTGGGTGTCTACAGAAAGCGGAGATGCTGCGCCACAGGGATCGTACTTGCTTTAGATTGATCCCTGAAAAGGCTCCCCATGGGCTCAACCCTTTAGAAGCAGGGTGGGTGCCCACGAGAGCTCCTGGGGGGGAACCAGTCTGCCTGTGCTTGGCATCCTGCCCCTGACTTGTGCAGACCCGTGGCTGTCAGTGGCTTGTGTTCTGGATCTGGGCTAGAACAGGGCTGAGGCGCCTCTGTCCAGACATCCTTTCTTCCCTGAGTATGTTTCACTCATGCCAAATGCCAAAACTGGTCAGGGTCCAGCTCCCAAGAAGTTGATGCTCCACACATGGGACAAGAGGATGGAACCCTGTAAGGCTGCCCTGCAGCCAGGCTCTAAAGCCTCCCTTTCTGTGGAGCTGTAGTTATCCAAGCAATGGGAGGTTGTTAGGAATCCATAGCATTGAGGTTCCTGGGCCCTCTAACCTTTGGAGGTTCATCATGTCCCATGGGGTGTAGGTCAGACTCCCACAAGAGTTCCCTTCACTGGACCCCAAGAGCAACTCTTTGTCTGGCCAGACACCCCTCGTCTTCCCCTCCCTGCCTCAGGTTAGGCCTTTTGAAGGAAAACAACAGCCTCTCCTGGGCCAGAAAGGACGGGACATTTAAGGGGCCTCCTGTATCCTCTAAGTCCACAGCTGGCTCCATGAAAGAAGACATGGGCGGGATGCTGGCTATACAGAGCCTGGTGCCCTGGGTACCAGTGGCCCCAGCAGACAGGACCCCATTCACCTGCTATGGCACAGATGGCCACCCTCTGGTGCCTGGGCTTTTGTGACACCTAAGCATCTAGCTGTGTGTGTAGACGGAGTGCTCTGTGGCATGTGATTTGTATGGGTCACACACCTGTGCCAGGCCCAGGGGAACCCTCTGCAGGGTTCCCGTTGCCACTTCAGCAGGGGTCAGTGTCCATCTCAAGGGGCCTTGGGATGCTCTGGTTTCATCTGACAGCCCCAGCAGTCACTTGCCCTAGGGGAGACGTTTCCTGTGGCCCTTGGCTCTCCTTGAAGCCACCGATTATTACTTCTTACTGCTAAATTCTAAGATGTCTCCTCCGCTCTGGCTGCTGCTGGGACCACAGCGCTGGCTTGGGCCTCACCCTGCCGGCACACAGCCTGCTGCGCAGTTGTGCGCATGCGGAGTGTGTGGCTATTTCAGGAGTGGCACAGCAGTGGGCAGGGGTGGGAGGCTCAGGAGTAGTTCTATATTTAGCCCACTTCACCGAGTTGGCTTTTTTGGGTGTTTTAAGACGCAGCTTCTGGCTGGGATTGTATCTCAATGGTAGAGTGCACTTGCCCAGTGTACATACGGCCTAGGTTCAGGCCCCAGCACCACTGAAAAGGAAAAGCAAATTCTGAGCCACACCCATAACCCCAGCACTCCAGAGCTGGATAGAGGAGCACCATGAGGTCAGCCCAGCCTGGGCTACATAATAAGGCTGTCTTTTGTGAGAGCACAGTGTGTAAATTGGTTGCTGCATGAACCTGGGGACATAAATTTGATCCCTGGAACCATGTTTTGTTTTGTGTTTAAAAAAAAAAAACATCAGCCACAGTGGCATATGCTTATAACCCCAGCACTGGGGACATAGAGACAGGCAGATTCTCTGTGGCCAGTCAGGCTAGCCCACTTGGTGAGCTCCAGGCCAGTGAGCATCTGTGTCCAAATAAAATGAGGAGGGAGGCCCCTGAAGGAATGTGGGATTGTCCTCTGACTTCCATATGCATGTGCATACCTGTTCACCCATACATGTACACACACATGAACATCCACACAAGGGACATACACATGAATAACTAAAATAAATACCCAAAGTTCCCTAGGGTAGATATGCAAAGCATGGGGACCAGCCACAGGCTGGCCTTAAAGTGTAGGGTGGGAGAGCCAGAGGCTTACAGTGCAGGGTCACTGTACCCTAAGGCTTCCAGTGGGGTGAGTGATCTGGGACACTCTCTCACTGCCGAAGGCCATCCACACTCCAAGAATAAGAACTGAAGAAAGGAACTCCAGTCCCGCGCTCCCCACCCCCCGCCACCCCCTCCATCCCCAGCCCTTCCATCCCCGTGGCCCCAACTACCTGAGAAAGTAGGCAGGGTCTCTCTGTAGGTGCCATGCTGTTCTACGGACCTGAGAGGAGGTTGGGCGAGGCCCATGAGTGAAGCAGATGGGAGGTGAATGCCCCCTGCCTGCTTTCAGGGGTGACCATGAGTGGCCTCTGGGAGGTTGGCTTCCAGGCATCTCAAGACCTGTGTGTTCCCTTCCAGTGCAGGGCTCTGTACAGTATGGCCCGGCCTGTGTCCTGGGCAGGGAGGGTGGGTCCTGACTGGAAACACCACTTCCTCCAAGTTGTCTGGCAGTGGCGGGTGGGTAGGAAAGACCCAGGGCTCTGGCTCACAAAGTTCCTAGCCATGGTAAACTCTGTGGTCCTCTCTACACCTTACAAGACTTCTCTGAAGTGATGGAAAGAATGTGAGTCACCTGATCTAGACTTCCCATACCTGGTAGCAACTGCAGAAGGTTCCTGATGGTTAGGTCACTTTGGTGGTGGGTGAACTCTTGATGAGATAGGGGCCTGGTCCCAAAGCTATCCTGCTCCTCTGTGCTTTGACATACCCATGGATGGGCCTGGGGCTGGACAGAACAGCCGAGAAGGGTGTGGAGCAGTGGGCTTTTCTCCAAGCCAGGCATTGAGGGGACAGGACCCGCCCTGGGCCAACTCTGCTGTTAAGGTCCTTCCCACGTCCTTGCAAGGCTGGCTCAGCCCAGATATCACAGACACTTCAAAGTCCATGCCACAAAAGCACTGGAGTTCAAAGGTGACTGCTGTGGTGAAATCAGTGGAGGCAGGCTTCCCTGTCCGCTCCTGCCATGCAGAGCCTGGGTCCCCATCCATTCTTCAGCAAAGTGGTAATGGGCTGGGCTGCTCGGGTGCCAGACCCAGGCAGGACTGACTACTAGGATTGTCCTTGGCTTTTTAAAAAGCCCCTGCTTTGGCTGTGGAGGTAGCTCAGTCATAGAAAGCACTTGTCTAATGTAATCATTAGCATCATAAAATAGAACATACGTAAGAAGCCCTCTGCTTAGCCAGGCATGTGGCACACACCTATAACCCCAGCATTCAAAAGGCTGAGCCAGGAGAATCGAATCCCTAAAGCCTAACTTCTTGGTCTGTTACAAGCCAATGTCTCTGGCAGACAAGAAGCAGACTCCTTTTGTGTGGAGTCTAGGGTCTGGGACGTGAGCTAGAAGGTGCATGTGTGTGGTCAGCAGGCCGGGTACCTTGTCTACTCAGAGGCTGTAGGGCGGAGCCTGAGGTGCTTGCTCTGCACCCACGGGGCCTGGCCAAGATGTCTGCAGTGCTGGTTATCGGGCTCCTCCCTGGACTGCTGGCTGTCAAGGGCAGATGCAAAGCGTCCACGATGACGGGACTACGGAGCTTCCTCCCCCTGCACTGCCTGCAAAGCCTGCCCCCGGGAGCGGGGAGAAAGCAAGGTGCATGAGCAGGCAGCCGGCCAGGCAGGTGTCTGGGGCCCTTCGAGGCATTGGCTGTGATGAGGGTGACAGCGAGCCGGAGCCGTACTGAGAAAGACAGAGCTAAGGGCTTTAGGAAGTGCTAGGAGAAACTAGGTACTGGGGGCATGTTAAGAAAGCAGCCAGAGCCGGGCGGTGGTGGCGCACGCCTTTAATCCCAGCACTCGGGAGGCAGAGGCAGGCAGATCTCTGTGAGTTCGAGGCCAGCCTGGGCTACCAAGTGAGTTCCAGGAAAGGCGGAAAGCTACACAGAGAAACCCTGTCTCAAAAAACCAAAAAAAAAAAGAAAAAGAAAAAGAAAGCAGCCAGCGGGCAGCAAGTAAGTCTACAAGCAGGAAGGAGAGGGAGCAGGGGAGATTCCAGGTGACCCACTGAAGAGTCTCCCACCAGGTTCACGAGAAAGATTAGTGCAGAGAGCCCCCAAGACACCGGTGAGTGCTCTTGCAGCGGGGTGAGCCTTCTCTGCCCTGGGTGTTGGCTACTCTCATCTGGGCACCAGTGTGTAATGAGGCCCTGCACTGGCGTCTCTCTCACTGTCCTCTCTGTTCCAGGGCTCAGCTCCCATCTTGGTCGTCATGGTGATCCTGCTCAACATTGGAGTTGCCATTTTGTTTATTAACTTTTTCATCTGACAAGATTGTTGTGACCACGGAAGCGATGATGTACAAAAGGGACGTTAAAAGCAAAACAAAAGGGGGAATCCTGACTCGGACAGCCCCACGACTCCTGTCTTTCCACGGAAGAACAACATGATTGGGTATCACTCACAGTTTGCCTTTTTTTCTGGGTAATGTTTTTTGGATTTTAGCCAAAATTCTTTGCTTGTATAACACGATGCTGTGTGGCATGGCAGGAGGAGGCCGGCATGCCACCCCTCCAGCTTGGTATGAGAGGGTCCCGGCAAACCAGCGGCCAAAAGATCGGGATCTTCTTCGTGTTTCCTGCCGGGTGTGGAAGGTGGCAAGCGAGAGGAGGCACCTTCCCAAGGGTGCCCGTCTAGCCGGGGGAGGGGGAGGGCAGCTGGGGAGCGCAGCTGGGGAGGGCATGGCTCTGCCCTCCTGTCTGGAGTAGCTGCTGGGAGTGTGGGCCCAGGCCCAGGCCCAGGCCCAGGGACAGGGGCAGGGCGTCCTGGCCTCTGTCTCCATGGAGTCTGTGCTGCGTACCTGTGGAGGGAGAGGGAAGCCCCTGCTCTTCTTCCCAGAACAGACCATGATCCCTCTTCTCGGCACTGCCCCACGGCCCTCCTAAGGAGGCTGCCTCCCCACACTGAGTCTTACGGCGAAGTCTGTTCCCCTGCTGCCCTCTGCTCACTCATTGTTGGCCCTGTCCAGCCACCCTCCCTCCAGACCCAGGGAGGCCATGCTGCAGACGTCCAGGGCTAACCCCGATCTGGCCAGGCACATCTGAGCCCTGATGCCAAGGGGCTATGGCCCACATGCCCCGGACAGCCTGACAGCACGCCTGGGCTGAGCATGTGGCGATTTGCACCTAGTATGCAGGATGTATATTCAGGCTTCCGTGTCCCTGGCAGTGACGCCCCATGGAGGACGTCACCTCTCACTGACCTCCACGGGGTCTCACATCTTTGCACTGTGCCTGCCTCGACTACCCCTAACAGATATGCATATTCCCTCCAGATGCCTCAGTGCTACTCCAGAGAGAGTCTGGTCCCGGGACAGGAATGTGGTTGAGGCCAGTGGCTTGAATGTCCTGGAGACTGTTGCATACCCAGCACTCCCCGGATGTACAATGTAACTTGTTTCAGTCAAACAACAGGTTCCTCATGTCTCTGCCTTCTCTACCAGGGTTGTTCCCTCATCCAAACAAACGAACAAGGGATGCCAGCTCGACTGGTACCCATGGCTCCGTCAGTCTTCTTGGGTGCAGCCCATCTGTCTTATGGACTCTGCCTTGCTTTGCTCGTGTTCAGCTGTTCTCTGCTACCTTTCGAGCAGATTTCTTTACTACAGTGCACTGGATTGCTATATTTTTAACCAGAAATAAACTACAGATTAGAGCATGTTCCAGCGACACTCAGCTTTATTGTTTCCGTTATCCACCCTGCTCCCTAGCCACTGCCTGTCCCTTCTCCCAGGCTGGTTTGGATCAGGGGTCGAGGTCGGGGAGAGGCTCAGCAGGTACCCTGATGCATTTCTGGTGTTTCTAAAGGGTTCTTCCATCTTTTTGTACAGCTTACTTTTCCATTCACTTTTTTTAATATCAGGTTGCTGCAGATCTGGCGTGAACCAAATAAAAGATTCCTGCTCTTTGCAGCCATGAGAGCTGTCCATACAGGGCTATGTGAGTTGTAATTCTGTCTGCAGACATGAGGGGCTCAGTGTGCATCCCAGGAGCTGCATGACCCAGAAGGGTGCTGACTCATGGAGGTGGCACATTGACTCACGTTACCTTGACATATGCACAAAGCACAGCCCAAAAACGTGCCTAAGAGGCTCTCACAGAGGACAGCCCTCATCCACTCATTCGCTCTCAGTAATGCCACCGTAGAACCAAATCCACAGCCTGGCACTCCACTGGCAGCCTGTGGTACACGCAGCACAAAGCCACTTCTCTAGTCCTGGTGGATTCCAGGCAGAGGTGATGGAGACTGAGACGCACACTGGGTCTTGGGGGCTCTAGCAAGCTGCCCCGCAGTGAAGGAGACACCTTGCGGCAGCCTATGGCTGCTCCCATCCGTGCAGAGCCCACTTCCTCCCTGAAGGCAGAGTAGATGCAGCATGTTGAACAAGAGGAGGATGGTGGCCAGTGGGGACAGACCCGTGTTTCACTCTGGCTCCCGGGGCACACAGTATGTGATGAGTTTTCACTAAGATACAGCCTGATCTCAGAAGATACTTTCGGAGTAAAGAGAAGTCCTTTCTGGAGGAGGTGGAGGATACCCAAGGCCCTTGCTGTCTGCAGCACGGCTGTATGGCTGCTGAGTGTTGAGTCCTGCACACTGAAGGCTCATGCTGGCACATATGGGGAGCCTGGATGAGTCTCGGCATGATGACAATTTTGAGGAGTCCCAATGTCTCAGACCAGGCAGCAGCAGAGCCCAGGATAACGTAGTGATGGTGCTGGTCAGAAATTCCACACAGCTCCCACAATGCAAGGGGCATGCACAGGATCTCAGGGAGCGCAGAGAGCAGACGACTTTCCATGTAAGTTTCTGTTTTGAGCTAAACTACTGGCCAACACCTGATACCAGGCTCCTCCCATGCACACTAATCCGAGGAACCACAGCCCTGGCCAGGTCAGTACCCAGGGCAAGCAGAAAGCAGCCACACTTCCCAGTTCCAGCTTGTTCCTGCACCCTGGCCAAACAGGTCCAGTTTAGACAGCCCACAGGGCTACCCTCAGGGAGGCGAGACAGTGCTGAGAGCCCAGAGTGCTTGGAGACCCAGCCACAAGCATCAGTGAACATTTAGGGAGATGAGAGGTTCTGGGGTGTCGTCCTTTCTGGTTAGAGTCTTGGTTGCACTCCACAGACCTCCAAAGCCCTTGAATGGCTGGATAGTTCCATACATTTGCACCTGCCTTGCTCCAGATGTCTCTTGGCTGCTTGTTTTTTCCTCTCTCTAACCTTCCTCAAGAGGATGTGGGACATTACACTCTTCCTCCAGCTTAAGCTCAGTTTTACTTCCTGCTCGTCTTCCCACGATTGCAGCCTCTGGTCTCTGTGATCGACTGACGGCCACACAGGCCACTTCTTGACACCCTGGAGCTTTGTACCATCACGTCACCATCACAACAGGTTAGCATCCAGACTAGGATGGGCTTGGGACCCTTAGCTCTGCTGGCTCACTGAGGTCCAGCTCCAAGTCAAGCCCTCACCAGGACAATCAAATGTCCCCAAGTGCCAAGAACTATCTGTCCTGTGTACCTTGGCCTTTAAGGAAGAGAAAGTATAGCTGTCGTTCTTAAACTTTCCAAACAAAAATAGCTAAGCTGCATGCCAGTGTGAATTCTGGGAGCATGCCCACAAGACCCAAGCCGTCTCTTCCTAAGGAGCTGGACAAGGCCTTCATGGCTGCATGACAACAAGGGGACAGGTATGCGGCAGGCAGGGAAGCCCTGCATGGGCAGCTGCAGTCCTCGGTGGCCGAGCGCTCTCCAGACCCTAGCACACTGCTCCCGGAGTCTGCTTCTCCAGCCCTCTCCCAGTGTGGCCAGGCTGAAATGTGTATCGGGCAGTCTCCTTGGGCTCAGTTCCCTCCTAAACCTCAGACATACTGGGACTACATCAAAGTGGGGAGTGGGTCCGTACATTCCACAGGAGCTGCGCTGTGGGAACACAGGTCAAAGGGTCTCCAAGGGTGTCCCAACAGGCAAGGCCACACACAACTACCTCAATTCTGGGCTAGCCTGTGCCCATCCACCACAGACTGCAGGTCAAGATGCAAGTGCCAGTGGCTAGAGAAAACACTTCAGACGGACTCACCCTGCCCTTTGTCCTAACCCTCCTAGGTGCAGATGGCTCTCAGCTGGATGCCGGTCCCCCATCCTGTTGACAATGCCTGTCAGCATGCTGCTTTCTGTCTACCTTGGTGACCTTGACTCAACTCTGGTGAAGGTCAGCCCAATACCAGAGCTGTCTCTCCAAGGGTGATGTCTGAGGAGGCTGTTGAAGATCCTATGTCCTAAGGGCAAAGTAGCCTTCAGGTTGCAGATTCCCCTGAACTGTGCAGAAACAGAAACAAGTGCAGCCCGTGGGGTACACTGTGCAGCCCGTGGTTCAACCTTGCCCACCAAAGAGGTTCTGTTCTCTCCCTCTCGGGCCAACATCCACTTTAGTAGGGATATCCCACCAATTCACCTCCAGCAAACGGCTCTCACAGACCATTCTGAGTCCACAGGGCAGACACTACTATCCAGGGTGGGTGAGCAGACACGTGGGTACAGGCTGAAGACTCAGGGCACAGAGGGCAGCATCGGGTGGTGTACAGCATCATTCCTCCACCATGAGACCAACACCTGGCAAATGCTGCTTACAAGACCCGCCAGCCTGAGCACTGCCCTGCGGGGAGCAGCGGTAGCTACAGAAGCCCGGGTAGCTGTAGGCGGCAGGACCTACAGCTGGAGACAGGTCCACAGACAACACCTCACACTCAGTGTTCTCTGGGCTGGCACTCCTGAGCCTGCTGTTGCCCACAGGTCAGCTTCCCTCCCAGCAGGCCAATCCTGAATGCTCTAGCTGGAGCCTACTGATTGCACCATTGAGCATTCCCCCAAAGAAGAGCCACCCAGATGACCTGAGGACTGTGTGCTGAGCTTCCCGTGGCCACGACTGGTGTAGATGCCTTTTTGTGACCGAGTCAACAGTCTTCATCTGCTTGACCTTTTCCTGATCTTTCTTTCCTCTTGGTGCATGTAAACCACCCATTAATGCGACTGCTCTGCGGATAAGGAGGGGCTGTTAACTGAGTTACATCACTGGCACAGTGGCTGCTCTTGCCTTGGCCTCTTTAGTTGGAAACAGCTTGGTTAATCAAAAACTGGAAACAAATCCTCTCTAATGAATGTAACTTTAAATCAGATTTCACACCTGAAGCAAGGGACACTCACGATTCAGAATTCTCTGCTCCTTTACTTAATAAACTCATTTGAAACCACAGGAAGCTTGTCTCCTTTCATTACAAACCACCTTCCCGAAACCCCCAATGCCACAGGTGCAGGGTGGGTGGAGCCTCTACCACCCGGTCCCTCCCAGTCTGGAACAGGAGCCCCAGGAGAACACCCTGCCAGAGTGATACCCTACAGTTAACTCCTTGTTCCAACACCAGATGGGAGCACTGGGTGCTTGACTTTCTCCCGACACACTCCACCTTTGTGGGTAGGAGGAGGGTATGGGACAGGGATGAGCCCTTATCGGGGTCTATGGGGGTCCAGCCCCTCGATAGTCCCCTCCCAGGGTCCAGGAAGAATCTACAACCAGCTAATTAAATGAATCTATGTACATGAAACTCCTTAGTTCATACACTGTAATTTTCTGTGACAGTTCTCTCTCTACACAGCTTCTATTCTGCTCTCATGCCTAGCTCCTTCCTTGCCTGATTTCTCTATATTTATCTACTACTGTCCCCTCTAGGTTCTATCTTAATTCCTTCATCTAGTTCTGTCCCTTCTAGGTTCTCATATATCTAGTTCTTTCCCCTATCAGCTCCTTTCCCATCTCCTCTCTCATCTTGTTCTTCCCCATCTGGCTCTTCCTCATCTTGTTCTTTTCCATCTGGTTCTTCCTCCTCTTCCATCTCGTTCCTCTAGTCCTCTCTTCCAGCCCTTCAATCTAGTTCTTCCCTATCTCAGTTTGTTCCTCTCAAGTTCTTACCCATTCTCTTTTCTCTTCCCTCCCCTGTGCCCTGGAAGTCCCGGTATATAAAGGGAGGGTCTGAGCTAAATTGTGTAAAGCTATTACTTAACATCCACCTCTCCTAGGCGGTGTCTCCTTGTGGAATTCTTAAGTCAGGAGACTTGCATGTGGCTGCTATCATTGTTAGTCCTCGCAAGTTGGGCGCCCCCCTGGGAGGTGTCTCCTTGTGGAATTTAAGTCAGGAGACTTGCAGGTGGGCTGTTATCATTATCCTCAGAAGTTGGGCACCCACCTAGGTGGTGTTTCCTGTAGTCCTTGAAAGTGGCTAAGGGAGATAATCTGATTCCAGAGAAAGCCTTTCCTGAGGCTGTTCTCCAAATACCTGGAATGTGTATGTCCAGAGAGTGATCGGTCCACACTGTTAGCCCTTCCTAGGGAAAAATCAGTTGGAAAAACTATGAAGACACACATGATTTCCATAACAGAATACAGCTGATATATAACAAGCCAAGTAACACCAAAAACTCCTTGGGATTTGGCTTCCTCTGGAGGAATTCCCTGATTTTATGGTAGTGACTTTACCATAACCAGCTGAGTTCTTATGATATATTCCTGTGGCCTGCAGCAAGCCCTCATCATCTAAGCCTCCTCCCCATCAAGAGGGTCACCCCATCTCCCTCATCCTGCCCCTGGGCAGACCATCAAGACCAGGATGCAAGCTCAAAGCAGCTCTAGCTGTCTCTAGCCTGCACTGTGGCTCCCTGCTGCGCTGACAGCCACCGGGTTTCTACTGGACACAACTGTATCAAGAACACTGGGTCAGACTGAGTGACCGAATGCCGAGTGCTCTGGAGAAACAAGTGGCAAGTCCCTTGGGGAGACTTTGCTCTACAGTGCTAACCTACCCATGATGGCAGCAGCACTTAGTTCATTTGGCACGTGGATCTGAGAGATGGCATACTGACCTCACACTGCAGGGCTGGAGCCCCACGATTCCTTCATATAAAGGAACAGCTATCCCTCCCTAGAAACCCATGTCTCCTTCCTACAGCATACCAGAAGGGTTTCTGCATGCAAGGCTGTCACTATCTGACCAGATCCGGTTCCTCCGGCAGGAAGGCTTCTAGCCTTGGCACTTTAGTGTATTTGTTTCATTATCTGGCCACTGGCTTGCTACCTGCAGCAATTCACTCTTAAAAGTCAGAATAAACACCATTATCAAACCATTAAAACACAATCATACTTAGAATAAATAGTAAGGGTTTCCAGCCTGG
Source organism: Peromyscus maniculatus bairdii (assembly GCF_049852395.1). Taxonomy (NCBI): domain Eukaryota; kingdom Metazoa; phylum Chordata; class Mammalia; order Rodentia; family Cricetidae; genus Peromyscus; species Peromyscus maniculatus. The sequence continues at coordinate 55,287,455 of NC_134856.1, forward strand.
TGTAGTGGCCCACGCCTTTAATCCCAGCACTAGAGAGGCAGAGTTAGGTGGGTCTCTGTGAGTCCAGCCTGGTCTAACTAGTGAGTTCTAGGACAGCCCGAGCTACACAGTGACAACGTGTGTGGAAAACAAAACGAAATGAACGCTAAGGGTCTCCAGCTCCTTGGTGTTTCCCTTTGTTAGGATTCAACTCTACCAACCCCAAGGGATCCAGGGCCTCTGAGCAACCCCTTGGCCTCAGCTAATGGCATGAATTGGGTGGCTAGCTCAGCACTCCTGGGGATACCATACTCAAACCCCACAAAACCCACCTGGAGCCACAGACTGCTGCAGGACAGAGCAAAAGGCACAGGTGGCATGCACTCCAGCAGCCCAAGCTGCACACACTAACTGTCCTGGTCACAGTAGCCACAGTGACACTGGACATCCCCCAACAGATAGAGGCAGCGGCTGGGGAGCCATGGTCGTCCTGGGTGTGCCCTCCCCTCCTCACTGCTCCACGGTAAGGTCTGTCTTCTTGCACTCAGCCTTGTGACCACAGTCAGGTAGCCACCCATTCACCCTGTGGGCTCACAGCCCGGGACGGGCAGCAGATACTTCCCAACAAGGAGCCAATTCCTTGGAGGTTTTCTATTTCCCTCGCCTTAGTTCAGAAGCAGGGTCTCACTATGTAGCCCCGACTGGCCTGGAACTCTCACTCTTCCTGTTTGTCTTGGCGTGGGCACTGGCAGTGCTGGGGTACCAGACCCATGGCAATGGGTTCCCGGCTCCCTGACGCCATGAGGGGCTAGGTTCTTGCCCTGCAACCTCCCTGTCACTTCACAGAAGATAGCCCTGTGCCCAAAGAGGAAGAGAGAAGGGAAGGTGCCACCACTTCCTCCTCAAAAAGATTGCAATGGAGGGGCTGGAGCAAGCGACAACTCAGAGCTTCAGAGCACTTGCTGCCTTTCCAGAAGACCAAGGTTCAGTTCCCAGCACCCATCTCACATGTCTTACAACTATCCCTGGAACTCCAGCCTCAGGATCTGACACTCTCTTCTAGCCTCCATGAGCACTGGCACACATATTCACATAAATAAAATGAAAATACACATCTAAGCCAGGCAGTGGTGGTGCATGCCTTTGATCCCAGCACTCGGGAGGCAAAGGCAGGCAAAGCTCTGAGTTTGAAGCCAGTCTTGTCTACAGAGCAAGTTCCAGAGCAGCCAGAGCTACACAGAGAAACCCTGTCTCAAAACCCCCCAAAAAATACATGTCTGAAAATGAGGGGGACCCCCCCCCAAAAAAAACCCACTGAAGCGGAGCCATGGACCTGCCCCTATATCCATAACATTCTACCAAGAGACCCAAGCACAAGGCCAAGCGGCACAAGAGCCGTAGCACTCCACAGCAGCTTCAGGTGACTGCTGGGCTGCTGGTGACCTTCCGTTGGATGACACACAGCTCATCTCCTTGTTCTGCAGAAGAAAGAAAACCTTAGAGAACACAGCCCAGTTTTATTAGGACAAGAGCACATATCCTACGGGTCCCTCACGTTCACGTCTCACTCTAACCTTCCTTCAGTGTGGACGAAAGCTGTGGTGAGGGCAGTGACGTCCTCATCAGACGCTGACACCCACTCTGCGGGGGCCTCCTCCTGCCTGGCTAAAGGACACCAGCGATGCTGCAGCCACCGCTCAGTCTCATGTTTGGCCGGCCTTGGCAGTGTCTTGCACCGCATCATCAACCAGTGTCTTTGCCATGGCATGGGCTACTTTCAGCACTTTCTTCTCCTTTGCCTCGGGCCCCATGTGGTTCCGGGCGAGCTTCAGCCAGTACTGTTCAGTCCGGGACAGGTACTCTTCGTACTGCTCCCCAGGCGCCACCTCTGGGTGCTGTGGATCTTTCCATCCCAGAAGGAAGAAAGAAACAGAGCATGCTCAGTCAGGCAGTTCCGAGGAAGCAGGGCAATGTTGCACTGCATGGCAACTTTCCTGGACCCACCCTAGACACAGACTGTTAAAGCAGCCTCCCACAGAAGCACTGCCCAGAACAGTCCCCTGCCTAGGGTTCTCACCTGCCCCCTCCTCAGCACTCTCCTCCGTACTGTCCTCCTCCTGGTCCTCATCTCCCCCCTCTGCACCCTCTTCATCCGAGCTGCTGTCCTCTTCCGAGTCTGTCTCCTCCAGCCACTCCTGAGATTCTGACAAAAGAAAACCAACACAGGGTCTGGCTACAACCTGGAAGCCAGGGACACACACAGCGGGGAACTGTCATCGCCTCACAAAACCCCTTCTTCCACTCATGGAATGGAACAGGAACCCCAACTCTTCCGCCCTGAAGCCTGGGATTAACAGAACGGCACATGCCTCTCAGACCTCAGCAACTTGGGAGTGATGCTGTAGTGGGCACCAACTCCAGCCACACTGCCATCCCAGCTGTGGGCAGCTGAGTGGAGGCTGCCTCTTCCTGGGCCCCGACAGCCCCAGTGGTTCCCAGAAGACGGTGACAGACTATGAGCAGTGCCTGTCCTTAGACATGCAGGTTTAGTCTCGAATCTCAAAAAAGTGAATGATGGACCTGGGCATGGCAAGGCATACTTTTAATCCCAGAACTCAGGAGGCAGAGGTAAGTGGATCTATTTCAGTTCAAGGCCAGCCTGGTTTTACAGCAAGTTCCAGGTCAGCCAGGAATACAGTGAGACTGTCTCCTCCGCCACCCCCCAACAACAACATTAAAAGATTTGGGACCAACAGCAGTCTAGGATAAAATGGGTATGTTGTGATTTCTGAGCAGTGAGGGATGGAGACAGCTACCACCTGAATGCCAGCCACCAAAGGCAGGCTCAAGTCCTGCCTGGTCTGCACTGACCCTGGAAGATGAGAGGCACATGTAGCAGGCCTGACCCAGATACCAGTGACTTGTGCTGTTACCCATTTTGTTCCTGCTTAGCACCCAGAGCACAGAGGCGTGTGCCAGGTATAGAGCCCCCCTCTATACCCAGGTTCTTCTCACGGAAACTTGGGTGAGTCAAAAGCAGGGTTCCCTACAAGCAGGGCAGAGGCTTTCAGAAGATCAGCACTCCATGGGGGCCTCACCCAACCCGCTTACTTGGATCTGTCTCTACCAAGGTTTTCCATCCTTCCATCTTGTGAAGGTCAAGGCAGTAGAGGTCACTAAGGGTCACCTGGCGGTCACCAGCTTCAAACATGCCGCCGTAGACATAGAGCAGTCCATGCTTGACGGCCAGCATGGCATTTGAACGTGGACATGGCTCCTGCCCAGTGTTGCTGGCCTCCAGAGCACTGTCTTCAGCATTCGGTGGGGGTGGCACCCCCGGCCCCGAGGGAGCAAGCACTTGTTTGATAGTGATCACAGTCCCATCTTCAGCCACTACCTCTTTGATCACCTCCAGCGGCTCTGGGGCACCAGTCCCCCCACTCTCCTGTTCACCTTCACGTTCCTCTCCTTTGCCCCGCCGCCGCTTCTTCTTCTCCGACTTGGGGCCCTGTAAACACAACTCAAGCTGCACAGCAGAGCAGTGACAGCCCTCCCTCCACATGCCAGTCAGCACGCCATCTAACAGGCCACTCCTGGGAAGAGGGGCTGAGCAGTGACAGCCCTCCCTCCACATGCCAGTCAGCACGCCATCTAACAGGCCACTCCTGGGGAGAGGGGCAGAGCAGTGCAGGGGTGAGCACAGGCACCCCAGGTAGCAAGGACGGCAGGCTAGGAACAGACTCTAGCCATCACTGTAGTGAGGGACAGTCATTCCTGAGTCCCACACTGGGAAGTACCCAGGAAGACCAGGCCTGGCTAACATGCAGACAGTGTATCCATTCACGAATGTCACTTACAAAAGAGATGCAGACTTCTCCCAGCCAACAACAGGATGGATGGCAAGGGGGTCAGCACTCCCCACTGATCTTCCAGACCATGTAGGACCCGCAATCACCATCAGTTCAAAGGTACCCTCCCACTGAGTTCTCCTGAAGGAGGACATGTACTCTGTCTCCCTGGCCACTCTGCGGAGTACAGCTGAGTGGCTCTCTAGTAGCCTCTGTCATCTAGCAGAATGCCATGCTCACAAGATGGCACTTACTGAGCTATATTCAATATTCAAATATGCCAGCCAACCTGGGTCAGCTCCTTGTTCTAGACAAGAGACCCACTGCATCCTGAAGCTGCAGTGGGAGTCTCACACATCCTGAAGAACATCATGGGGCCTGAGGGCCAAGTAATCGGAAAATATAAAGCTAACCTACACACTGGATTCAATGCTCTTGGCCATGTCAGAGACGCTGAGTGCTCTGCCTGGTGTAGCTTCTCATGGCAGAGGCCGACATGTTCAAGGATGCTTTCTAACAGAGACCCTTCCACGAGGCTGAGCCCACAGCAGGTACTAGCTCCTCTCATTCTGTGGGCACCCAGAGCAGTTGCGTGTGCAGATGCCAGGGCTGCCTGGGGCCCTCCAGGGACTTGTACCTGCTAGTCTGTCTGCTCCAGGCAGGTCCTGGGCAGCAGCCACACTGACAAGGATGACAGAAATGAGGGCTGAGCGCAAGTGACAGACACGAACTGGCACCGAGAACTTGACATGCTCTCAACACCTCAGCTCTGTCAACGAGTGGTAAGTGACACCAAGAAAGAGCAGGGGCCCCCAAACCAAGGGGGCCACAAGCCTAGTCCCCCAGGACCCACACATAAGAGCACACGGACCTTAAAAGGAAGCAACAAGGCCTGAGAGTGGGCAGGAGACAGACAGGTAATGTGGAAGACTCCCAGGAGCCTAGGCTACCTTCAGCTGTGCTGAGAACCAGCGACTCCTGGCAGCATCATAGATATATAGGTCACTAAAGAACGAGCCCTCCAGGCTCTCCTCCTCTTCCTCATCGCACACGCCCCCAAAGACAAGTATCTGATGGTTGGGAGCCATGGCCACTGAAAAGCCAGACCTTGGAGTAGGCTTGACCCCTGAAGGGTTAATCCGGGTCCAAGTCCATTTGCCTGTCAAAGAGAACAGAGAAAGGGGTAAGAGGGGACATTGAGCGCCAACCAAGAACACAAAGAGAGCCCTGGGCACCTGGGATGAGGATAATTGCAAGAGTTTGAAATCCTGTTAGGCATGGAGTCTCGCTTTATTTCCTATGCAGGAAGAGGGGATGCCAGTCAACAATGCTCAAGGTCCATCCTTCTCAAAGCTCAGTTGCGTGACAGTCTATGCCCCAGACCCCGCCTTCTAAGGGACCATGGCACCAACTGCTGAGAGGCAGAGAGGTAGATATGGAGGTGCCCTCTTGCTAGTCGAGGCCCAGAGCCTGAAATATACCTCACTGGAGTCCAAGCCAGCCCACCCAGTCCTGAACTACACCACCTCTCCTCTGGAGACAGCTGCTCTAAGCTGTCCCAACAAGTGCCACCTTCATCTGACAGTGCTGGCTATGTGGCCTGGTATGACATATGGAAAAGGTCTTCCCATTGCTTCTGGAAGAAAGAGCGGAGATTGTCCATTCACTAGACACTAAAAAGTGCTGGTGACCGTGCACTGGGTAGTGGCTGACAAGGCCCACAGTGCAGGTAGGACTCTGGGCCTGCCCACTTGTGGTCACCAGTCAACTACTCACAGCGGCAGATGCTGTGGGGAGGTACTAGAGATGAAAACACACCAGCATGCAGCATGGAGTAAGTGAAGCCCACCATCTTTTGCTGTGCAACCAGTGAGTGCTGCTCACGGCCCAGGACCCCCCTTTTCATGGGGCCTGGTTGCTGGGCACACAGGCCAGCAAAACACTGTCGAGCCTCCAGGTTCAAGCGTCACAGGTCCCCAACCCTAGGTTCCTGCCAGCAATGGCAAATGATCTCACCAGCCCCTACCACTTCGAAGTGCTCATGGGCAGATCAGTTCTGAGGCTTCACTTGAAGAATGCTGGAGCAGAAAAGGGGGAGTCTGTGCATGGCTCTCCTCACCTCACAGCAGAAGCTCACAAGGGCGCAGAACACACTGTCAGCTCGGCAGCAGCCCTGGCACCACAGCCAAGCCTGAGCCCCAAACTATGCGCCCCAAAGCCCAGGCCATAGTACTCAGTAAACCAGGACAAGCCCTACAGAATTCCACATCCTAATAATGATTGTGTGCTTCTGAGTAAGAACACATTCTTTAAAATGTCAAGAAAGGGGGGCTGGAGAGATGGCTCAGAGGTTAAGAGCACTGACTGCTCTTCCAGAGGTCCTGAGTTCAATTCCCAGCAACCACATGGTGGCTCACAACCATCTATAATGAGATCTGGTGCCCTCTTCTGGGTGTGCAGACATACATGCAGGCAGAACACTGTATACATAATAAATAAATAAATCTTTTTTTTAAATGTCAAGAAAGGACAGGAAAACAGCAGCTCCTTCCTTTCCATCTCTCACACCACATCTACCCATACATGGCTTCCGCACCTCGGGGTCCTGAGAATGCATGCATAGGGAGCCTGCCCAAAAGTGCCCTCCCCAATTTTTTCTCTCAGCATGAAGGCCACACCTGAGAATAACACAAATATTAACACATGGCTTTCAAGAGGGACACAACAGCTGAGGGATCTGGGCTCCTGCTGGGTTTCAGGGCACACTAAGGGCTCACTCATGTCATATAAGGCACCATGGCCCAATCACTCCAGAGAAAGGGGTCTGGTCCTTGGCTCTAGACAGACAACAGGGATCTCAATGCAGTTCCCATTTTGATAAGAGGGACACATAAGCTTTGTTTCTGCCCAGAGGCTAAATGCAACCCACCCAAAGGCCACACAGCCAAGCCCCAGTCCTCAAGGCACAGCAGTACCTTCTCCCCCGTCCTCAGGCTTCAGCAGGAACATGTCTGAGTGCTGGGTGCCTTTGTCCACATCTTTCTTGACTCTCTGCAAAACAAAGAAGTCTTGAGAACCAGCCTGGCTGCAGCAGCACTTAAGAGAGCCCAGACATGGCTGACCGATTTTAAAGCCACCACCAATGGCCAGTCACGCTGGCTGGACCACTGCAGTATGCTCTACCACAGAGCTCCCGACCATCCACAGGTCTATACAATGTGATGGACCCACACACAGCAAAGTTCAGCCATACCTCACTCCTGTGCCACCTTTCAGGCGGTGCAGTGGCACGGTGTGGCAAGAAGCATGCCAACACCACTTACAGACCTCCTGGAGCCTTCAAACCCACACACCCCCAGCCCCTAGCTTTAAGCTTCAAACAGTGATGCTGACCGGCTGCCAGCCCTGAGCCCACAGCACATACATCTCCTACTCAGCACCCCAGGACCCAGACGGCTGCTTGCCAAGACCATCACCCTGAGAAAGATGCCAGTCCACGTAAATGTCTTCCCGTATTGTTTGTGCTGAAATTCTCAGTTTCAATACACTAGATCATGCCACCTTTCCATCTACAGGAAAACGGAAAGGCAGCACAGAAGCCCTGCCTGCCCTAGCAGCTGCCGTCGCTCATCCTACCCAGATGTGCAGAAGCGACACTGACCAGAGAGACCAGCCAGGCCCCACGGTCCCCATTTTCTCTGCTGTTGCTTCTCTCCCTAGGGTACCACTCAGGTCCTACATGTCCTGCAGGCTGGCTAAGCTCTGCCCTAGGGAACCACTAGTTCCCCTTTCCATCTGCACTGTCCAGAAGGATGTGACAGGAATGGCAGGTAGGAGGTAGGCGGGCACACAGGGTATTGTCCTTAGAGACCAAGTGCTGGTGTTTTTGTGTCCAACTGTAATGAAAATAGCAAGTCTGACCCTCTGGCCTCTGGCTCCCTATGCTTCCCCTCTCACATACGCTCCACCACTGGGACACCATCTGCCATGGGCCATCCATGTCCAAGCCGAGATTTTCAGCCTTCAAGCTCATTTCATAGTCAAGTGTGCCCTCATAGTCTGGGAGGGCTGAAAAAAAAATCTCTTTTAAGTCTTCAGCCGGTAGCATCTTATTACACTCTCAGAAATAGGGCCACTATGTGTACCACAGGACTGCTGGGCTTGCTCATTTAAATGAGACTCGATGTGCACCACGAGTGCACTCAACTCTGCTGAAAATAAAGTAATGAGAACACTGTCTACAGGTACTGGGGACTGCAGAGGTCCAGTAAAATACTCCACCTGCAGCACTCAGAGCAGACCCAAGGAAGCCAGGGCATGAAAGGAGAGGCGGGCAAACACTAGGGGTTAAAAGGTTTAAACATGCCTGCAGGAACAGGGAGAGAAGGAAGTGAATGTGGTTTACCCAAAACTCGGGGTGCGTGAAAACCGTTATAGAGACCTACTACTTTTTAACTACATTTTAAAATGTAATTAAAAAAATAAATAAAAGAGTTTGGCTGGACGTGAACGTGCACACCTTTAATCCCAGCACTCAAGAGGCAGAGGCAGGTGGATCTCTGTTGAGTGTGAGCCCATCCTGGTCTACAGAGTGAGTTCCAGGACAGCCTGGGCTGTTACAAAGAGTTTTTAAATACCGAGTTTTGAACAGAGAATTTTGTTACAAAGAGTTTTGAATAAACAAAAACAAAACAAATAAATAAATGAAAGGAATTTGAACACAGGTATCCTGCATGTGTGGACAGTGACTGCCCCAGAAGACATAGGTTTTTAAAGGAAACTCTGAGCCAGGTATATGATACCTTAGTAGAGTTACTGGTCAAGCAGGCCCCAGAAACAGCTAAAAGAACACAAGCGATTGCCACTGCTCTTGGTTGCCCACCAGACCTAGAGGGGGAAACCCTTCTGCTGACACCACTACAAGCTTTGTTTGGAAGGCAATCAGGATAGAACTGATCTGAAAACTTCCTCTCTGGCTGGCTAGCTTCCATAGTGTCTGAAGATGCACTGCAGGTCACTAGGGAGAAAAGTCATCAACGGTATTACCAAGAGGTGAACCCTGAATACTGTAATACTGACCTTCCAGACAAGATGTGTCCATTGGTAAAAGAGTGGCATTAAGGTTATGGGGGCAAGTCACCAGTGACTGGAACTGAGGCTTGCTCCACAGGAGCAATTCATGCCTCGTACTGTAAACTGGTCAAAGGCCCATGGCTTGGGAGGTCATAGTCCCTATGTAGAAACCTACTACTGTTGTTCTGCTAAGCGGACACACTGGGAATCTGTCTTCTAAATATTTATGTTTCTACCCACAGATCAGTGCTGCCCTCTACCTTGGTCAGAGAAGCGTCTCTCTGCAGTGGGCAGCAGTAAACACAGAGACTCATAACTGGTCAAAGTGCTGAGAATAAGTGGCTGCTGAGTGCTCTGCCCTAAATGGGACACTGAGATCAAACGCCACCTCCTAGGGCTCAGGGAACAGCACTGAAGAGGGGACAGAAAGAATGTAAGAGCTGGGGGATGGGCAGGAGTGCTGTGAGGGGCTGTCTTTAGGATATGACACAGCCATTGTACTCATGAAACAGAGCAGCAAAGGTCCCGTGCACAGGACCTGTGCAAGATCAAGCCAACAAGGTTTATCACCATTCTGGCAGGCTGTGCTAACTGGACTCAGTAGGTTACAAAACACAAAAACAGAGTGCATTAAGGTGGGGAGGGGCATGCTGGGAGATGTCTGGGAGAATGGGCTGGGGATTTGGAAGAGCTGGGTTTAATTTAGATGCACTGTAAACATGTATGAAATTGTCAAAACAATAATAAAAGATATTCTTAAAAAAAAAAAAAAAAAGAAAGCAATGAACTGAAAGATGTAGAATACGAGAGCTAATAGGGCAGAAAGGACTCCGTGGGGGCCTGACAGAACGACCACACTACACGCTACACAAATGGGTGTATTCACTGCACTCCGGGTAAACCATGTAACAGTCAACACTGACCTCTACCTGACTCCCCACAATGACACACATGAAGTGTGCTAGACCAAGAATGGCAGAATCTCTGGGGCATGTAGGTGTTCACTAAAAAATTCAGGTTAACTATGCACTTGAGAATTTTTGAAATACAAAGGATTTTTAAAGAAAATAATGATAGGGCTTTTGGTTGGTTTTTTTTTTTTTAATCTCTGATTTATAGCAATGTCAGGAATGGCACAGTACCAATGAGGAGAGGGAAAAGTGGGTGGCCAGCACCTGCAGATAAGCCAGCAAGAGACTCCTGAATACCGCCTTGGGAAGACTGCTACAACACTGTCTGCAGACGCAGGGAGAGGGACACTAGGCAGTCGTTACGACTACAGTGTAATACAGACTATTCACCTGGTAGTGCTCCTGGGAGGTTGGCACATGACCTAGGCTTGCATCCCCAGCACACACATAAAAGCTGGGCTTGGCAGCCAGCATAGGTAGTCCAGTCTCAGGAGGTAGGAGAGGCACAACCAATTGGCCAGCTCCATGTTCATTGTGAGGCATGTCTTAAAACAACCAGGTGGAGAGAAACTGAGAAAGATGCCTAATATTAACCTCTGGCCTACACACATACCCCCCACACACATACACACAAACACATATACACCACACACACACAACTACATACACCCACACCCACATGAACACACACACACACACACACACACACACACACACACAACTACATACATCCACACCTACACACACATATACATGCACACACACATAAAAACCCATCTCTGGCCAGGCGGTGGTGGTGCATTCTTTTAATCCCAGCACTCAGGAGGCAGAGCCAGGCGGATCTCTGTGACTTTGAGGCCAGCCTGGGCTACAGAGTGAGATCCAGGACAGGCACCAAAACTACACAGAGAAACCCTGTCTCGGGGGAAAAAAAAAATCTCTGTATGTTTAAAGAGGAGCAGAGCCATGCCACTGCAGCTTACAGCTCAGGGCAAGGCTATTCACATCTCACTGGAAGCCCCTCTCAATTCTAAGCACAAGGGCCCTTACCTGCTTTGAGTAGCCCCCATAGATGGCAATGCTGCCCTGGGGGGTGACAGCCATCAGGCAGCCTGACCTGGGTGTGGGCCCAGCGCCTGAAGGGGACAGCTTGCTCCACAGGAAGGTATCCAGGCTGAAGGTGTACACGTCACTGTAGTAGATGTAGTCCCTGGTGGGAGAAAAGGACACAGGTCACCACAGAGATGACAGGGGAAGGCAGGGTCATTAGAGTGCACCAATTATACTGAAGGCAAACATGTGATTCACCTGGTCATCTGCTTTAAGTCTAAATCCAAATAAAAAGCTGCAGCTCCCGCATTTACAAAACAATCAGAAACAACTCCAGCCCCAATCACAGGGTAGTTTACTATGAACATTGTCTGTTTCCTACCCCAGTGATAACTGCAATCTTCATCTGGCTACTCTGTGTGACCATAAGCCAGACAATGAGTCTACCTGATCACAAGGCTGGAGACTGACCATTTGGTAAGAACTGAGGCAGGGATGGGCAGGGGCAGAGCACCCCACGCAGCCAAAGGACAGGAACAGAGTATTCACACCCACCACCCAAGCAGGACTGAGAGGCTCCACTTAATGCTCACTCTGCTCAGAGCCAGGGATTAAGACACCGACGCACTCAGCACACAGTCTGAGTCTTGGAAACAAAACAGAGAGGCTTGCTATTATGGGGTGAATGTCACAGAATGGACACTGTCCACAAAGAAGAGGCATGTGGAGGTTGGGACAACCACTGCTTCACACAGTGTAGCTGAATGACCCAAGCCTGGGCTCTACAGCCACTGTGAGCCCTGAAGGCTGCGGCGGGAGAGCAGGCACAGGCAGGCTCAGTCCTCGTATGCACAAGGCGGAGGGTGGAAGCTGCAGGGGCAAAGCTGGCACAAGGCTGGAGAAAGGCTAAGAAGCCATGGGGACTTCCAGCTGCCCCTCCAAGCCAGAAAGCCCTCTCAAAGAGCACATGAAGGATGGGAGCCCCCAGGGTTCCAGAAGACTTACTATAACCCAGTTTTCTCCGGTTTCAAACACCACTTTCAGTTATAAAAAAAAAAAAGAAGTCTACTCTGAACTGAAGATAAATAACAACCGTCTCAAGGAAAACTCAGAATGTGATATTTAAAAGTCAGGCTAATTTAATACAGATGGTGACTGCATTCATTGGAGGACTGTCATTTTGTCTGCATGCCTAAGTGCTTTCTAAATAGGTTTGTACTGAAAAAAAAAGGTTGATTTTCATTTATGTGTCCATGTCTGTGTGGGCGCGCAGGGGCTGGTGAGGGCATTAGACATCCTGGAGGTGAAGTTACAGGCAGTTAGTTGTGAGCTACCAGACATGAGAGGAGTGCTGGAAACTGAACTCAGGTCTCTAGAGGAGCAGCAAGTGCTCCTGACTAGTGAGCTAGCTCTCCTGCTCCCTAAAGAGTCTTAAATAAAATGACTAAGTTTTGAAAAAGGCTCTAATTTTAAAATGACTGCCCCACCCCCACCCCCAAAAAAACACTATGAAATGGTGATCAGCAATCTACAGGTCTGTAAGAGGGAAGGACTATGCTGGTTTCACACACAACCACGCACACTGTAGATGCTAACTTAATGTAAGAATAAGCCCATAATGCGAGAAATCCATGGGAGTCTGCTCAATAGGTAAAAGGAATTTATTAGGAAAGAAAACACACTAAAACAGAATAGGAGAATCGTCACAGGGCCCTGGAAGGCTCAGGTACCATCCCATGCTGTTCTGCCACGGGAGTCAGTCACCACCATCCAAGACCACGTGGGAGAGAATAAGCTGAATACATGGTCTCAGGTCTTAAGGGTAGCCCTGAGGCCACAGCCCAGGGGCGGGTACTTCAAGGTTATAGGTAAAACAGTTACCTGCTACTTCTCGAGGGGCTGTACCTCAAGGTCATAGGTAGAACAGACATCCACTACAAGCCCGTGATTTCCTTACTACTTCATGGGGCTGTCACACACTGTAGCTGTCAGGCTATGTAGCCATGAAGTTAGTGAGTGAACAGTGTTTCTACAGAGATCAGAATGTTTGGCCCATGCAACCTCTCCCTGTGCCCCAATCTGCTGTGTGTACCAACCTTGTGCTTTCATGGAAGCCACCAAAAAGAATTAACTGTCGCTTCCAAGCCACCATCCGATGTCCACTACGACCTGAAGGACCACCTGTTGATCTAAAATGAAGAAGATGAAAAAAACACTATTAAGTTAGATATTTACGTCGTTTTTTAAGGTTTACACATGGATTTCTTCTTTTTTTAGTATTTATTTGCACTTTTTGTGTGTGGGTATCTAGTTCACATGTACGTCTGTGTACTATGTGGGTGCCTGGTGCACTCAAGAGGCCAGAAGAGGACATCAGATCACCTGGGACTGGAGTTACAGCGAGTGTAAGCTGCCATGTGAGTGCTGGGAATTAAACCCTGGTGCTCTAGAAGAACAGCAGCAATCTTGACTACTGAGCTATCTCTTCAGCTCTTGATTTCCATTTTCAATACACTTAGTAAGTTATCTTCATTATCTCTTCAAATGACCAGAATCAGCCTGACAGTCCTGCCCAACGCTATAGGACTTCTGGAGGGGTAAGAGGTAGATCAGTGGTAGAATACCTCCCAAGCATGTGTGAAACCTTGGGTTCAATTCCCAGACAGAAAAGACTTCCAGAATAGCAGAATCTCTGACTTGAATAAATGTTTTTTAGGTAAAATATAATAGGTTAGATTCTGTCAAATAAAAAACTAAAAATACAGTATTAAAAAATATATAGGGAGGGGGCTAGGGATATGGCTCAGTTGTTAGGAATGTTATGCCCACATCATGAGCCCCCCAGAGACCACCAGGAGTCTGAATTCATATTCAAAAGCAAAGAGCCTTTATTGCAAGCTTGAGCTTGGGCTCTCCTTCCGTTCCAACACAGCAGTTGGGTCAGGGAGAGTCCTGAGCTCTGCTGAAGCAGGGTTTTTAAGGAGTAAAGGATGGGGATAGGGGAATTCTAGATTCAGATGGGGGTTTGAACTCCTGATTGAGTAGGAGTGAGGTAACAGTTTCGTCAGTGATTGACACGGGCGTTGCTGCAAGGAAATTGGCAACTGATATACAAGTGATGTAAGCCATCGTTTATGCTCTAGATAGAGCATTTAGTACCTGTTTGTCTCAATTCTAATTGGTCCCCTGCAGGGTACAGTTTGTGGCTTTTCCTGGTTATTGTAATGGTGAGGCCTAGTCCCAGTATTGTTAGTCTACAGCCTGTCATGGCTGCACTAATGTTAAGTTAGGCCTCTTCAAGGAGCACTGGCTGCTCTTCCAGAGGATCCAGCATCAATTCCCAGCACCCACATGGCAGTTCACAACTGTTTGTAACTCCAGTTCCAGGGGATCCAACACCTTCATACAGACACACATACAGACAAAAACACCAATGCACATCCCAGCACTTGGGAGGCAAAGGCAGGTATATCTCTATGAGTTCAAGGCCAGCCTAGTCTACAAAGCAAGTTCCAGGACAGCCAAGGCTACATATATGGAAAAACCCTGTCTCAAAAAACAAAAATAAAACAAAACAACAACAAAAAAATATATATATGAAAGCCAGGTATGGTAGCCCACACCTTTAATCCCAGCACTGGGGAGACAGAATCAGGCAGATCTCTGTGAGTTGAGACCCACCTGGAATACATAGTGAAATAGTCAATAAATAATAACAATAATAACAACAATAGTATTTTTAAAAGTAGGGGGTCAGGCCGGGCGTTGGTGGCGCACGCCTTTAATCCCAGCACTCGGGAGGCAGAGCCAGGCGGATCTCTGTGAGTTCGAGGCCAGCCTGGGCTACCAAGTGAGCTCCAGGAAAGGCGCAAAGCTACACAGAGAAACCCTGTCTCGAAAAACCAAAAAAAAAAAAAAAAAAAAGTAGGGGGTCAGAGCACTGGTTAAGACACTGGCTGCTCTTCCAGGGGATCCTGGTTAAATCACCATCATCTACACAGTGGCTTACAACCAACCTTCTCTAACTCCAGATACAGACACCTTCTTCTGGTCTCCATGGACACTGCAAGTGTTTACACACATACAGTCAAAACATTCACACATAGGCCGGGCAGTGGTGGTGCAAGCCTTTAATGGGGGGGGGGGGGGCTGCAGCAGATGGATCTCTGTGAGTTTAAGGCCAGCCTGGTCTACAGAGCTAGAGGCAGGGCAGGCACCAAATCTACACGAAGAAACCCGGTCTCGAAACCCCCACCCCTACCAAAAAAAAAAAAAATTCATGCACATAAATCTTACAAAAGAACCAGCACATAATAGGTCAGGTATGGTGGTGCACATCTTTAATCCCAAGTATTTGGGAGACAGAGGCAGGTGTATCTCGTGAATTAAGGTCAGCCTGGTCTACACAGTGAGTTCCAGGACAGCAATGGCTACATAGAGACCCCATCTCAAACCCCCTCTGATAGGGAAATGTCTTTTTGTGTGCTGTGAAAATATGTTGCTCTGATTGGTTGATAAATAAAGCTGTTTGGCCAATGGCGAGGTAGAATAGGGTTAGGCAGGACATTCTAACTAGAGAGGAAGGAGAAAGGCAGAACAGAGGGGATGCGAAGCAAGATGTAAAGATACTGGTAAGCCACAAGCCACGTGGCAAAGTACAGATTTATGGAAATGGGTTAATTTAAGATGTAAGATCTAGCTAGTGAGAAGTCTGAGCCAATAGGCCATACAGTTCATAATTAATTTAAGCCTCTGTGTGTTCATTTGGATCTGAGTGGCTGCAGGACAACGAGGATGCAAGACCTGGGTGGGCACAGGAACTTTCAGTTACACCCCTCACCAAAAAAAAGAAAAAGAAAAAAGAAGCAAAGAAAGAAATTTGAAACCTTAATAATATAGGCATAGGGAACTAGAGAGAGGTCTCAGTCTATGAAGTGACTGTCACACAGGCACAAGGAGCCAAAGGTGATCCCCAGAAATCAGGGTTTGTTTTTTTTTTTTTTTTTTTTAATGTTTTGTTTTGTTTTTTTGAGACAGGGTTTCTCTGTGTAGCTTTGGAGCCTGTCCTGGATCTCACTCTGTAGACCAGGCTGGCCTTGAACTCACAGAGATCCGCCTGCCTCTGCCTCCCGAGAGCTGGGATTAAAGGTGTGCGCCACCACTGCCCGGCTTGTTTTTTTGTTTGTTTTTTTTTTTAACTAAAAAACAAAAGCCAAAAAGTTCAGCCTAGTGGTGTGCACTTGTTATCCAAATGCTGGGATGGAGACAGGTAGATCCTGGGGCTGGCTGACCAGGCACCTCAACAACTGGTGAGCTCCAGGTTCAGTGAGAGACTGTCTCAAAAAGTATAGTCAAGAGGGTAAAACAAGACACCAAATATTGACCTCCTCTGGCCTCCACACACATATTACCCCCCACATACACACCAGACAAATAATAGGAGCAAAAATATAAACTTCCCCAATTGCAAGCTTAATTGGAAATTCCACTTTATTCTATCAGACAAAGTTGTTTGTTCGTTTTTAAAGAATCAGATTATGATATTTCATGTCACAGAAAAATGTTCATAAGAATGGAAGACACCGGCAGGTTACAAAACACATTACATAAGATTCTAATCCAGGATTCTGAGCAGTTTTATTATCGTCTGTCTTTCCCCAGTGAACACACATCACTCTGGTAAGTAGAAAGAGGGAAGTCAGAGAGGAGCGTGGGGACGGAAGGAGAGAGGTAGGAAGGAGCACCTGTCACTGCAGAAAAGCTGCTGGCTGGCTGCCAAAGGAGGGCACGGCTAGCAAGATTCACTGCAGCCTGCCTGCTCTGTAAGACCCTCCTACTTAGGAACCAGGGCCTCAACCCCCAGTGCAGTATTCTCCCCAGGCCTTCCCACTGCTCCCAAGTGGAATGCAGGAAAGTCAAACTGCCATGAGTGGTTACATACGGGCGGTTTTATGTAAAAATCCCAGAGTGGGGGCTGGCTCAGTGGAGAGATGGCTCAGAAGTTAAAAGCACTTGTGGCTCTTCTAGAAGATCAGAGTTCAGTTTCTAGCACCCACACTGGGTGGCTCACAACTATCTCTAACTCCAGCACCTGAGGATCCAACACCCTCTTCTGGCTTCCACGGGTACCTGAATCCACCTCCCCCCTCCAACTCCCCCCCAACACACACACAACAAATGAAATAAAACTTAAAAAAACAAAATCCCATAAACAGCAAGATTCCTAACAAATGCATCCACACAGAACCTCAACAATGAAAGGCTCCTGCCCCGAAGCCACCCTTCACGAGCATTTAGATGCAGCATTTGAAGCATACCACAAGAGTACCTGCTGGGGTCTTCCCTAGCTCAATCAAGAATGACGCTTGCCGGGCGGTGGTGGCGCACGCCTTTAATCCCAGCACTCGGGAGGCAGAGCCAGGCGGATCTCTGTAAGTTCGAGGCCAGCCTGGGCTACAAAGTGAGATCCAGGACAGGCACCAAAACTGCACAGAGAAACCCTGTCTGGGGGGGGGGGGGGGCGCGCGCGCGCACGCGGGGAGAATGATTCTCAAATGGTGATCAATACCTTCTCCTAGACACCATCCATATTCTAGCCACCCAACCTTCAGGCACCCTTTGGGTACTCTCATAACCAGTGCACCTTCTACTCTCAGGAAGAGCAGCTTTGGAGTCGTTTCCTTCACCCTTCTTTATAATCCTACAGAGAAAATCTTTTTAGATTGGGGGGATACACAATTCATCAACCAATTTATTTGCCTTCTTCTAGCTTTGTATTACTTGTAATCGAGTAAGCATGTTCTAGAGTCAAAATTCATGATTAAAAACAGCAAACATCAGTATCCAGGATCAAAAGAGCCAGTCTAGGCACACCATCACACAACATGCAGGCTTTCCAAAGCCAAGAGGACTATCTGGACCATACTGCAGAGGGGGCCTTGACTGTGCACATGGGAAAAGGCCACAATCCAGGGTGAGCAGACAGCACAGCCATGTTCTGCACAGGCATAAGACAAGAAAGGAACCGACTGCTCTGGCCAGAGGTCCGCTCCCACTCAGGAGTTCAGAAGGTGCTCCCGGCCCAACTGAAGCAGCACACTCACACACCTAATTACTACGGCACAGACACCAAGGAGACTGGGCATTCCCAGTGTCACACAGTGACAGAAGTCAAGGACACTGGAAAGCTGGCCACCTATGACCCAGAACCTTGGAGGCTTAGGCCAGGCTCCCAACAGCTTCCTGAACAGGAACCCCACCAGGTCATCCTCTGGCTGAGTCAGATGCTAAGGACACAACTCACTTGTGGCAGCAGCAGTGAAGTACCACTGTTCTGTAACTAAAAATAGAGGGAAGGGGCTATAAAAAGGTTCCATGTTCCCCTCTAGAAAAATCAAGCCACCCTCCCAAAAAGCCCATTTATATTCGAATCTCCAATAGGCTTTTCAATTGCTGTCAATCCTAAATATGGAGTTTTTTAAAAAAAATTAGCCTGCCCCACTCATCCAGAAGCCTATGTATAGCACAAAGACACACACGCAATGGTGTGGGCGCAGGCTCTTAGTTCTTCTGGGCTCTGCGCAGAATGGCATTCCCATAGGGCATGCTGCCAGCCGGCATCACCAACTCCACCACCGGCCACTGTGAGATATACATAGAGAATGTCCAAGCATCAGACATCAGTGCAGGCTTAGAGTGAACAGCCAAGCACTCAACACTAGTGTTCTGAGTTATGTTCATGTTTATACTTAGCACACTATATAGTACCCACTGTCCAAGGCCATGCCAAGCTTAGCAAAGGACTGAATTCTACAGGAATTCTGAGTTCAAGGTCACAGGGCCCATCACAGAACAGAAACAGTCCCTACTCCCATGGTGTGGTCACAGCATGGCCTAAATGGAGCTATGTGCAGCATGTCCTCTCTTTCAAGCCTTCAGACACCCATGCAGACAGACACCTTACCATACTTAGCTGTCAGCCCCAAGGAAACCACAGTCAGGTCAGAAGCCAGCCTCGAACACAGGAGGTCACCCTCTTAGCTTTCCTACAAATCAGTTACACTTTACCACATGGCCCTTGCTCCTTCCCAGTACTCACTGGCACAGCATGGGTTCACACCTGACTTCTCTTTGGATCAGGTTCTCAAGCACCACTCTTCAGAAAACCTTACAATGCTACAGAGCCAAGAGGTAGGTCTTCAGACACCCAGCACACCTGGCCACAGTGCAAAGGGCCAAAGGGCTTCTTCCATTCCCGGGAACAGGGTCTTCAGACCCAAGCTGTAACAAAGAACAACTCCTTGGAGGTATAACTGGTGCAATACTCCTGAAGTTACACCAGTAAGTGCGCCAGTTAGCCAAGCTAGACTCAGAATATCCAGCCTGTTGTTGCCCACTATCTAGGGTGAAAAGAAAGAAACTTCTCAGGAAAAGCCATGCAACACCAGGACTCTGGGACTTGCCATCATCACTGAAGGGCACAGTTTTAGCCAGCTCCTCCTCCACAGGGGCCTAAGCACACTTCCTCTCTAGACAACAAGTGGGCTGGGTACAGACTGAATATGGACTCCCTCCTCAGTCAGGAGACAAATAGCACACACAGACCACACACACTTTTACACTTCTAACCAATTTTTCTTATCTACTGAAGGCATTAATGCGTATGACAATGTAGAAATAACCCGAGTGCCCCTCCACAGATGAATGGATCAGTGGTCTATGGAATAAAACACTGACACACTCCAACATGCTGAACTGGGAAATCTCACGCTGAGTAATACAGCTAGACACTGAAGGCCACAGCATTTCAGGATTCCATTTACAGCCAGAAAAGGCAAGCTCAAAGACAAAGTGGGGACTGGGGGGCTGAGGAATAGAGTGGTTTCTTTTTAGGGGGCTAGAAATCCTTTAGACTGAGACAGCAGTATTGCCTGCACAACTGAACGTGTAAGAAACAAGCATACACTGTGCGTGTGTGGTGTTACACATGTGCACTCTTGAGCCTTTGTGTGTGCACATGGATCAATGACAGCATCTTCCTCAATCTCTCTCCATTTATCTAGACAGTCAGACACACACACAAATACAAGAGACACACACATACACAACACACACAAACACAACATACACAAATACAAGAGACACACATACACACAAACACAACACACACAAATACAACACACACACACAAATACAACACACACACAAATACAACACATACACACAAACACAACACACACACAAATACAACACACACAAATACAACACACATACACACAAACACAACACACAAATAAACACAACACACACACAAATACAACACACAAATACAACACACATACACACAAATACAACACACATACAACACAAATACAACACACATATACACAAATACAAAACACACACAAATACAACACACACACACCCAACATATTAAACACACCGTCCACCCAGATCAGAAGCTAATCTCAGATCCATCTCATATTCAAATGGAAGATTCCATCTGAACTGACCGGTATCTGGTGGGAAGCACAGAACTTTGCCCTCCCTGAACTGCTGGCTGCTTCCTAACATACTTCAGATCCAACACCAAGGCAAGTCTCCCCTGGCCAACCGCCATCCTAGACTGGGTGACATCCACTCCTGTTGGACAAACCTCTACAGTTCTGGAAGGCTCATTCCAAGCACCACCAAGGCCAGAATCAGAAACATGGACCCTGCACTGAGGTTGGCTTCCACAAGAGAACTGTTCATTCACTAATACTGCCACAGCTGTGGTGTCTGTCACAGTCATGAGGTCAGGGGGCAGCCAGGAAAATGGGAAAGCCCAAAAGCCAGGCATGGTAACCCATGATTTTAACCCCGGTACTTGTGAAGCAGAGGCAGAGGCAGTGAGTTTAAGGCCAGTCTGGTCTACAAAGAGAGTTCCAGTCTAGCCAGAGCGTCAGTGACATACTTCTGGAAAAAAAAAAAAAAGAGGGGATGGGGAAGAAA
Organism: Peromyscus maniculatus bairdii; assembly: GCF_049852395.1. NCBI lineage: Eukaryota > Metazoa > Chordata > Mammalia > Rodentia > Cricetidae > Peromyscus > Peromyscus maniculatus. Next base: position 55,308,309 of record NC_134856.1, read on the forward strand.
AGCCCTGTAACACCCCAAACCAAAAGGGTATCAGGAATCAGGCCTCTCAGGAGCTGGGACCTGGCACCTGAATGGAGGCATGGCTACATCCATCAAGGTTCTCAGACACACTGTTCTTTTGCATTTCATCAGGGGCCTTAAACACGGGTCAGGCTCAAATCAACACAAGGAGTGTGAACATCACAGACCCCTGACACAGTGACGCTGATTTGAGATAAAAAGCAACTACTAGGCATGCACACAGCAGAGTATGGCTGTACAGTGCTCACTCCTGACCTCCACACCTGAACTAGCTCAACTCCTGGATGGATCTGACTGGGGAGGCAAGGAATGAAGAAAAGACAGACATAGACACACACAAAAAGGCTGGGACTGGGTGGGCTGGGGTCTCTGAAGGGGAAACCACAGCACTCTGGAAGCTCAGAGTGCTTATTATACAGAGCTGAACAGGGAGATGGGGCTACTGCATACAGCTGAACAAGCAGGTAGGGTTATTACATACAGATAAGCAAGGAGGCGGGTTTTGTGGTATACAGCTGGATCAAGGAGATTGTTTTAGCTAATCTCAGTAGCAACAATCTTGTGACTATCTGGGGGAAGAAAGCTTTGGTGGACATTTTCTCCACACATTATTAACATCCACACATAGATCAGAGAAAGGAATTACTATCCTTCTCTGAGCCTCACCTCAGAGGCGTGGGGGTAGAGCTTTACCATTCTTCCATGGGTCAAAGGCTATGGGGTCCTGGACTTGGCTATTCCCATAGCAACAATGCACATTTCACTTAGGACTTTGGGCTTCCTAAAGGGACCAAGAATGACTTGTGAAATATCCATTACACCTGGCTACGAGGCAAATATCTCAAAGCACATCTGCTGGGTTTGCATCACACTCTCCCCTGATAACACCAGAGGCCATGCTGAGTCTGAAACTGTTGGCAAAGGCTCCTCCAACAGGGATTTGGACAAAAGACAAAAAAGCAGTAAAACACATAAACAATCACCTTTCTACCTGCCATGAGTCTGCAATTGAAACTGCGGGCTTAAGAATGGCAACTAAGCCATGGGTGGTGGGTGTGACTATAATGCCAGCACTCAGGAGGTGGAGGCAAGAGGGTCAGGAATTAAAGGCCCCTCAACATTCTCTCTAGTGACAGCCACACCCCTTCCAGTGGGAGTCCTGGGACCAGGAGACTTTACTCCCTGCCTAATATTGGTGTACTGCTTTATTAGCAGAGAGGACAGTACCATTATACTGTGGGATGCACATCCCTGCCAACAGTGCTTGGCAGCACCCAAAGAAGATGGAATCAGTAAGTCTGCTGGCAACTGGCCCTTCTGCCAGGCTCCTCTCTGCAGCAATTCTCATTCCGATACAGTAAGACAGAGACACAACACAGCAGAGGCTCCAGCAGAGAGAACCAAGCACCAGTACTGCAGGTCTGGCTTCCTGAGAACCATGAAGGTTCCTCCCTCCTCTGACCAGCTCTGCCATTTCTCCATCTGTCTGGCACAGGGCCATCTCCTGGTCTTATCATGACAGATCTCCATCAGGATCAGGTGACCTGCAGCAGGCCTGAACCCACACCGGAAAAGCAGCTGTGTGGAGAGGGGTGACTCGGGCCGACACACTGCTCGCTGCGCACCACCCCAAACAATGCCTCCACCAAAGCCCTGGCCCCCACCACACAGGAAAGCACCCTGCACCCTCCTTGCCCCACTCATAACTCAAATCCAATCAGGCACACAAGCTGAGGCCAGAGCTCAGGTTCCCATCCACAATCTTACCGAATCTGTTCCCAGGTCTTGGTGGCCAAGTGCAGGACCCAGAGATCCTTGTAATGGTAGAACTGCTCGCCATCAGGAGATGCAAACTCCCCACCAAAGATCCACAGCTGCCCACCACCCTGGGGCACCACCACAGCCTGTTAAAAGAAAGCAAACAGATTAGGTGAGCCATGAGACAGCACAGCCGGCCCCAGCATGACAAGGAGCATCAGCACCGTTCACCCAGATCTCAGGGACACCCTTCGCCACTGTCTCCTGCCTTCCAGAGGAAGCTTCTAGAACAAACTTCCCTAAGCATATTAATTATACTCAAAGTCCTAACACATCCATGTTTCCCTAGACAGCAAGACAGACATCTACTTACATTCAGACAACGTACTGTCCTATTAAATGAGCAGTTACTATAACTTAACATAGGTTCTCAATCAGCAAATACCATTTCTGTTTATTAAATAACCATAAGGAAGCACTTCAGTGTTGTCTTTATTATTAGTTATGTGTACATGAGGTATATGCATGTGTGAAAGTATGAGGTATAAACATGTGTGTGAGTCCTATGCACATGTAAATGTATATATGGCATATGCACTTGTGTGATATATAATCACAGGGTATAAGGTGTATGCATGTGTATATGTGAGGCATATGCACATGTGTAGATATAAGGTATGTGGACATGTATGTGAGGCATATATACCTATGTGAGGTGTATGCACATGTGTATGAGTACATGAAATGTATGCACGTTTACATGTGTACATACATGTGTACGAGTGTATTGAGATTATATGCACATATGTATGTGTGTGTAAGGCATATGCACATGTGTGGATGTGAGGTGTGTTTACATGTACATGTGTATGTGTGTAAGGTATGTGCATATGTGTGAGTTCGAGGTATGTGGACATGTATGCAAGTCATATGCAACTGTGTATGTGCACAAGGATATATGTAAGGTGTGTGCACAGGTGTATGAGTGTATGAGGTGTAAACACATGGGGGGGTTGCACTTGCCTGTGTGCGGGTGCAGAGGTAGGAGGAGGATGCCGAGTGTCCTGTCTATCACTCTCTACCTTATTCTCCTTAAGACAGGATCTTTCACTGAACCTGGAGTTGGGCTTGCGTAGCAAGTTCCCGTGATCCTTCATCTCTGCCACTGACAACACTGGGTCACAGGTGCATGTGAACCACGCCCATATGTTTACATGGATGCTGGGGTCCTAACTCAGGGCTTCACGTGCAACAAGAGTGCATTCTTACCCTCAGAGCCGTTTCCCCAGTCTGCTTCAGTCCATTTAACCCATTCCTAGGCTCTACAACACATCTAAAAGTGCTTCACAAAAAAGCATGCACATGACATGAGGTATTTGTAGAACGCTAATATTTATTTCTAAATATCTAGAGGTAAGGATTGCTGTTTGTCTGAACATTCTCTGCAAAACTCACTTTTTTTCCCCTCTGTCTGTGTAACAGCCCTGGCTATCCTGGAACTCGCTCTGTAGCCCAGGCTGGCCTCAAACTCACAGAGATCCATCAGCCTCTGCCTCCTAAGTGCTGGGATTAAAGGCGTGCCCTACCACCGCCCGGCCCAAAACTAACTTCTTTAAAATAAAAACAAAGCCTCACATAGCCCAGGCTAGTCTCAAACTCATTATGTACCCAAGGATGGCCATGAGCTTCTGATCCTACCTCCATCTCCTGAATGCTGGGATGGCAGGCACACCTACCTACCACACCCTATACAGCACTAAGATGCTGGTACCTGGACACTAGGCTGTCTGTCTCCCAACCTGTGAAGAATAAACTACTCTACCACAGCACTGTGTTATCTACAGCAGCACAAATACACAATAAAACTAGAAAAGGCCGACAAAAGCGTGAAGGTAGGGCCTGTAGGTTCCCTCTGCAGGGACTTTACTGTCCCAACCAGTCCAGCCCAAGGACCCACGGAGAGCAGAGCAATGCTACACCAGCACCTCAGCCCCAAAGTATCAAAGCTGAAGCTTCCACCATTGTTCATCAGAGCTTGGCAACCAAAAGGATGAAGCAGGAGCCACAGTGCCAATTGGGGTCATGGGATGGGCTCCCCTGGAGACTCGGTGCACAGCCCGAGATGTTGGTAACATCTGTGCAAAGAATGGACCCACCTATTGCCAGGCAGCGCTGCACACCTTTAATCCCAGCACTTGGGAAGCAGAGGCAGGCAGATCTATCTTTGTGAGTTCAAGAGCCAAAGCTACACAGTGAGATCCTGTCCAGTTACTTAGCCCCAGGCTCTTTTCTCGAGCCTGCAATCTGAGAAGCAAGCTAAGCAGGGAGGCCATGGGACTCTTGCCAAGACCAGAACCAAGACCAAGGCCCACCATGCAGCGAAGAACTGCCAGGCCCAGGTCTGCCTCCTCAGCCACAAACACAGAGAGTGGCAGGCAGCCTTCTGGGCTCCTTGTCACCACCTATAAAACCCTTCCTAGATACACGCACCTGGCTGGTTTTATAGTCAGTGACTGGAAGTGGCCTCTGCGGAGTGGGAACAGACACATTTCTTTGGAAACCACAGTGTGTCCTTTAAGCATCCCTCCATTGTGGGCACCATGTCAAAGTCCTTAAGTCAGAAGAAACACTTTCAGGAATGTGAGCCGCATGTGGGTGCTGGGAACCAAACTCATGTCCTCTGGAAGATCGGCTAGTTATCTTAACCACAGAGCCATCTCTCTAGCCCCACAGCACAGTTCTTAAGAAGGTACCTTAAAAAGCCACTAAAGAGGTAAGGCAGGGTGTTAGATCCATCATACAAACCTAAGTCCTAAGAAGGGAGGTGGCTATACTAACTCCAGAACATAGGTCATCAGGGATACATCAGTGAGTTCATGGAAAACCTGAATGCTAGTCAGGCAATACAGCTGGAGGACACAGTCTTTTCATCAAGAGACCACATGGGGCCACGAGATAAACTTCAAACAGGATGAATCATGAAGGTTTCCTTGAAATAGAATGAGACTCTAACAACAAAAAGCTATCTGAAAAAAAATTCCAACATATTTGTAGACTAAGTAACTGCTAAATTCTGTAACCCACAGATCAAATAACATATCCAAATACATCAGAATGATCTAGATTCACTCGACCACATGAAAACACAAAACACCAAGTGTATGCAGGACAGAGCTGCAGCCACATGTGGTGGGATTTGCAGTTTTACATGCTTCTAGTAAGAAGAAATAAGAGGAGGTAGGAAGAGGGGAACAAAGAAACCATCAACTACTAAAGTGATTGAAAAGAAAAAGTAGTGTTCAGTCAGATGGCTCAGCAGGTAAAGGTGCCTGCCACCAAACCTGGTGACCTGAGTTCAATCTTGGGAAGCCACGTGCTGAAAGGAGAACTGATTCCCCAAAAGCTGTCCTCAGACCTCCAAATGTGTGCCATGGTAAATACACACACACACACACCAATGTAAAAAAATTTAAGTTAAAAAAATACATATACAGGACTAGAGATGCCTCAGCAGTTAAGAGCACTGGCTGCTCTTCCAGAGGATCCAGGTTCAATTCCCAGCAACCACATGGAAGCACACAACTATCTGTAACTCTAGTTTCAGGGTATCTGACACCCTCACACAGACATACATGCAGGCAAAACACCAATGCACAAAGCTGGGCGCTGGTGGCACACGCCTTTAATCCCAGCACTTGGGAGGCAGAGCCAGGAGGATCTCTGTTAGTTCAAGGCCAGCCTGGTCTACAGAGCGAGATCCAGGACAGGCACTAAAACTACACGGAGAAACCCTGTCTCGAAAAACAAAAAAACAAAAAACAAAAAAAACCACCAATGCACATGAAATATAAATTTAAAAAATTTTTAAATACATATACAAATAGGGGAAAAAAATCTATGAATTCCACATTTGAAAAAATAAATAAATAAAACAACATAGGAACCCAATGCATCAGTTCTTCACTTGGGACTTAATGTTGAGATGTTTGACCACGTGGGATTTCTCTACCATCTTTCAGGGAGCTTTTGAAACTGTTAGCTGAGAGGGAGTTCAAGAAACCATTCCTCAACAGCTTCAAACCAGATGCATCCTTCTTTCCTTTCTTTAACATTCCATCATCACATCATTCGGAGCAGAGGCTCATTCCCTTCTCACAGGTGAAGAGACCAGTGCAACGAAACTCAGTAAAGTGTCCAGGGAAGATGGCAGAGCCCAGGCTGGCGGCTCCAGCCTCTCATTCCAGCATGCAGGAGGCTGAAGGCAGGAGGATGCCCTGAGTCCAAAACAAACCTAAGCCACAGTGTGAGACCCTGTCTCAAAGACCCAGACGGATGTAGCACGAGGGAAGCAGGAGGTGGCCTGTCATCTGTAGATGACTCTGGGACAGACAGTTCTGGCATTACCTGATGAGCACAGCGCCGTGGAGGTGGGCCAGGGATGTCAACTTTCGTCCAGGTGTCCTTTCTGATACTGTAGACGTAGAGGTCATTATACATGAAGGTCTGCAGGAAGGAAGTGGATCAGCCACACCACACATGACATGCACACAGCAATGACAACAACAGTGCATGCTCCAGGAAGCTTGTACACTAGTCACCCAGTGCAGACAGGCCATGTGCAAGCCCCAAGACTGTCTGAGAGGACATGACAGATGCTCCCGACTCGCCTCAGGCTTGAGTCTCAATGAATTTATGAACAGGCAAAAATACTAAATGGAAGATGCACTGTGTGCCTAACCCATCAGACCTCCCCCTCGCAGCCCTCTCAGCCCAGCCCACCTTAACATGGGTTGGGAACACTAGCCTCAGAACGGCTGGCGGTCATCTACCACGCCACCTGTCATTTTAAAGCACTGCCACATCACAGAGCCCTGCTGCCTGACGACAGTGGCTGCAGATCACTGTCTTTCATCACTCTAGACTTAGAGCTCACACACAAGACCCTTAAGTCAGGGACCAATGTCATCACGCCCATTGACTCCTCAGGTCCCAAGAGCCTCCGCGGCACAGCAAGACTCATCAGTCTCTGAATTTAAACCAGTTTTTAAGGGCATGAGAACACAGAGAGTGAGCTGGACAAGTGAGGTGACACTTGGAGCTTGTCACAGGCTACTGGAGGAGCCTACGCTTTCAACGGCTTTCCTTCCACACGCCAAACCTCAGGGTTTTCTGGCCCCCCAATTCACCGGCACTTTCTCTATTCAAGAGCACTCTGTGCACACGTATGGCCCAGTGGAGCTAGGGACCCCTGCAGCACTGAAGCCCCCACTGCCAGTCCCTGAGGGATCCTGGTGGCTGGCCAAGCACACGCACATCAGGCCTGACACTGAGAGTGTGGGAAGTACAAGAGGGACGTAACAGGACAGAGGCCTGCTTCTATCACCAATTTAAATTTACTTCAAGTGAGCCCTGAAAAAGTTGGGAGGAAAAGAAAAACATATATACTTTACTTTTTGGCCATTGAAATATTCACCTCCGAAAAGGATTAATTCATCTTTCTCAGGGTGAGCAGACAAGGAGGCATTTAACCTGCAAGACACAAGCCACAGAGGAGCAACATCAGAGAACTGACACCATGCTAAGAACAGACTCTCCTTCCCTTCCTTAACCCCTCAGAGGATAGGACCCAAAATCACCCTGCTACCGCCGATCTGTGTGTGTGTGTGTGTGTATACACATATATATATATATGTGTATACACACACACACATGTATATCTATATGAATGTATGTACACACACATAATTAAATCACAATCAAAATTGTACCGAGTCCAAGGTTAGTAAGATGGTTCAGTAGACAAAGGCTCTTGTGGCTAACCCGTCCCTGATAACCTAATACTCACTACTCACATGACAGGGAGAACTAACTCTCACAAGCTGTCCTATCACCTCTATATGTGCACAGGGACAGATGTGCATGCACATACTCACATATTCACACACAAATAAATAACCAAAGGTCCAAGTTCGCTACTCAAGGACTTCAGTATGAGGCCCAACACCATCGACAGAAATCACTAACACTCCCTACTTACTCACACAGGAACAGAACAGCTGTGGACAATGTGTATATCCGACTATGGAAGCAGAAAGCTAGAGCAGATGCGGTGGCCATGGGAACAACCCTGCAGAAGCCCAGTTCCCAG